>NW_010972831.1:4783209-4796051 GCF_000737465.1 Haliaeetus leucocephalus | reverse complement strand
CGCTCACCTGCTGCCGCCGCCGCCGCCGCCGCTCTCGAAGATGCTCCCGGCGCCGGAGCCCTCACCTCACCTGCAGCGGCCCCAACGGCCGCCAGGGGGCCGGCGCGCAGCACGCCGGGTAATGTAGTCCCCCTCGGTCCCAAGGGACTGCCGAGCCCGTCAGAAGCCGCGCCGCTCGCCTACCCTCGTCGCGCCGCGGAGCCTGACCGGGAGTTGTAGTTCTCCGTGAAGGCGCTGCCGCGGGGCACGCTGGGATGCGTAGTCGCAGGGGAGGGAGAGCTGCCGGCGCCTCGCTTCGGCGGAACTACAGCTCCCGTGGGCCCCCGCGCGCCGCCACGGCTGCCGGGAGCCGCGTTACCGGCGCCTGGGGTGGGCCGGGACGCGGTGCGGGGCCGGCGGCGGGTGTCCGAGGCCGGTGATGGCGGCAGCGCCGCCGCCCTCCGCTCCGGGTGGCCCGGAGCCTCCCCCGCTGCAGTACAGCCTGTTGCTGCAGCACCTGGTGGGCGAGCAGCGGCGGCCCCGCGCTTGGGACCCCGCCGCCCTGGGCGGCATCCCCAGCCCGCCCAAGACCGAGGAGCAGAAGATGGTGGAGCGGGCCATGGAGAGCTGCGCCTTCAAAGCGGCGCTGGCCTGCGTGGGAGGTGCGGCGGGGGCGGCTGAGGGAGCCGGGGGAAGGCTGGAGGGACGGGGCGTTGAGGGGGAGCGGTGGTCGGGGCAGCCAGCTGCGGGAGCGGTTGTGGGGGGGGGAGAGGCCGCAGCACAGGGCCCCCAGTGTTTAATTTTCCTCCCTCTGAGCCTTCTCCAGTGTCTGTCACAGGTCCCAGGGAGGGTTCTCTGTCTGTCTGCCTTCCTCGCAAAGGATAGACGTGCTCACAGCCTTTCCTCAGCACAGCACAGGCTGTCGGCAAGGAAGGTGATCGGCGCCGGCGTCTGTGGTATCAAGGGACAGGCCGTTTGTGCTCTTGCACTGGCCTCTTTCACGCTGCAGCACTGACAAGACAGTGGGGAGCGGAGGTGGTTTGGTGCCTGTGGGCAATGTGCTGCTCGAATCCAGCCGAGGTTCATTTTATGCTGTTTGTCTTTTACAGGATTTGTTCTGGGAGGCGCATTTGGTGTCTTCACAGCTGGCATCGACACCAACGTTGGGTTTGATCCCAAGGATCCATATCGCACGCCAACCGCAAAAGAGGTCCTCAAAGATATGGGGCAGCGAGGCATATCCTACGCAAAGAACTTTGCCATTGTGGGCGCCATGTTCTCCTGCACAGAATGTGTGGTAGAATCTGTGAGTAATAACTTCTTAAGCATTAAGAAATGTTTTCTTGTACACTTAATCTCTTTTACTAGATTCAAATAAGTATGTATATACCCTGTGTAATAGGCCAAGGGAGTAGGCAAGTTTGTTTTGTTTCTTGGCCATCAAAGCTTTTCAGCTTTGAGACCTGTCTCCAGAACTGCTGTTGTCTGACAGGATGAGCAGAGAAGCATGCATTAGCGAAGTCCTTTTCAGTTCAGGTCCTGAATGTATTTGCAAGCATAGGCGTTACTTTTTAAAACCCTAGCTATGAATATTTGTTGTTACTTTAAGACATCAAACTGCAAGTTGCAACACAGTAATCTGAGCCTCTAAAAATTCCATATGCAGAAAGGGATCCTTTGATTAAAGTTCTTAAGTAACAAGCCTATTTTCTTCTTGTCCCTACAGCAAGTAGTGACCTTGTGCAGCTCAGTGGTAACCCTATCATCCATTTTTTTAAATAGGAAAATTAGCCTGTTATGAATTTTGAGTACTGCCTTTTAAATGAAAGACACAATTATTTCTTAACCCATGCAGGAGAAAAGTATATCTGCTTGCACAATGGAGCAGAACAAAGAGATCTCTGCACTGGTGAAAACTAGCGTGCTCTGGCTATGGAAGTAGTACATCTTTGTCAGCAGCGTGCTCTGGCTCTCACCTGTGCTGAGAACCAGGCTGCATGGCCAGGCTCAGTGTTGTGCTCATGTAGTTATAGTGCCTTTAAAATCTCTGAGCTGGTGCCAGTGCAGAGTGCTGTGTTCTGGGGGCTGTATCGGCTCACCTGAGAATCTTTGCCGTAGCACTGCATTGCACCATATGGATTTGTCTTACCTGTGTCGGTGACCCCTTCCTTCCTCTTCTGGCCCTGCAAGTCTGCTGTTCGAGAGTGCAGGGGGGCCATCTGCTGAGAATAGAGGGAAGAACATCCTCAGCTGAGAAGGGGCTGGAAGGTCATTTAATCTTTCTTGGTATTAGTACAGATACTGAGTGTTTATTCTGTATTTACTTGTTGATTCTGATTTTTAATTCCACAGTATCGTGGCAAGTCAGACTGGAAGAATAGTGTTATTAGCGGCTGCATCACAGGAGGAGCGATCGGCTTCAGAGGTTGGTAGAGCCTGCTATGAACTACTTCTGATAGGACTCTAATTTGGTTATGCAGCATGCGGTGTTTTTAACGGAACACACACTACAAATCTCTTTGCATGGGGTTGTGGTGATGTCAACATGAGAGTGTACTCTGGACTGGCAGAACTGCTCTATTGCTTTCCTGTCAGCTTGAAAGAGATGTGTGGGTAGGGAAGGCTTGGTCATACGGGACAGTGAGATTGGAGGAAAATGAACAGAATTGACTTGAAAGAAAAATCAGGAAATGGTGTTAGCTATCCACACTCTTCTGTGGTGCTGTGGGGAGTGAGCCAAAAATACATACTGAGCAATTCTCTGAAGCTACAGCTCTTGTGTTAACAGAGCTCTGCTTATATGTACTATTTCACTGGCAGTAACTCTGTTAATTTGCACAGTGTGTAAAATACTTTCCTCCTTTCTCACATATCAATTCAAACAGACAATTCTATTTAGCTGTAAAAGAGCAGGAGCACTGGGATTTTAGTCCAGCAGGCACTAGTGGGGACTTCGGGAAGCCTTGAGTGCTAACAACATCTGGAGAAAAGCCCCAAGTAGGAAGAGAGCTGCTCTGCTCATCAGAAATATCAAACTTCTCTCACCTCTCCTTAAGAAAAAAACTTGTCCACAGAGCATAAAAGAAAAGAAAGTGCTCTTGAAAGTGCTTCTAATTGAGCTTGTTAAGTTGTGTGTGTCCTGGACCTAATCCTCTTAGAGCTTTCAAAGCAGTAGCTGCTCTTCTCATCCCTCCCTAGTCCAACAGCAAAGCCACTGGCAGCGCTCAGATCAGAGCGCACCGAAATCAGCAATGGCCACTGGCGTTTTCTCTTCTATCCTTTGGGGGGAGACTTAGCAACACAGCGCCCAGACAGCGTGCCGTGCTAGTCCAGCCGTAGTAGTTTTAATAAGTCCAGTGTGTGCCAGGTTCCCCCCTCACCTTGGGCAGTGGTAGTGCCAGTGTTCCCTGGTAGCGGACCGCCAGGTTCCTGCAGGTGTTAAGCTCTTCAAGCCAGCACAGCGTAAGTTAGTTACTGGGAAGAAAAATATTTTTCCTATTTTGTCTCATTCTTTCCCACCCTTTTTGCATTGCAGCTGGTTTGAAGGCAGGGGTTATTGGCTGTGGTGGATTTGCTGCTTTCTCCGCTGCAATTGATTACTATCTACGGTAACAGTGGGATCCCTTGGGAGCAAGTTTCCCTTTTGTTCCAGTGCTGCTGCTAAGAGCCTGCATCACGGCAGAAGAACCATCAGGCTTACCTTTCCACTGCCTCTGGAGTCCCGATCAGCGCAAGCTGGATGGTGTTGGCCGCTTTTCCTGAATGACTAACAATAATCTGGCTCTGAGCCCTGGCGTGCTGCTTCAGGCAGACTTGCGGGAGTATGCGAGGATGGAGTCAGGCGCAGTGAGCAGTATCTCCAGGACGGATCAGCTGACTGTCAGTTTCCAGGAAACAAGCCTGGACTCTGAGCTTTTTCAATCCTTTGGGTCTGACTTTGATTAAGTCTGCTGCTAGCATCAAAAGAGGCAGGAGGACAATCTTCAAAAAGAAAGGCAGTGATTTAGGTTATCATGTATTTGAACGTGCTGCAAGTGTTTTAACAGTTATCAGTTTGCAGCTTGCTACTCGGTTGAGGAGAGGTAAGATCCTGTGGAGAAATAAGTTTGTTCCAGGTTTTTCTTAAAATACCAGCTGAAGACAAACCACCATCTGTACAACTTGTCTTATTTCGAGTACAGAGATGAGAGCCAGATTTCTTTACCATGTCTTAAAGGGAAAAGCAAAAAGGAATCCTTAGCCTTAGAACCGCGTGGTTACTGGCAGATGAACAAAACAGTTTAAGGGGAAAAAAAGAGGTTGTTGCAGAAGTATAATTCTCTGTAGCCACTTGGCTAGCCTGATTTAACCTCACTGTGGGAGTACAAATAATCTTGCTACTGCTTTAACTGCAACAGGCTCACACCATTAGTTCCAGCAGTTTGATAGTGAGACTAGAAAGCAAAGTTGTGAGAATAAACCACTGTTAGACAGATTAACTGGGCATTCACTTAGCGCACAGTCTGTTTCCCATCACGTACATCCCTGTACCACCACTGAGTGCCCCAGTGTTACGCTGGGGGAAGTGCAGAATGTTGGTACTGAAGTCAACATCTGTTCATTAGCTCAAGGAGCTGCTGCCTTTTTGATTTGCATTCATATTAGCCCTCTTGCTCTTCTAACCAAGCGCTGTTCTCAGACCTCAGGGGGTAATTTTTATACTCTGAATAGTTTAGGCTGATTTTAACCTCCATTGAGCCACTCCGCAATGGCAAACACCCACCCTCATCTTTTTGAGGCAGTGGGATTTCAGATTCAGTGCACACGCCTAATAAGGGTTCTCCCAGCCACTTCTCCTGCTTTGCATCCACGGTTTGACATCCCAGAATAGTGACAGCACTTGCTTACCTGGAAGAGCAATACTAGCAGGGTAGTTTGGCAGATACAGTGGTCAGTGGTCAGTTTGGAGGCATGCTGTCTATCATTCCCACAGGGAAAGAAGTGGGGAGACAGCACCATGTGATCTATCAGATGAGGTTTCCAGATTGCCTGATGTCCCTTGCTGTGCCTGTTCAGTATCCTCAGGCCAGAAGCTGTGCAAGTCAGCTGAATTTTAAGCTTGAGTAATTCTGGGCTGATTAAACAAGCTGGCTCCAGACAGTCCAGGTTTTTTCCTCCAGAATGTACTGAAATGCAAGGATGTAGCCCAAACCATAAGATGTCTCTTAAAAGATTGCCTGGCACAACGCCTGTGCTTATACCACTGGCTTGAAGTGCAACTAGCAAGATTTCCACAACTGAAAGAGAAGCTGTGATGCCAAGGTGATCAGTTAGTGCAAACAGCAACACCACAGGGCTCCTTTTGTGCAAATGTTGGGGCTTTGCATTTTTATTAATATTTTTTTTCTCCTCACATGGTTTACAGCCATTTAAAGTTTATAATCTACAGAAATTGAAACAGAACACAAACAAAAATATATCCTTAACAACTTTTGAAAGTCAAATATTAATTAACAGTTCTATTCTACCTGTAGCTGCAAGAGTCCACCCCCCCTCTTCCTTCCTGTAGGGACAAGCAAAAGCCAGTCATGGGGACGGCCACAGCCTGTTGTGCCAGGGCTGTGTGGACCGGGCCTCCAGCCACTGTCGCGCGGGGGGAATTTGGCTGTACAGAGTCTCCATCTGGAATGACAGTATCGTGGACAGAGACTTGGACACATGTAACAAATCAGACACACACAGGGATCCATTGTGCAGTCAGATCTAAAACTCGGCCTCCTTACTGGGTCCAGGGCCAAGACAGACGCCTGGGTCTTTTCTGCAATGCTGTTTCCCTTCTGTTTAGCTGGTAGTCAAGAGGAGCAGGGTCTGGAGTGTGAGCCCTTTGGAGGGGGACTGAAAGACCTCCCCTCCTTTAGTCGCTTTGCTGGTGCGGGGCCGGCAAGTGCTGCCTTCCCCGGGGATGTGGGCTTTGGACATACCTGGTGCATCAGTGGCAGGCGGCCGGGCTCTACCTGGAACAGTCTGTTAGTCAGGAGGGTAAAGGCAACGCTGCTGCTAGCAGGGATACGCTTGGTCACTTCTCATCCATCTCCATTTGGCACAGGAGAGCACGGGGCCAACGCAATCGGGGAGGGGGAGCTTTCCCACAAGGACACGGACTCGGCTCACAGAGCGAAAGGTTTTGTGTCCCAACAGGTACCAGTACCTACCTGTGAGTGTGGGAAGGTGGGGGACATACTGGGAGCCAGGCACTCGGGCAGCCGGAGCACAGCCTGGCAGCAAGCACAGACACGTGGCTGTCCTGCCTTGGGACATGGCATGACAACTCCAGCCATCAGCCTGGGGGTCAAGAACTGGAGCCACTAACTAAAATGGACCTGAGCTGGCTGGGCACAGCTAACCCAGCAGCAACTGCTTTGTGAGAAAGAGAAAATGAAGCACTTCTGCCTTCAGTAGTGAGGGCCACGAAGGCTTTCCTCCTCCTGTCCCTCTGCGCTGGTTTCCAGGCTGGGTGACCGTCCAGCTGCCTCAGAGCACTTGCCTCCGGCAGGGCCATGTGCTGCCATTTGCCCAGGGCAGTGGGGAAGGCCAAGGAGGGAAACAAAAACCTCCCCATTCTCGTGGCCACATCAGGAACGCTGGTGCCCCGGCAGGCTCTGCCACGGGGCACAGCCAGTGTCGGCAGTCTTTGCGGCAGTGGTGGGCTGGCAGGGGCGCGCGCGCCTCGCTGCGGCAGAGATACGGGTGTACGGCAATGGCAGGGACCCCGTTCCCCGCCCCGCCAGGGCTTTTTGGGGAAACTGGGATCCACGTGCCCTGATGGGACCCCCATCAGTGCCAGAGCACTGCCCTGGGGTCAGCCTGTGGTGGAGGAAGCAGACCTGCCCGGCTGGCCGTGGATCGAGACCAGCACAGCACCTCTCGCTCCAGCCTTGTGTGACGGGTTACCCAAAACGCTACTTGGAGGCGAGATACAGCGAGGGAAGTAACCGCCACGCTACACGCACGCAGGCAAAGCGCAGGATAAGGGCTGTAGAGGGGACTGGCCTGATAGCACCCAGAAGAGACGTGGCGAGGAGGAAGCAGCACCCCGCTCCTCTGCTCTCGTGGTCGCGGGTTTGCTCGGGCCAGAGCAGGATCCAGGCACGGGGTCCAACGTTTGCGCAGGCAGCAAGCCAAAGCAGAGCTGGTCATCACCGTCACCGGGGAGGGAAGCCCGTGAGCTCCCAGCCTCTGAAGCAAGCCGGTGCTGCACATGCAGGCGTGGGGCAGGGGAGCTGGGCAGCGAAACAGGCACTCGTGGGACGCTGCAGGCTTCGAGCTGGGCGAGACGAGGGGCGCCTGGTAGAGGCGAGCAGGCAGAAAGGAGTCCAGGAGAAAACTAGCCAAGGGGGAAGCCTGTGTCCACAGCCCTTGTCAGTCACTACCTCTTCCATTGAACAAATATACATAAAACCAATTCTTGAACACAAGAAGGGACATAAGACACGACTACTTTACAGAGAGGCACGGCGCCTGGGGTAGGACCGGGCCACTGGTACGCGATTGTACAGGAGCTGCAGGCGGCACCGTCCTGGGTCCGGGCCGGTCTCCCTGGGGGGCTGTGATCCAGTCCGTGTCCCCCAGCAGGGAGCTGGGAGTGTTTGCAGCTGGTGCCTTCTCCCTGCAGGCTACACGTCCGTGGAGAAGTAAAGTGTGTTGCGTTTCAGCTCAGTGAAGGAGATGGGAGGATGCTGCAGGTAGTAGAGAAGGACCTGGACCTGTAGCAAGCAAATGGGGGGTGTTAGGCCAGAAAGGGGCAGAGCTGCCACCTCCCAGCTTGGCCCTGTGCAGCCACATCCAGCAAAGAGCTACAAACCTACCCAGACAGGCAGGTAAACCCCTCTGCTCCCCACACTGCCAGGACGCCTTCTTACCTGGGCCATCACGTCGTGGGACCAGATGTCGGAGGCCAGGGTGAGATGTGCCTTGCTCTCCCCCTCCGAGGGTCTCAGCAGTGTTGGCCCGAAGACCGTGGCCAGGTTGTGGAGAGACATTTTGTTGATAGGCTCCTTTTCAGCTACCCTGCAGGGTACGGGCAGAGAGGGAACGTGAGCCCCTAACGCTGTTCTCCCGGAATGGGGCAACCACGGGGCGATGGCGGGGGTAGGGGGGCGAGCGCTGGTCTCCCTTCTCCCAGCTCCCAGCCCTGGCAGGGTACCTTTGGCTTGCCATTGCCCATCACGGCCGCCGGCAAACCCAGGTGCAGGGCAGGGAGCTCTGCCCCCTTCACGGCCTCCGCCGGAGCTGCCGGGCCTGGCTGGGAGCCCCAGGAGTGATGTGGCAGCGACCAAGCCCTTGCTTGCTTATGTGCTGCGGGGCCTCCACCCTTCCCAAACCCTGGCAGGGTATGGGGAGCTCCGCACCAGCTCGTGCCTCCCCGCACCTACTCCCCCCCCCCAAAAAAAAAGTGCTCCCTACCCCACCGACCCTGCGGGGACCCCAGCCAGCCTGTGTCGAGGGAACCAGGACCACAACATTGCCATGTTAGGAGGCAGCTGCGCTCCCCGGCACAGGCTGCACGGTTGAGCCCCGGCCAGGGGAGCAGATGTGGGAACTGGCTGTGCCCAGTTCTCAGGATGCAAATGGATTTTTTTCCTTCCCCACCCCCCTAGCATCAATCACTTTTTCTGTTTGGTTTTAGCCAAACCAGAGGGGGAAAAAAAAAAAAAAAAAAAAAGCTTCATGATGCAAGTAACATGAGCCGTGAGCCCTGGTCCCAAATTCGTGGCTAGCTCTGGACAGGCTCTGCGTGCTGCACCACTGCCCCGCCCACAGCCCCGTGCCCTCCATGGGTTTCAGGTCCCCAGCGAGCCCCAAAACTGTCCGCCCCCAGGTTTGCATGGGCTTCATCTGCGCCAAGATAAAGCCTGGCAAACCAGGCATTGCTGCACTCGCCCCGGGACGAGCGACACGGGGCGTCACCTGCAGCTTTGGGACATGTCTGCAGAGCTGACTTCTCTGGACTTTGGCCACCCGCTACAGACAAGTTACAGGGATTATTGCACCTTGTTTTGCAGGACCTACTGCTGGATTGGTGGGAAGGGACGCAGCGCTCAGTTTTCCCGCTCAGGGGGACACTGCGCAGCTCCCAGCTGATTTCCCCATCCTGCACCAAGGCCAGCCGCTCCCCGCAGAGAGCTCGTCCAACCAGCTGCACACTGGCTGCAGCAGCCAAGAGCTGCATCTCGCCAGAGGACGTGTGCTCCCTGCAGAGCTGACCCGCATCAACGGCCGTGCGCTGCAAAATCCCTGCTGGCACCGTGGCCGGTGGTCCTGGGGTGCTGGGGGCTGCTCCGTGGGGCACAAAGGCTCCAGGATCCCTCCAGGATCCCTCCAGCATCCTATGGGGCCCACAGAAAGAAGCCAAAGGGATTCGTGGCATGCCGAGTCCCAGCCTGACCCTGGCGAAAACGCTGGAGCCCGGGGAGATAGAGCAGGTGGGACACACCTGGGGCTGCACCCTCTTGGAGGGGCTGGGAGAGGAAAGGGCTGCTCTGCCGCCTGCCCGACACCGAGCTGCTGTTGCCGGCCCTGGCTGCTGCCTGCAGCCCTGCTCTGCACCAGCACAGCACCATCTGCCTCCAGTTTGGAATCAGCCTGCGGCTGCACAGGCACCACAGGAATCAGACAGCGGCTCTAACTCTGCTCACATCCCATTCGCACGGAAAAGTGGAGACAGACCCATCCTGCACCTCCTGCCCGCTCCAGGCAGCCGCCCGGGAGCCGCAAGCCGAGCCGTTACCTTTTCAAGTGCTCCAGCAGGAAGAGGAAGGTGATGAGGTTGGGGTCAGGCAGTGAGCGGAGAAGGTGCATCATGCAGTTCTCCTTGGCAGCAGGATCCGAGAGGGCTGGAGACAAGGAGGGAGAGACCTCAGGACAGGGGCTGGTGACGTCTTGTGCAGCAGCAGGACCCACCACGACCAGATGCCTCCCAGCAGCCCGCGCATGAGCGGCCGACCCTGCCCCGCAGGGCTCTGCCTCCACCCTGGGGAGCAGCACCACGAGCCGGCAAGGACAGCCAGAATCGAGTGGGCTAAGTTGGGAAGGACCCTCAGGAGTCTCCCATCCTGGCGCAGGCAATGCCAACCAGAGCCACACTTGGGCACCGACCCCTTCCCCATGCCCGAGCCCTTACCGATCCCCTCCATGAAGGCGGGGTAGAGTCTGTCAGTGAGGAGGGGCTCAGGCAGCTCACGGAAGTACAGCTTCAGCGTGCCGGCGATGGCGTTGATGTCCATGTCACTCAGCATGACCAGGATGTCCTTGTTATCTGTCCAGAGAGCACCCGCATGTGATGCCTCCTGCACCTCCTTCCCCTCTGGGTCTCAACCCCCCCACATCACCCCGGCTGCCTGGCCAGGCTGTTGGCTGGAGGGCAGGGACAGCCCTGCCGGGTCCACAGCACTGTTTAGCCAGGATGGGGCTGGGAAGAGCTGAGCAGTTCCCGCCTGGCTGGGCAATGGGACGCGGAACAATTTGCAAATCCATTTGCAACACTGCCCTGACTCAGTGTCTCCCAGGAGCCAGCCAGGCGTGGCGGCAGCTCAGAGACACCAAGGCACAAACAAGGCTGGGACCTCTGGGCGTTTGCTTTCCCAGCTACACCCTCCTTCTCTCCCCCAGCCCCTTCCTGGGCACACCGGCACATTTTGCACACATGCAGTGCAACAACCAGACCCTGGGCTTGCAGGGCAGGGGACCAGGAGCATCTCGGTGCCTGTGAACCCTCCCAGGGTAATGTGACGCAAAGGGCGGCCGTCTCCCAGGACACTCACTTGCATCGAAGACGGCTTTCAACGCCTGGATGTCAGTGGCAACGCCAGAGATCCTGTAGATGCCGACCTCTTCGATGCCCCTCTTCTCCACCTCCTCGATGCACTGGCGCACGATGTAAGGCACCTTGGAGCGCTCGCGCCTGGCTCGGAAAGCAGAGCCATGAGGAAGAATTCCCGGGGGACCCTACGGCAGCCAGCTCAGCCCTGCAAACCCTGGGCCCACGGGCAGGAGGGACATGCCAGGTGGGACATGCCATGGGGGTGGCGAAGGAACAGACGAGACCGCAGCAGAGAGCAAAAGCTGAGCTCTCCGGTGTTGGTGGGAGTAAGGGGACATGGTGCAACCCCACAACCACAGGGACTGGAGCAGATCAGGGCCCCCCCCCAGCCCCGCACGTACTTTGTCACGACGCTGATTTTGACCCCAAAGACGCCGGTCTGCTTTTTGGATGGGGTCCTCTTCAGGCTCATGTCTCTGCTTGTGAACTTCATGGAGAACTCCACCTTGATCTGCAGGAGACAGGAGGTGACTCCCAGCAGCCCGGCCCGGCCCCGTCACCTCAGTATTGCACGAAGGCACAGCACAGCCCCGGGGAAGGGGCTACAATCAAAGCGAGGGGCTGTGTGTCCCCGCAGCCCTGCTTACCCCGTTCATCTCAATCACATCCATATGCCAGTTCTTCGTCTGCACGGCCTGCGGGTCCAGCTGCGGGGAGAGATGGTGCGTGAGCTCCGCAGGGATGCAGCCCCATGCCAGCCCCACTGCTGCCCCAGCCTGGCGGCCCCCGAAGCCCCCTGACCCACAGACAGCGTGCGGCACGGGACATGCTGTTCTCTGGTACCGTGCTGCCCACGCCAGAAGGATGGAGAGGGAAGGTCTGGGGTCCCTCTGTCTGTGCCCTGAAGCCGGGTGGGCTCAGCCTCCCCACCCTGGCCCCCTGAGCCCCTGCTAGGCAGTGCTTTAACCCACACCCGAGAAGCAAGAAATTTCCAAGAAATTAGGACTATTTCTGGCAGCAGATTGATGAAACAGAACTAGGGCAGTGTTTTCCATGCAGAAAAACAACATCTCCCCATAGCCAAGGCTATTTATAACCCCTGGGAATGACAGGCTCCGCTATTTCTGGCTTTGGGGCAAGCGGGGGACTTGGTGATGCTGCCCCGGCGCCCAGCCGCCGTGGCGAGGTGCTGGCATTCCCAAGGCCCCAGCAAGTGCCATGGTGGGCGCCGGGCCCCAGGGCTGGGCAGAGGCGGGTGCAGTTGCCTTTTGGGGCTTCTCGGTCCCCAGCTGGTGGTATCGATCCAGCCCCATCGATCCCCGTAATGCACAGGGCGGGCAGTGGGGCAGAGCCCAGCACTAATGTCCCCTCGGGGAAGGGGATGGGATGTGGGAGCTGGCAGGGACTGGTGGGGGCTCCCGGGGCCACGTGCACGCGGCTGCCATGCGATGCTCGCGCCAAGCGTGCGGGGTCACTCCTCAAGGACACGGGAGTTTCCTACAGCTGCTGGGTTGGGAGATGCTCCGGGCGAGCGCAAAGATGTCCAGAACCACTGCTCCGGCCACAGAGCTGCCATTCCCCTGCCCCAGCCTCTGGCTGCCCGTGAAGCCACTACATATCATGATCGGTGGGGGGGACACCCTGGAGTCCCTCACGTCCCTTCTCGCACACCAAGACCCCACACTCCCGAGGACAGGATCGAGCTGTCCTGGTTCTCGGCACAGAGCCAGCGCTGTGGCATCGCCCGCCGCCCAGCCCTGTGCCACGGTAAGCCCGAGCAGTTCCTCGGTGACTGCAGCACCACGGGAAATTCTGCGGTCTCCAGCACGGCCCGGGAATGGCTCCTGACGTGGAGCCTTCCCTGGCGCTCCAGCCTGGCGCACGGGAGAGCCCGGCCAGCGCCACGCCACCTCCTCCCCGCCAGCCCTGCGGCTGCTGAGAACAGCAGCGGGGGGAGCAGGAGGAGGAGGAGGAGGAGGAAGGCTGCAGCTGCCCTGGGCTCCCGTGGGGCCCTGCAGCAGATTTGGACACCAGGATCACGAGGCTGCAGCCAGTCCGCCGCCAA
>NW_010972831.1:4779825-4783086 GCF_000737465.1 Haliaeetus leucocephalus | reverse complement strand
ATTCCCCCCTGCCCCCCCCGCCAGCCACGGATCCCCCCCCCCCCGTAGAGCTGCCGTGCACCCACCACGACCAACGCCAGCCCCACGCCACCCGTGCCGTGGAGTTTTCATCCCTTTTCCCCACACAGCCCGGTCCCACTCATGACAGCATCCAACCCTGTGAGCCCCAGGCAGCGGCAGCGAAGCCCTTTGTGCCCCAGCCGGATCGGGAGCTGTGGGCCTCCCCGCTCTGCAGTGCAAGTTTAATTGCAACCACCACATACGCCTTCCCCATCCCCGTCCCCCTGGGTCCCCCCTGGCTCTGATGGCCCTGGCAGCTCACATCTGGAAGGGCTTTAGCAGGGTTCTGAAGAAAGCTTTAATAAAAGCCAGGTTGGCTGCCGCCAGCACCGCAGACCTTACCCCGAGCACGCCGCCTCCCCGCAGCCACTTGTCCCCAGTTGGGCAGAATCATCCCCATCCAGCGCCCCGCAGCAGCCGGCACGGCTCCAAATTTGGGCTAGTTCAGCCAGGACCACTGGCCTGAGCTCCCTCGCAGCTGGGGCAGGTCCCCATACACCAGTGGGGCACCGGCTGTGGCCTGGCCCCGGCGCTCCTCCAGCCCTGCCCGCCGGCACCCCACGCAGTGGGCAGCACCGCCACGCTGCCCACTCCCCGCAGGAAGCAAAGCCACCGCCGATGCTTCGTCTCCAGGCGTGGGAGGACGGACGGGAGCATCCACCCACAGAGCCAGAGGCAGCTCCTGCCCACGTAGCGCTGGCAAACACCCCCTCTCAGCTCCCACCACCATCTCCTTCTCCTCCAAAGGGAGCCGCCACGCTCCAGCGCAACGCGGGGACGTCCCGGGCCGGTGGGGAACTGCTGACCTGGGAGCCCCAGGGAACAGCCCCTGCGCCAGCGTTGTGCAGGATGGCCCAAGTGACATGCTGCTGTCCCAAGATGTCAGCTCCTCTTTGGCAGGTCAGCCAGCTTCAACCACCGGCCCGTGCCCAGGGAGACTGCTCAGCCAGGTCACCAGCACCTCTCCGGGCTGCTCCCTCCTGCATCTCAGGGGATGCTCAGCAGCAGTGGTAGCCGTGCCCAGGCCAGCACCTGCTGCGGTGCCGCTCTCATCCACGGCGAGGTGAAACGCGCTCTGCTCCCGGACACAGGGATGTGCCATCATCCCGTTTTCCCAACTTACCCGAAGGTGTTTGCTCGCAGGACAAGCCCCCAGGCTGCGGAGGAAAAGGCGGCAGCGTGGCAGGCAATGAGCATCCTGGCAGCGCTTTGTGCTTCCTGGGGAGACTCCGGTAGCAGAGGGACCCCCAAGTCCTGCTGGCGCTTACCCCCGCAGCCCCTGCCTGCTGCTCATCTCATGCACGGGGTGACTCTGAACTCAAGGGGACAAGGCCACATCTTGGGATTTTGTCCTCAAGACACCTCCAAGGCCACGCGTGGCAGATACACCTCCTGCGCAGGCAGCGGCAGCCGAGACAGACCCACGCAGCGCCGGGTCCCCGGGGGCTCCCAGGTGAGGAGTTGGGATGGCTCCAAACCCCCATGGCGGCTTTCCAGGGCCCTGAGCACCGGGATGCTCCAGCAGGGCAGGGGCTGCCAGGCTGGGCCCATCCCTTCCTCGCGCCTCATGCCCATGAGGTCACCCAGCCGTCAACCTGGGGTGAAGCCATCGGGAGCAAACTCATGGCTTCGCCAGCGACGCCACTTCTGCCATGACCCTACGGAGCGGGTTCCTGGGGGAGCTGCTACAACCAGGGTTGCTTCCCATCAGCGCAGCACCCGTGGACTTCTCAGCCTGGCCTCCCGGGGCTGCCCCGGTTCCGGCAAGCAGATGCCCCCACCAGCCCTCCATGCCAGCAGCTCCTTCCCCAAGGAACCGGCGGTCCCTGAGCCACTCCGTGCCGTGGGGACAGAGCAACCCCCACACCAGCAAACGCTGCCAGCCAGCGGCAAAGCACAGCCCTAAAAAAAGCGGCGACTCACAGCCCCGTCTGAAAACGACCCGAGAAGCAGCAGACACCCACGGCACAGAACCGCCGGGGCCACATCCTGCTGCTGCAGCCCCAGTGCCTCCCGGTCAGCAGCCGCCAGCCACGGTGGGGACATGTGGCGCTGGGAAACAAAACCCCCTCAGTGTTTTGACCCAGCAACAGCTAGCAGCAGCCGCCGAGCAGCCTCCCCGCATAGCCCTCGTTGCCCCTTAATCCCCGCTGCGGGAGCAGCGGCGGCGGCACAGAATCGAGGTTAATGCCGCTGCGTCACAGGCAGTCCCGCTGCCGCGCCGGCAGCCCCGCCGCCGAGCAAACCTTGGCCCCACTGCTGCCAAACCAAACCCCCACGGGCCCAGGCAGCTCTCACCCACGGTCACAGCTGAGCCCCAAGCCAGCAGCTCCCCACGCAGGGGTACCACACGGAGGGAAACCCCCAGAGTCCCCCGTGGGATCGCGGGGGCTCTGGGAGAGCCTGCGACGGTGCTGTCCCCCCTCCCTTGTCACCTCCGTTGCCCACCCCTGCCCTCCGTCCTCCCACAAAGACGGGCAGCACGGGCTGATGTGGCTGCGACATGGCTGGGAGCTGGGGGAAGCCTGGACGGACCCGGGGGGGCTGGGAGGGGGGGTCCTCGCAAACCAAGTAAGAGGGGGTACGCAGGCACTGGGTGCTGCTGCACCCCCGGAGCCTGGCCCCAGCTAGCCCACAAGCATCACTGTGTCCTGGGTGAGCCCCAGGGCTGGGCAGGGGGGATCCCCAACTTCCCTCTGTGGGACCCCCCCCAACACAAACACCTCAGCCCCCCCCAGCACGCAGAGGGAGAGGAGGGAAACAAACCCCCCGCAGGCTGCCAACTGCCTCGAAGAGTTTCCAAAGCACCCGAACAGCTTCCCCGCTCCGTGCACCGACCCCGCAACCCTCTCCCCACAAACACAGCCCCCCCGTATCAGAAACACCCCCCCACACACACACGCAAAGCCACAACCACCACACACCCCACAGCCCGGCGACACGACGAAGCTGCCCCAGAGCCCGTTTGGTGCCCACCGCCGTGTCCCCAATCCCCCCAACCCCCCCCAAAAAGCACCTTCTGCCGGAGCAGCTTGCTGCGCACCCTGCCCCACAGACGGGCGCCCGTGTTGGGGGGTCGTTTCCCCTCGGGTTCCTCCACGCCACGCTCCGACCCTTCGCCCACAGGACCGGGGCTCTCATCCGGCTGCACCAGCACCTCCATCATCGCCGTGAACCGCTTCGGGCTCCGGGGGAAGGGGG
>NW_010972831.1:4778192-4779815 GCF_000737465.1 Haliaeetus leucocephalus | reverse complement strand
CCCCCCTTTCCAGAGCCTCCGCCAGCCCAGGGACAGACGGACAGGCAGCTCCTTCCCTGCGGGTACAGCAGGCACCGTGCCCACGACAACACAAGGCTCTATTTCAACAGCCACGTTCCCCCCGCCAGGCATCAAATTGGGGCTAAGGAAGGGGCTGCTCCATCCTGCCCCATCACCCTGAGACCCCCTTCATACCCCCTTCACCCACCCCAGGCCATGGGGGCCAGATCCAGCCTCTCCCCTTTGCAATGCGGGCAACGAGCGCTCGCAGCCTGCTCTGCCCACTCCCAGCATCTGCCTGCCACCCTGCCACAGCACCCGGTAACCCCCCTGCCAGCACCCACTGGACACAGCCCAGCTGCTGGGAGCGACCGGGACAGCTCGGAGCAAAGCTGAGCCTTGCAGCGCCAGGGACACGAACCCCCCACGGGGAAAGGAGCCCCCCCCGGCACCTCTACCCCAACCACGGCACGTCCCAGCCTTGGAAACTGCACGCAAAATGGGGTTAACAACAACAAAACAGGGTTAATGTCAACTGGGAGCAGAGCTGTCCCCACTCCCAGATGCACCGTGGGCACAGGGTGCCCACCCTCTGGCCGGGGACAGGCTCAGGGTGGGGGTCCGACGCTCACCATGCTGCAGACCCCTCCGGGCTCATTGCCAGGACGCTCGAGAGGAGGCTGATGCCAACCCCAGCCCCTCCACGGACCCAGCCACGTCCTCTGTGCCAGCGGGACGTGGCGCCTGCACGTGGCAGCTCTGCAGCCTAAGGAGGCCCCCGCTGCTCCCCACAGAGGGGCTGCAGCATCCCCCTCGCACGCTGACCTGCTCCTGCCAGCCCGTGATGCCGCTAAGCTGCTTTTGTGGCTGACCCACGTGCCCGGGCCATCAGATTAGAGCTGGGCAGCGGGCACTGCGCTGGCTGCGGGGGGAGGTTCGGCCGTCCTGGCAGCCCCACGGGGCCTTTGCCGAGCTGCCGATGCCAGTGCTCCGTGTCTCCCACTCCTGCCGCTAACTGGAACCAGCAGCGGCTCATGATGAGCCCAGGGACCCGCCGGGGGTAAGGACCATCCGGGGCAGCATCTCTGCCTGAACAGCTCAGGGCAGAGGGCAAAGGGGCAGCGCTGGGGCTTGGCCACAACCCACAGCCCCCCCCAGCAGTGCTGCCCGTCCTGCCCAGAGCCATACTGCCTCGTCCCTGCCCCGCCACCCACCCCACTCCCAGGGCAGGGACCGAGCTGCAGCTCTGGGTGACGGCAGGACGGCCTCAACCCTGACACTGCTCTGTCCAGCCAGGTCCTCTTTGGGATAAGCAGCTCCAGGGCCTCCTCTCCTTCCCTTTCTTCCCCCATGACTTTTGCATAGTGGGGACAAGCTGTGCTGTCCCTGTCCCGACCCCCGTGTCTCCCAGCGTGACTCATGTTTGTTGACCCAGGCTATTTCCGAGAGCGCAGCTGGATTGATCCCCACGGGGCATCGAGCCCCTTCCCTGCCCCGGCCCTTCCGCTTGGCCCAATGCCACCCCCGCACAGCCGTTTCCCTGCGGAGAGGGCAACAGACGGGCGATTTCGGGTATGAACAAGCCGCTGGCGAAGCGGAGCCCCACCCACCCACCCCCGCGCC
>NW_010972831.1:4768365-4778026 GCF_000737465.1 Haliaeetus leucocephalus | reverse complement strand
CCCCCCTACACCCCGGAGCCACAACCCCTGTCCCCCGCTCCCAAAAGCGGAGCTGCCTGTCCACGCTGCCAGGCGTCTCCCAGGCATCACTCCAGGGCAACCCTCCCAGCCCAGGTGCCCCAAAAGGTCCACTGTTGAGTAAGAAGATGCCCAAAAGCCCCAGCGCATACCTGGATCTGCCCCTTGCCCATAATCTTGTCCACAATTTCATTGTTGTCCTTGTTGAGCTTGGTCTTATCGTAGCACTTCTCGTAGCAGAGGATGCGCAGGGACTGGGAGCCCTCCAGTTCGATCTCAAACTCCTGGGGCACGGAGGGAGGGTGGCTCAGCTCCAGCACCCCAGAGCAGCTTCAAAACTGGGGCTGGAAGGGAAAGGGGGGGGCACGGTCCCCTCCCTGCATCCCACCTTCCTCTCACCTCATTCCACTGTGGCTCGGTGGTGTCCCGGAAAACCCTGGTCTTGGCTTTGCTGACAAAGTAGCCGAAGGAGTCCACCTCCAGCGTGCAGTACAGATCTGGGGGAGCAGACACCGCTCAGCGCCCAAGGAACATCCCCACCGGCTCCCGGGGAACCACTGTGGGCAGAGCGGGGCCACATGCTGGACCCCAGCTCTTCCGAACACGCCGGCCCCTCCGAGCAAGGGTGGGCACCCGCACTTACTGGCAGACTGCTTGAAGCCCTTGGCGGAGTGGACGATGACGTGCAGGAACCCGTAGAGCCCGGGGGACTCGTCATCTGCGGCGGGGAGAGCAGAGGCTGTGTCAGGGCTCAGCTGCCACCTCCTCTGCCCCGGGGCCAGCGTGCGGGCTGGCTGTCCCCGAAGCAGGCTTTTCCATACTGAGTGCTAGGTGCCTGCGGTGACACCCCAATGTCCCCAACTCCCCCGGAGGGCCATCCCTAAGGCCTGGAAGACGACACGTATCCCCCGCTGCCGATCATCCCTGACGGACATCCCGAGCTTTCCTGCTGCTGGACAGCCCTGGGGGAAGTTCCCAGTAGGGCTGGCTGGGTCTCGCCTTGGGGATACCTTGGTCCTGCCCAGCCCATGGGGGTGCTGGAGAGACCCCAAAAGCAGCCCCATGTTGCAGCTGGGATTGCTCTGCCTGGGAGCCCGATTCTGCTCCAGTAGTGCCACCTGGTGGGTAGCTGTCCCCCTGCACAGCCAGGGTCCCCGAGCAGGGACCCCGCTCCAGCTGAAGGACCCCCACAACTCCTCCCCAGCATCATCCGGAGGCAAAGAGGGACCCGCCAGCCCAGCGGACACTCACCATCCTTATTGCTGGTGACCGGGATGTTGTGGACGGTGCGTAGCTTGAAGCAGGATCCCGTGAGCACCTGCAGCTCCACCGAGCTCAGGACAAAGGCCTGGAGGTCTGCGAGAGGACATGAGAGGACCTTCAGAGGGATGCAGCCAGCACCCATGGTGGGGACCGGAGAACAGCAAGCTGTGATCCTGCGGGACCTCCTGGGGTGGCCAGGAGCCCCAAGAGGGCTTCAGCAGCCCCAAACGTACCCTTTTTCTGCAGTTTCTGAATGGCCTCCCTCCACTCGGACCTCTCGTAGTCGGATGACAGCAGGAAGAGGTAGCTCTAGAAGAAAGAGGGCGATGCACCAGGCTGTGCACAGGCAGGGCTGAGCCCGGCCCCCAGCCCACCCTCCTCACCTTGCCGTTGCGGTTGTGGATGCGGAAAGGGATGGCGGGTGAGTTGAGGAGCAGCCAGAATTCGTTCTCAAACATCTTCTTCTTGAGGCGCTCGATGGCCCGGCTCTGCCCCTTGTTGGCTTTCTGCAGGTGGGGAGCAGACAGGAGCTTTTGCAGTCACCCCCGGCCCCCCATGTCCCATCCCTGACCCAGAGGAAGGCACCCACCCCGGCAGCAGGTTCCGCACGGTCCCCAACCACCCACACCCTCCTCTCACCTCCTTCTGCACCTCGCTCTTGATGGCCGAGATCTTCATCTTCATGTCCTCCAGTTCGTGGTCAGGGATGACGTGGACCTGCGGGCAGTGCTCCGACTCCTCCGGTGAGGGGAACACCAGGTCGGCCAGGGGCACGTACCACTTGCAGTCGTACTGCTGGTGCTTCCTGCGGCCGGGGCACGGGCACCGATTAATGCCTGACCCCCTCCCTGGCTCGTCCCCTGACCCACTGGAGGATGGGTGGGATGGTGACACTTCCCCCCCATGTCCAGCACCCTCCTTACCCCACGGCCGTCTTCTTCAGCTTGGCACAGAGCAGCACGTCGGTGAAGAGGAAGACGTGCCGCAGCTTCCGCGAGCCCTCCGACAGCTCCACCAAGAAGCCATCCTTGACAAGCTGCCGGGTCTGCGGGGCAGCAGGGCTGGCGTGAGAGCGGGCAGGGAGCAAAGGCCAACAAACCGCAGGGGATGGATGCTCCTGTCCCTCTCCGTGGCTCAGCCACCAGGTACATGGGAAGCTCCATGTCCTCTGGGTGCTATTTTGAGTCCCGTACGCTCGGTAGGGTGCCAGCGAGCAGCAAGGACCAGGTAGAGCCCTAAACTTGCACGCAGAACTGCATCTAGAGGAAACCCTACATCTCCTGACCCAGCACCATGGAGCTCCTCAGGATGGAGACACCAGCCAGGGGCTGGCAGAGGGCTCAGCCCTCACCCTGTGCCCAGGCACTGCCCACCCCACTGGCTCACCTCCCCCTTGGGGGTGGTGACCGCTGTCCTCCGGGGATCGATGTCCTCATTGATGCTGGAGAGGAAGTTCTGGGAGATGCGGAGGGCGTCCTGGAGCAGCGGGTAGTCGGGGTGGTCAGCCGGGGTGTGCTTGAGGAGGTCCTGGAAGGGAACAGGCGCAGGTGAGCTGGCCCTGTGGCACCCACCCTGGAGACCCCCCAGCAGTGCTCCCCATGGCTGCAGGTCCCCAAGAGCAATGGGGGCAGACCCCCCCACCGCCCCCCATGCCAGGACTGGCGTCACACTCACGTGCAGGACGAGGGTGCTCCGTGTCACCCGGTCAATGGGTTTGTACAGCAGCGCTGCAGAGAGAGAGGAGGTGTCAGCAGCCGCCGGGACCCCAGCCCCTCTCCCACCCGTGAGAGCCAGCACCGCATCCCGTGGGGGCAAGGAGGGGAGACCAGATGCCCAGAGACCCTCCAAGGTCTGCACAGAGCCCTGGGTGAGCGTCTGGGCTCCGTTCTGCACAGAGCCAGCGACAGCCGGACCACCACCTTACTGCCAAGAGCAGGAGAAACCACAGCTGGGATGGTGTGTGGAGCAAGGGCAGAGCCCAGTTGTCCCCAGGGGACAGGGCACGATGGGGACACCAACCCCACCACCATGTCCTCCTCCCTTCTGCTGCCACAGGTCACAGCGAGCAAAGCCAGACACCAAAGCCAGTCATGAACACCAGTCTGCCCTGACTGCGGGACGTCCCCACCACGACTGCGCCAGCACGTCCCCCCTCCAGGGCAAAGGACCTCCCCGGGCACGACGCACGCACTGGCACCGCCAGCTTGCCGTGCAGTGGCTGTGGTGCGGAAGAGCTGCTCGTCACCCCCAGCAGCCAGCAGGTTTTTCAGTTTCCCTTTCGGCTCAGCGACGGGTCCTGTCCCTGCTCTGCCCTCGCCGGGCTCTGCCACCCCATATCCCCCCATCCCAGCCAGTCCTGGGTGCGAGAGAAACCCAGGCTGCTCCAGCGGTGGCAAAATCCCCAGCCACAGAGAACGCGTGGGCCAAGGCATCATCCCAACACCGCTGCCCTGTCTTCCCTCCCCGCAGCTGCCTGTGCATGTGAAGCTGTGTCTGGGACAAGGGGGGCAAAGCTGCCCCACATGTGGGGCACAGACACCCCCTCCCAGCAGCAAACCAGCCCCAGGGGCTCTTCAGAGGCACGTTTCACCCCAAGCAGCTGGACCTTCCTCCTCCTCCCCGGCTCTTTGGGCAGGCGAAGGCACAGAGCACATTCACAGCGCTGTCCCCCACACCCGGTCACTCACACATCTCCCCAGGCTGCTTACAGCCAGGCCGATGCTTCTGGGTTTTCCCTTTGCTTCAGAGCACTTCCCCAAACTGCCAGGGCCAAGCGGGGCCGGGTTTTGGGCCAGGGCTTTGGAGGGAAAGGTGCTGCCCACCCCCACCCTGTGCTATGAGCTGCAAGGGGCTCCCATCCCCTTCCCTCGGAGGGTGCTCCCTCATGGTGCCAGCTCCTGAGAGAGGGGCCCCCATCCTGGCGAACAGGGGGTCTCTGCTCAGGAGACGAGAATGCAGGGCTGGACCCTGAAGCAGAAGCTGCATCCCCCACGACTCTGTGCCAGCAGGTAAAACCAGAGCCCTGCTCCCCTGCAGCAGCCAGCGAGAGCCCTGCTCTGGAATGGAGGAGGCAGGCAGGGTGTTCCCCCCTTTTCCCCCACCCTAGACCCATGGGGAGGATGGACCCTCCTGCTGCCATCACTACGGGCACATGCAAAGCACCGGGGAGCCCCGGGAGGGGCTGTCCTGGCACAAGGCACGGAGCGTTGGGCTCCTCGCCGGCACAGTTCCGCCAGCCTGGAAGCCGCGCTCAGGCAGCACGGGGCCAGGCACCAGCAGGCAGGGCTGCCCGGAGCTTCTCCTCCCCAGCCACAGAAACACGGGCGTTCCAGCCCCACGATGCTCCCAGCCTCCGTCAAGCAAACGGGGACCCCTCCCCATCGCCGTCCCCCGCGGCACAGCCCAGGCAGAGGGGATCCCCCCCACCCGCCCCGGTCCCTCGCCGTCCCACCGCCGGCACGAGCCCCTGCCCGGCGGTGAAGGCGAGCGCGTGGCCCCATGTGCCGGAGCCAAGATGATTCAATAGAGCCTGGAACAAAGACGCTCCCAACTTCAGGCTGCAGAGCACGATGCAGCCTCCACGCCCCCAGCAAGGACAGCCAGCCCCGAGCCAGCATCCCCGCAGCATCGCTCCCCATCGGCACCCAAATTCAAAGCCACCCCACCTCGCCTCACCGTAGGTGCAGTTACAGCAGAGCCGGACGACGACGAGGATTTCCATGGCAGCCCCGTCTCCACGCAGCCATCTCTGCCGCCCCGTGGCAGCTCAGCCCGGCTGCGGCACGGCATCGGCCCCTCAGCACGGTTCTTGGCGCAGCCGGCGGGCGGGGAGGAGGGGGTGGGTAGGGGGTGGGGGGCTGCTGCACGCCCCCAGCATCCTAAAGAGCTGCGTCCCCCCTCCTTCCTCACCGGCTCCGCACACGGCGACACAATGGGCTCCGCTCGCGGGAACCGCTCGGTAATTCATCCGCGCCAGTCCCGCGCGTAGACAAAAGGCTGCGTCCCCCTCCCCACGCCCGCGCCCGCCGTACCCTCCATGGTGACGGACGTGTGGCTCTCCTTCGAGTCCTTGGGGCCCTTCACCTTCAGCTCCTAGGGAGGGAAAGGCCCGTCAGAGCAGCCCGCAGGGGGGCTGGGGTGGGGGGGAAGGTCACTGTTCAAGGTCATGGGGTCCCCCCCCAACCCTTCCTGCACCCTGATACCTCCCCCTGGACCCAGCCTGGCCACACTGAAGGTGACACATGGGTGCTGGGGTGGACGTGGGGACTGTACAGGACGCTGCCTGGTCAGGAGCAGCTCTGGCTGCGCCCAGCAGTCGGGACACGGTGGACCCATAGGGCACCCCGGAGCAGGACCCAGAGCAGCCCGGGGAGGTTGCTGGTCCCACCGAGCTGAACAGCCCTGCTGTGGAGGGGCTGGAGGGAGCGGGGAGCCAGGCTGCAGCCACGGAGGTCCCCGCTTCTATAGGGGAGCCAGGCATGGAGATGTAGCCAGCAGATGAGCCACAGGTGCCCAGCACCCACGCTCCCTGAATGGGGCGAGCAGGTACAGGCTGCCGCAGCATCCCAGAAACGACGGCAGCGAGGGCTGAACCCCACCTGAGCTTGCACGAGGCGGGAGCCAAACCCCTGCAATACTCAGAGATCACGACCCTCCAGCACAGCCACCCACGGCCCTGCCCCTGGGACAGTCCCCAAGGGCAGGGAGAGCATCTCCGCCGGGCAGACGCGGTCGGCGTTCTCTGCCCTGTGCTGGGACAGCCTGGCCGCGGCAGCCCTGTCCCCCCCGGCACAGCCCCCAGCCCAGCTTACCTCCGAGATCTTCTGGAACTGGTAGTTGCTCTGGCTGCACTTCTCTGCCGTCTCCAGTGCGATTTTGTAGTTATCCACAAAGGCCTTGTAGACCCCCAGTTGGCTGGCCTGCGGGGAGCGGGGGTTTAGCCAGGCACCCAGCGGGATGCTGGAAGCCCCCCGCAGCGTGAGGGGCAAGCAGCCACCGAGGGGACACTGGCCAGAGCTGTCCCCTCCCAGCAGGACACTCTACCAGACCATAGCCAGCTGGGGAGCCACACGCTTGGCTCCACAGAGAAAGCCCTCAGCCAGGGCAGGATGGTGGGGCTCCTGCCCAGCCCTGTGCCCCCACAAACCTCAAAAATCCAGCAGAGAGGTAACGAGCGCCTGGACAGCGGAGGCTGAAGCTACAGCCGCTTCTCGGCACCCTTCGACCTGCCCTCTGCTCCTCCCGTCCCCAGCATGGCCACGGCACCCACGGGCACATCCCCTGCTCCCATCCCAAGTCCAAAGCAGCGGCAGGACCCGGAGCATGACCCTGGGGAGCCACCGCCGCAGCGCCCACAGGCAGCGAAGAGGCAGCAACCTCCTGCCTCTCCCCAGAGGGTCACCCACACGCCTGGGCTCCTGCCAGCGCCACGGTAAAGCCACACCATGCACCTCCAGCCAAAAACCCGTCACGGCTGACCCACCAGCTGCGGGCATCCCCGCTGCGGCGAGGGGCACGGAGGCTGCCGGGATAGGAGGGCTCAGGTGGGCAGCAGCGGCTGCTGCAGGGAGGGATGCAACAAGTCCCAGAGCCACCGATGAGCACGTGGCAGGGTGTGAGCTGAGCCACACCGTGGGGCCGAGCCCCACAGCATCGTGCTCCATCTCCCCAGCCCTCCTCCTCTTCCAAGCGGAGCAAGCCCCGGGAAAGGCGCATACCAGCTTCTGGAAGAGGTGGCCCATGGTGACGTTGCTGTCCCACTGCTGCACCTTTGGGCACAGGCTGTCGTAGAACTCCTTGTGGATCTCGTAGATGTCCTGGATCTTGTAGAAAATCGTCTCGATCTGCTGGAGGGTGAGGACAGGCTGCGACGTAGTGGCCGTGGCCTTCAGTGGCTTCATAGGCTGCCGAAGGAGGAGAAGGGAGAGTGTTTGAGACGAGGGCTGGGAGAGGAACGCTGGGGACAAGGGGGATTTGAGCTGGCAGCGAGGGCTGCCCAGGACTGTGGATCCCCGCAGACTTCCCCGTGGCGGTGGTGACCCCTGCGTTGTGCAACAGCGTCTCTGCCACAAGGGCCAGCAAGTCCACAAGAGGAAGCGGGGCTATAAATACCTCCCCGCCAGGCATACTGGCAGCGGGGGGAGGTGAGATGGGGGCAGCTGGGCCAGAGCAAGGCTGGCTCCGGCATGGCTCCTGCAGCTTTGCTCCTGTCCAGGTAGTGCCCGGGTCAGGCCTGCCTGCAGGAGGTAGTCCAGGAAGAAATGACCCCATCCATCCATCCATCCATCCCTCCACCCACCCAAACACCCATCAATCCATCCATCCACCCACCCAAACACCCATCCATCCATCCACCCACCCACCCATCGATTCATCCACCCACCCAGCCCTGCTGGGGGATGTCGCTGGAGGGGGGGGTCCAGTCTGGGGGCTGTACTCACCAACAAGAGGGCCTCCAGCTGGTTGATGTAGATCTCCTCGCTGGCCAGGAAACCGGAGAGCACCAGCTTCCGCATCTCCAGGCCTTTGCCAGCATCTCGCTCGCCCTGTACAACACACAGCAAGGAGCCTGGCTGAGCCAGCGAGCGGCACGGGAGGAGACCCCTCATCCCACCACCCCATCCCCGGCATCCCTGCACGGGCACCTGTCCCCCGCCAGCGTCAGGGAAGCTCCGTGGCAAGGGCCGGGCATGTGCCCGCTGGGCGGCACAGCCAGGCTGGAGCCAGCTGGGAAGCCACGGGCTTCGCTCCCCTCCCTGCTCCCGGCTGGCCACGAGCCCAGCGCCGCTGGCAATGCTCCAGCGTGGCGTGCGGCACGGCAGGACTCTCCCAGGGCAGAGTCCAGAGCTGCCCGTGAAATCATGCCTGGCGGTGGATGGTGCTGCCACATGATCCAGCACCACCCTTTTCCCCAGCTGAGGCTTTCCCAGGGAAATGCCGCTCCAGCGGTCACTGCCCAGTGGCACCGGCGCAGGTCCAGGGCTTTACGGTGCCCCTGCTGCCGCTCCGGCTGCCGGCGGCTCAACTCGCACCCAGGTCTGCTGCAGCACTGATGCTCCCGTCGTATGATCCTCCCGTGCTATGATCCTCACGGCAGGGAGATGGGAGATGCACGGCTGGGCTGGGGAGCTCTGGGACCCTCAGCGAGGCTCTGCCAGCGCCCAAACGTGGGTGCCCCAGCCCCCGGACTGCCTCGAACGCCTGGCGTGCCTTGGCCTCCCCCCTTAAAAATCACACTCAGGAACCAGGCTTTACCACCCAGATGGGGGCCAAGCAGAGCCACGGGGACATCGATTGCTCCAGGTAATGAGCCATTCGGGATGGTTTCAAAGGGATATTGGTCCTGGCTCACCTCTGCCCGTGCCGCCTGCCCCTGCCAGCCCTGGCCGTTGTACGGGGGGGGCCTGGCAGCTCCAACCACCCGAGGGGGGGCACAGTCCCGGGCTGGGCATGGCCACGGCTCAGCATCTTCCTGTCCCATTCTGGTGACTGCCAGCCGGCCCTGGGGGCTGCTGCGCCAACCAGGGTGCCCACCCCAGGGCTCCCTGCCAGGCTGCGCCATTAAGGCCGAGCCGCGGTGACTGGTGCAGCAGGGGGGTGTACGGGGCGGGGGGGGGCAGTTTTGTGTGCTGGGAGCTCACAGGCTCTTTGCCACGGATTAGTCACAGGCTCTTCCTGCTTCCCCCAGTCTGGGCCCTGCGCGGGACCTGGGGAGATAGGGGGCCTGTCTGCGCCCCAGGCCCGCAGTGCCCCATGGGGACGATGCCAAGCCGGACCCCCGTCACCCAGAGGAGCAACCCTAGAGCAGGGCCTGGCGGCCATCCCGTGCAGGAGACCCCCAAGGAGAGCGGGACCGGAGCCCTCCTCCAGCCCCGTGCCAGCCCCCCCGGGGGCACCCAGGCAACCCCGGCAGGGTGGGCGAGAGAAGGGCGCCAGGCTGTACCTGCCGGCACAGGGGTCCCCCCGGGGCTGCCCCCAAGCCACCGTGGTTTGGGGCCGTTTTGGGGTTGCTGGTGGCTGTGCAGTGGGGCAGTGGTAGAACGTGGTCCAGCCCCTTCCTGAGCAACCGGCGCCAGCTCCGCTGAGCCACACAGCCCCCCCGCAGCACCGCGCGTGGCCCCGACTCCCCCACGGGAGGAAGACCGGGTGCTCGCCCCGCTCTGCCCAAGCACCCACGGAGCTCTTTGCACCCAATTCCTGGCACAGCTCTGCCCTGTCCCCCCCCCGGCCGCAAGCAGTCCCGGGGAGCGGTGGGTCTCCAGTGATGCTCCCGCTGCCCCCAGAGCTCTGCCCCCCACCAGCACCCACTGCAAGGACCCAGGAGCTGCCCTGAGACCTGGGTGTCACCAGCGCTAGCAAGATGCCCCTTGTGCCCCCCCCC
>NW_010972831.1:4765826-4768353 GCF_000737465.1 Haliaeetus leucocephalus | reverse complement strand
CCGCCCCAGCACGGGAGTGTGGTGCCCCCGCCGCCCACCTTCTCGCCGGCCGAGAACGGAGACCCGGGGCTGGTGGGGGTTCCTGGCTCAGAGTCATCTTCATCCTCCAGCACTTTATCCAGGTACCCTATGGCCTCCTCTTCCTCCTCCATGGCCGGCCGGGCAGCGGGGGGCGATGGGGACCCCGCGAGGTTCCGGGCGAGGGGCTCACGCGGCTGAGCTGGCCCGGCCTGACTCAGCCCTGGCCGCCGGCCACCGCCGCGGGATGAAAGAAGCCATTATGGGATCCCCGGTTCTCCCGCCTGCCCCGGCTCAGGCCTTCGGCTCCCGCCGCAGCGACAGGCGCTTCCCGAAGGCGGCCGCGCGACCGCTGCCGAGCGGCGACGACGGCAACTCTGGGGTCACCGATGGCGGGACGAGAGGAACGACCCGGTTCTCCCCGGGGTCTCCGCTCACCCCCGGAGGGGGCCGCCGGCGGTGGAGGGCCGCTGCCCGCCGCCGTTACACCCCAGCCAGCCCCGCCGCTCCGCCCTGCACGCTCGCTACAGGAAATGCATCTCTTGGCGCTGGAGGTGGGGCTGCTCCGCCGGCGGCATGCGGTCAAGGCTGGGGCGCGCAGCGGCAGCAGCCGCCTTCTCCCAGCCAGCTCTTCCCAACGCCGGTACAACGCTCTTCCCTACAACGCCAGCGAGACTCATGGGGAAGGGTCCCCTGTCCCCCGCCAGGTGTCCCCCCCCGTACCCTCGCCCGAGGGAGAAGTGACCTTGGAGGGCAGCGGCATCGCCTGGTCCCGTAAGGGGACCTGGCTCTGCACCCCCAGAAGGGTACCGGACCTCTCCCTGCCCCAGGGGGGACTCTGAGACGTGTGCCTTCCTGCAGCATCTGCCCTGCATCCCATGGGGATCAGCGCTGGCACCTCGCCGCTGCCCCAGTCAGACCACAACCCCCGGGGCAGCCGGGGAGCGGGGACACGAGCGGTGGCGTGACGCCTGCAAGGGACATCGTGGGCCCTGGCAAATGGGGCAAGACCGGGCTGGAGGAGGGGATGCTAACGCAAGAGCTGTTTCAGCAGTTTCCCCCCTGCTCCTCGGCAGTAAAAGGGGAACCAGCGGCCACACGTGCTCTGCCTGCAGGAGCTAGCTCTCCTCCCTGTGCCTGTCCAATCCTGGAACAAACTCCTGCTGCGAGAAGTGGGCAGTGACACAGACTCGGGGACTTTCCAGAGCCCGTGCCCAGCCCTGCGTCCATGCCACAGCTCAAGCTTTACCCAGCCTTTGCTAAGAGGGGTCTGTGCCAGAGCACCGGGACCCTTGCCCACCGTGGCTGGGTCCCCAGAGCAGGGAATGCTCCCTGCCCGGGGGAAAGCCATCCAAACCCAGCAGCACTGGGGCCACCACCCCACACCATGACCATGGCGCTTGCGTTTCCCAGGTGGGAGAAGGAGAGACAGGCTCTGTCTGCATCCAGCAGCCGGCGGCCCCAGGTATGGTCACAGCTGCACCAAGAGCTTGCAAGAAGAGATGCCCCATCAGAAACCTCCTCCAGCCCTCCGAAAGGCAGCGACACCAGTCCCACCTCACTGGAGAAGAACGATGGGGGCGAGCCCGGCACCCTGTGCCACTGGCCACAACAGGACCCGCATGCAAGCCCGTGCCCATCACGAGGCTGGACACGTAGGATTAAACGTGCCAGTATTCAGATGGTTCTCCACTAAGCCCTGGCGCAAACAGCTCTAGATAAAGAGATGGAGGCAGAGCCGGTGCTGAGCTCCAACACTTCCCAATCCTGTTAGTGCCAACCAAGCCGGCTTTACTGCCTGCGTCCAGCCCCAACACGCTCCCACCAGTGTCCAAGGGCACCACTTTGCCAGCATCCCCAGGATCTCCCCCCCAAACCCCTGCTTCCCCAGAGCCACCCTCTGCTATCCCTACTGGGAGCCCATCGCCCCCAGCACATCCCATCGCCAAGGCACCGGGGTGTCAGGGCTGGGACTCGCAGGGCTGTTGCCCAACGTCCCGTTGGGGGACAAGGGACCCTAAACCCGGGTGGTTTGGACCCAGTCCCGGGGGGTACAGGGTCCTTCGCTCAGCGGGGTGGCAGAGGACCGGCACCCACCCACTAGGGACCGCCGTGGGGCCGCGCTGGGTGGCGGGAGGAGGATGCTGCGCAGCAGCGGGCCCTGGGGAGGAAGCCACACCTCTCGCCTCCTCTGCCTCAGCATCCGGGTTAAGGGCTTAACTCTTTCCACGACAAAAAAAAAAAAAAAAAAAAAAATCATGTTTTCTTAGACCGGCCTCCTGCCCCGGCCAAGCCCCAGCTCGCTGCGGGACCACGGCAGCTTCCCCAGCGCCCGTGGGGGGGACGGGGGGTGTCCCCCAGGGGGGTGTCCCCCAGCCCGGGGCCAGGCTGTCGCTCCCCACCCCAGTCCCGAGGGACCAGAGACGCCCACTGCCCTGCCAAGAGCCCACCGGTCCGGGGCACACACCGGGGACGGCAGCCCCCCCGTCCCCGGGGGGAGCGGGCACCC
>NW_010972831.1:4750022-4765816 GCF_000737465.1 Haliaeetus leucocephalus | reverse complement strand
CCCACCCCCTACAGAAACTTGTCTTCTGGAAAAAACATTTTTTCCCTTTGGTTTCCCGGCCCGCAGCTCTCCAAGCATCCTCCCCTCCCAGTGAAACACCCTGGATAAATCCCAAGGGCTTCCCGAGGATGCTCTCGGAAGAGCAGAGGGAGAGAAGGGGTTAAATCGAAGTTCCCCAGAAGAAGAAGGGGGGGGACACGGGGGACAAGGTGTCCCTTCCCCAGCCGGCAGCTCGTCCCCAAGTGCCGCTAGATGGAGCCGGCAGCCCGGCGGAGCGGCTGCGCCTTGTCCCCAAGGGCTCCCCGGAGCAGGGGACCCCGGGACCCCCAGGCTTCCCAGCAAGGCCGACTGGGCTTCCACACCCGGACCCCGCTTTCCGACCCGGTTCTGCCACCGGCATGGCACAACGAGGCAGGGACACGACACGGCACCCTCCCCACCAGCAGCAGAACAGGGTGCTGGTCCCCGGATTCTGCTGTTTCCACGGATTCTGCTGTTTCCACGGAGTCCAAAGGGCCACGGCCAGCAGGGTTTGGGATGCCAGGGGACAGTCCCCCAGGTCACAGCAGCACCAGAGGACCACCGCCACTGCTGACACAACCGAGCCGGGCACCCGCAGCCCCCAGTTTCAACCGCAGCCAGTGCAAAGCTCCGCGTCCCGAGCCCCTTACCCCTGTGCCGAGGCCATCGGTGGGTGTGGGCGAGACACCGTCCCCGCTCTCCTGGCCGCGGGCGCTGAGTTGGGGGGACATGGTGGGCGACTCGTCGATGTAGGGCATGGTTTCCGAGCCCTCCGGCAGCGCCTTGGGCTCCTCGTTGCCCTCGGCGTCGTACTCGTCCGCACCATAGTTGAAGTCTGCCAGGGGAAGAGAGGGTGCCAGTGAGCATCCAGGTAGCAGCACGGCACCACACCACAACCGCCCCAGTTACCTGCGGCCAACCGACCCCGTGTCCAATACCCAGGGCCACGCACGGACACGCACGCCCGCACCCGTAGCCCACCCTGACCCTGGCTGCCTGCTTTCTGCCTGCCTGGCTGAGCAGGCAGGGCATCACACAGAGCATCCTTGGCCCCACAGGGCATCCTCCGCTCCGCTTGACACACTTCCCTATATTTGCATAATTAATGGCACCGAGAGGCCGCAGGCCTCCTCTGTGCAGGGACAGCTGCTCTGCCAGACACCCTGGCCCCACTCGAGGGGCTCTGTCCTGCCCGCCCGGCAGCCGCCGTCCCCGTGCCATCCCCGGGGAGGGATGGAGCTGGGCTGGCAGCCACGGCCGCCGTCCTCCCCGCTTCCCCGTGCCCATCCTCCTCGGAGCGTGGGAACGGGTGCCAGGACGTCTGGGGCTGCAGCACGGAGGACGGTGCCACCCGCCCTGGAAGAAGGGTGACGGTGGCAGCTCCATGGCGGGTGGGCAGCTCAGGCCACACTGGGGGGGGGGGGGGCAGAAGGGGTCTGCTTTCCCCAGCGCAGGATGAGGCCACCGCCATGCCAGGCCAGCACCCATTTTTGGATGCCCCACGCTGTCCCTCGTTGCCCATGGCCGAAGGGAAGCCATTTCTGGGAGCCGGAGCCCCAGGTGGGAGCAGGGGGGGCCCAGGGTCTGCGGTGGGTCCCTGGGGCGCAGCGGGGGACGGGGGTACATCCTAACCTGTTCCCATGGAAACAGCAGCGGCTCGGTGGCGGTGGGAAGAGGCGGCTGCAGCAGCCCCGAGATGCTGACAAAGGGGAGGGGGAAGGGAGCCCGGCTGCGGCAGGGGCGGCCGTGGGGTGCAGTCGGCACCCCCACCCAGGACTTGCCGCCGAGACCCCCTCGGCAGCTCCCGAAGAGGCGGTGGGCACGGCTTGCCCAACCCTCGCCAGCCCCTCGCTCCGCTCCCCACCCAACAGCCCCATGGCTGTCCCCACAGGCTCCCTGGGCACAGACAGGGGGGAGACCCCAGCCAAGACCCTGGCCGATACTCTGGCCAAAACGGGGTGCATGGGGGTTGAAGCAGCTGGTCCGGATCAAACCCCACACTGCTGCCACTTCGTGCCCCCACGGCCCTGCCACCCCAGCCGGGGACTTCCCTGACTTCCACCAACACCACTCAGCACATTAATATTGCATTCGGCTTCACAATGAAAGTGGATAAATCTTTAAATGAAGGAGCGCCGCGAAGCCTGATCAGGCCGGGAGCCCTGCCGGTGCCGGTGGGGAGGGATGAGGGGACTCATCCTGCATCTGGGGGTGGGATGGAGGAGAGCCCTGACATGGGCCGGATGCATCTCAGCTCTGCCAGGACACACCAGCCCCTCTCAGACCTTGCTTCATTAGCAATTAGCAGCTAATAACCATCCTTCAGAGGCTGGCGTGCCACTGTCACCAGGCCACCGTGGCCCCCATCTAACCCTGGAGCTGCCTGGGACTGAATGAGCTGGATGGGCAGAGATGGGGGAACCCGTAGCTTCTCCTGGTCCTCAGCTTCCAGGGAAAGGGGATCCCCATCTCTAACCTGTCCTGCCTCCTCATGGTGGGATGTCCCTCACCCCTCCTGCCAGAAGCAAGACAGCATGAGGTACATTAGCACTGGTGTCACCCCATGATGACCACCTCCCTGGGACACCCACCCCACCCAGTTCCCCCGAGTCCACCCAACTGGGCACTGTCCTCCGGCTGGGGATGCCCCAGAGAAACCCAAACCTCTCACCCAAGCGCCCTTCCCCATCAGATGGGGTCTAATGGGGAGCCGAGGCAGCAGAGAGGGGACAAAGCTGGTGGTCCCCACCACGCACACCAGCTCCAAGGCCATCAGGCTCCACCACCTCCCTGCCACCAAGGCCAAGGTCTCCAGCTCTGGGCTTAACTACAGGGTGGGCAACGGGGGCACCCAGAATGGCACCGGCACTGTGGGAGACCTGGCAACCCAGGCTGGGGCAGCTCGGTGGCAAGATAATGAGGCACACCGCTTTAATGAGGCGGCTGGGGACCCTGGGAGGTGACACCCGCAGCGGTGCAGGGAAGAAGGCGGCATCAGAAGGCGGCACAGAGGGGGAAGGGACTGGCCTGCGGGGACGCAGGAATGACCCAGCTCTCACGCAGCCGCTGCTCCCAGTTGGAGCAGATCTACGTCCCAGTCCCAGACCCGAGCTGGGGACGAGTCCTACAGGCACCCCAGGGAGAGGGATCCTGCGCTGCCGGCAAGAGGAAGGACGGAGCCATGTCCCCACAGCTCCAGCTGTGCCTCCAGCTGTGCCACCCACAGCCGTGCAGTATTTACGGGGCTCTCACCTGGGGACGATGGGCAGAGGGACCTCCCCAGCACCCCCAGCACCCCCAGTGGGGAGGGAACCGAGCACCACCAAGCAGCCAGGGTGGGCGAGCGGGACATTGCTGGGCAAGGGGACACAGAGGGGCTGGCCCCTGCATCTCACTGCCTGTGGGGTGCTCCTGCCACCCAGCCAGCCCAAACCGAGCACCTCCCTCCTTCCCCCGCAGCTGCATTGCCCCTGCAGCCTGTTCCTGCGCCCGTGCCAAAACCCAGTGCTATTTTTGCTCCCGTTTTTTAGCAGCAGTGGAAATCCTCCTGCTCCACCCCAGGCGCGGGGACTGAGAGGAGGGAGGCAGCCTGGCCCAGGGGAGCCACTGTGAGGGGTGAGGACACCCCAGCCCGAAACAGCTTTGTAACCCCGGCTGCCGCACACAGCCCCGTGGCCCTGAGCTGGATCCAGCCCCGCAACGCACCAAGGGTTGGCACCCATGGGATGCTGACACCCATCAGGGCCAGGGTCCTGCGGGCTGGCACTTGGACCCAGGTGGGTGACAGAGCCAGGAACGCATCCCCACGGGAGATTATTTTCCCCAGGAAAATAATGTTTCCGCTCTGCCATGTCTTGCCAGGTCTGACCCAGGTTAATCTCAGCATGATGGTCCCCAAGAAGGAGCACTGCCAAGGGCAGCAGCTGGCTCCTGCCCAGCCTGGGCAGAGGCAACACAATCACAGCAGCCCAGGGTGGCATTTTCTTCACTTTCCAGCTGGGCACATGCTGTTCCCCGGTACCCCGGCAGCGTGCCAGCACACCCCAAAACTTGCCTGTCCTAACCCCACTGCCGGGAGAAGCCCAACATCCACACGGAGCCCGTGAGGTTTTGGGGAAATGCCGCGGTTTCCCTGTGCCTGGGTGAAAATTCACCATGACAACACGGATGCGTGAGCTGGCCTCGGACCTGCCTCCGTGGGCCTCCTCCGAAGGGCGGCTCGACACAAACAGCATCTCCTCCGTGCCGTCGCTGCCTTCCCCAGTGTGACGAAGGCCAGACCCTGCCCCGCATCCCCCAAAACGTGGGCACGCCGAGCAGCCTCCCCCACGCATCTCCCCTCCACGGCGAGGGCGGCTGGAGCGGGATTTGGGATGGCAGAGCCATCGCTTTGCAGAGATGCCGCGGCTGGCAAGGAGGGTGCGGAGGCTGGGGCTGGATGTGGCCTCCGGGCTCCAGCTCAGCCGCCTGCACAAGCTGCAGAGCTGTGCCGGACCCCAGGGCTGCCGCTGCTGGATGCGGCCTCCGGCTGCGGGTGTCGGAGGCTTTGGGCTGGAAAACTTGGGGGGGGGGCCTCAGCCCTATGCAACGTGCCCCCCCCCGGCAGCCCCTGCTCCCTCCAGGGCACCGCAGATGCCAAATCTGCGCAGCGGGCACCGTGCCTCCTTCTCCGGAGCATCCCGCCTTCCCATGCACCCATGCCAAATCTCACTGCCCCACAAACACCAGGCTCTGAGGTCAACACTGCACCCCAAAAACCATCCCCGGGGTGCCCACACAGCGCAACGTTCCCCCAGAATGAACAACGGGGACCCCACGACCGAGCCCCCCCATCCCCTAGCCGTGTCTCTGGCTCCCTCGGCCACCGCTGAGACGGCTGCCGCGGGACCGGAATCGGCACGGCTCCGGCTTCGTTCCTCCCCGCTGCCTGTCCGTGGGATGGGGGGGGGGAGATTCGCACCCCCCCCCAGACTGCTGCAGGACGCCCCCGGCCCCGCCGGCTGCCAGCCCCCCGGTACCCACCCCGCGTTACCACAGCATCCTCGGTACAGCGCCTCGGAGCTCGCTGCGAAAATCACGGCTGGGGGAGAGGTACCTTCCCACGGCCACGGAGGGACGGGGATGGAACCTGGGGGAGAAAGCACCCACGTCCCCAAGGACCCCCCGTGGGCAGCACCAGTTATCAGGCTGCTCCGGCCCCAGTGAGCCCCACCGTGCCGGGGCCACCATCGCCAATCCGGCTCATCCAGGTCCCCGGAGCCTGGGGGTGCTGGACCGACTCCGGCCAGCGTCGCCGTGCCACCGGGGCATGCGAGATGCTCAGGGGAGGGGACCGCGACCCCCTGCCAGCTTCGCCTGCCCCTTGCCCACGCTCGGTTCAGCTCAGGAGCCCCCCCGGTACGGGATCGCCGGCACAGCATCCCTCCCCAGCACGACGCAGCATTACACAACGGGTGGGGGGGGCCCCGCCACCCTGTCCCCCCTCGCCACCCCCCCAAGCCCAGGCCACGTACTGCTGTAGAGGGTGTCGATCCAGGAGAGCCGTGGCAGGCCGCGGTGGCTCAGCGGCTCCATGCTCGGGAGGGTTGTGCCGGCTCTCAGCCCCGCCAGCCGGTTCTCATCTCACAACAAAGGCGACGGACGAGGGCGGGAGGCGGGGGGCCGCAGGCCCAGGCGGAGGCTGGATGGGAGAGCCGGGTACGGCCGCCTGCCCGGGCACACGGTGGTTCTTCTGCCAGGGGTGCCCAAGGAAAGGAGGTGCCGCCTGGCAATGGCAGCGCGTCCCGCCTCCCGCCCCTGCTTCGCCGGGGGGAGCCGAGCTCAGCGTCCCCCCGCACGCAGCCACGCCGACCCTCCGCAGGGGTCTGGGGACCGGCGAGGAGGAGGAGGAGGAGGAGGAGGAGGAGGAGGGGACGGTGGTGGTACTGGGGTATGTGGCTGCCCCCCAGGCCACCCCAAGGAAAGTGGGGGGGAAAGGGGGAGCCCAGCTCCATCACCCTTGCCACCATGGTCTTATCTCCCTCCTGTGACCCAGGGATGCTGTACCCCCTCCCCAGAAAAACCTCACCAGCCCCTCAAACCGCTACGGCTGACGGACGGAGGATCGTCCTGGCCGCGCCATCCCTGGCTCTGGCAGCCCTGGGAGGAACCAGGACCTCCAGGAGCCGGGACCTACCCTGCCCCATACAACCGGGGTCGGCAGAGCGGGGCACAGGCAGGCAGGGGTTAAAATGCCCTCCCCAGCTGCATGTAGCCAAAGGAAACATAAAGTGCCAGAGTCATCAACCCCAATATGTCAGGGCGTCAGCCAAGCGTTCAAGTGCAAAGACTGCCCTTGTTCAGCCCGTGCCGGCACCATTGCCCTCGTCCCGGCGGTGCGGGCAGCGTCCCTTGTCGGTGCCCTCGGCCGCATCCTGCCTGCGGGCTCAGCCATGCGGGGAAGGGCCTGGACCAGGCGCCGGGACCAGATGGGAACCAGGCAGGAGGGATAACGCTCCGCCAGGCATAAGGGGAAGGTAGAGCCACCAGAGCGTGAAGTGCCAGGACGCGGGTGGCACTGGCAACCGGCCCGGCTGAGAAACCTGAGGGGACCCTGTCAAGGCACTGCCACCACCTGATCCCCGCTCCCGGGGATGTTGATGCCGGACACAGCCGATACATTTTGGGGGGAGCACAGCAATGCCAAGGCTTTGGTTTGGCGTGGCTGGGGTACATGGAACCACCAGCACCTGGCATCCAGGATAAGGAGCCACCGCTGCCCCGGCACAGCCCTGCCTCCCAAAGGGGCCGTATCCAGCCCCGGCATGGCAAGGACCCGCACCCACAGCCCACCACCCTGCCGGGCTGCGAGTCACTGGGTGCAGAGTCAGCGGCAGAGGGTGCAGCCCCACAGCTCCCACTTCCCACTCCTCACCCGCCCCGCTCCCAGGGATTTCGAGGAGCTGAGGGCATCCCTCCGGCTGCCCCAACGGGATGCTGCTGGGCACCACGACCCCCTTGCGCTGCCCAGTGCCGACATTCCCCTTGTCCCCAGCCCGCCAGTGCCGGGCAGTGCCACCCCTGCCCAAGGATGGCCACGATGCGATAGCGTTTGCCGCTCTCCGTCCCCCACCAACTCCCCCAGGCTCCAGCTCGGCACCACGACCGGTCCCCACTCTGTCCCTTAAAGGTTCCAACCGAGAGTCCCCTCCATCCTCCTCAACCAAACCCCGTGCCCCTGCAGCCCCCCCACAGCATGAGGCCCTTCTGCCCAGTGCAGCGAGCTGCCAGGAAGGCGACAGCAGTTCGGCTGAGCACGTCGACCCCGTTCACGGCAGGAAACCACGCTCCGCTCGCGCCTCGCAAAGCGCCGCAGCGGCACCAGCAGCACCAGCAGCAGCACCAGCAACACAAGGTGCAGCTGCTGCAGAGCCGTGGGGGCAGCAGGCAGCCCACAGCATGCCCCCCCCGCCGGGGGCGGCTGGTTTTCCATGCATAGCTCTCTGCATGCACACAGGGGTTTTTCCACATGCCTCCCCCAGCCGGACACGCTTCCTGACCACTCCTGCCCATGGCATCAGCCTCTCCACGCCACCATGCAACCACCCCCCGGCTTCGCATCTCTTCCTCTTTATCCAACGCAGGGCATGAGCTGAGCACTCAGATGAGCCACCCGTAGGCCACCAGGAGCCCTCCGCTGGCTGGCCACCCTCTGATGTGACACCACGCAGCAGGCCCTGGCAGTGCCACGCTCCAGGAGGACCAGGCTGGCAAGCGCCCTGCCGCCCAGCCAGGCGGGTGGCCTGGAAATGCACCGAGATGTCCAAACCAGAGCTTCCCCCACGCTGCACCCAATGAGCTTTGTCTGGCTGCAGACAGCGACCTAGGCAGGTACGCTTGCACAGCCCGGACAAAACAGCCCCACTAAACCATCGGGCTTTATTTTTACTTTGGTTTTCATGCTGTTTTCACCTTTGCAAAACCAACAACAACAAAAAAAACCCAAAACCTACAAAGCGGCTGAACCTCTCTCCAGGGCTGGGGGGGGAGCACCCACCCACATGCAGACACCCATCACCCTGCGGTGACACAGCCCCGGGTGAAGAGACACTGCCAACCACGTTCTCAACTCGCCCCCCCCCCCAAACTGCCCCCACCTCCGACTGCAGCACAGCGGCAGCATCCCTGCAGCAAGAGCCGAAAGCTGAGTCCTGCGGTTCCTCCCCGCTACCAGCCGGCCCCACGCAGCCTGCCTGGTGTCTGGCTGTCTGCCTGGCATCTGCCCAGCCCCTGCCCGCCAGCCCACGCATCGCTATTTCTGGCCTCTTGTGCAAGAGGTTCCTCCAGCCACAGCCACATGAGCCTCAGCGCTCCCCCACCGCGACCAGACTGGGGCTGGTGGTCAGCACCCAGGGCTGGCGGTGGGCACCCAGGGCTGGCGGTGGGCACCCAGGGCTGTGGTGGGAGATGCCAGCCGAGATCCCAGCTTTCCGAGCTCCTCCAGCTCCCACTCTGCTGGGCTCTCCAGGAGGTCTGGGCTGTCCCTCGCTGGTGCAGAGCAGCAGCTATCCCCTTGCCAGAGGTTGCAGAGAGAGAAAAGAGGAATAAATGGAAACATTTCCACCCTCCCCACCAAGAAGCACAGCAGATCCTTCCTGCTGGGCATCCTGACGTGCTGCTCCTCAGTCCAACTCAGCATTGAATTTCTCTCCCAGTATCACTTTCCTGCAGGACAGGAACCCCAAGGTCTGCGCTGTATCGGCCCCAGGCTCCGCTCGCAGCCCCAGGGCATGGCTGAGAGGTGCCCGGAGCGCAGGGCAGCCCCTCCTGCCCTCAGGGAGCCAAACAGGGTGCCAGAGCTGGGGCAGGTCCTCCCCCAGCCAACCTGGGGAGGAAGGCAGAGACCCCGCCGCAGCAGCAATGCCCTTGGCCTGTCAAAACAGCAGACAGAGAAGGAAAGAAAGGTGGTGGCTGCTCACAGGAAAAAGCCTTTAATATCAGATAGAAGGCCTGGGCCAGCTATCTCATCGTGTCTCTCTTCTGAGAGGGAGGAGATCGTGGCTGTTATCTGCCAGCACCGCAGACCCGGGCTGCTCCTCTCCCACCCAGCCCCAGTGCCAGTGCTGCCGAAACGGCTCGGCCAGATTTGCTTGCCACTGCAGGACCTGCGAAGGAGAAGGAAGAAGTGTTGGTTCGCAGCGTCGGAACAAAAACCGCCCATGGCAGAAAGCCCCAGTCCGAGCACAAAGGTCTCCCTATCTGCCAGATCTTCAAACAATCCCTGAACTTTGCAGCTGGGACTTATCTCGGGACAAATCTGCAGGACATCCTCCGCGATTCTGCTTAGGCTGGCCAGGCTCCGCTCCCCAACTACAGCCAAGAGAGCCAAGAAGTATTGCTGCTACTGATCTACATATGCAAATCGTCCTGCTTAGCAGACACTGATAAAGTAACTAGGGGTGGGAAAGCCAAGTCTATTTGAAGATGTCTCTTGGGGATGCAGCGGGATCGGTGTGCTCCCTCCGGCTGGCTCCCGGCGGCTGCTCCGGCCGACCTCGGCAGGAGGACAAACCCAGCAATGCCATGAACCAGCGACACAGGTACCCTTTTCCTGGGATGGATGCACACTTTAGTGAGCTGCCTTGGCTAAACCAGGCTCCTCTCTCTAACCCAAGGGAATATTAATCCCCCACCAGCACGGGGGAAAGCGTCTCCCTCTGTTTGCTGCTGCAGGGTTGGCCGCAACAGACAGCATCCAGCAGAAGACAGAGCAGAGCCATCCGCTGGGATCCCAACTGGCGGCATCGCTGGCCATGCTGGGCAGGAGGGGAGGAGGAACCAGCCGAACAAAGAGCCCCGTTGCACAGAAGTGTCTTTCCAGGGGAAAAAAAAAAAACCACAACAAACCAGATTTCAATAGACTTACAATGCAAATGTATTCAGGCCCCGCAGGGCACTTCTGGCTGTAGCCAGCCACCTAATGAAGGCTTCTGGTGCGTCCTGCTGCTGCTCCTGCCTGGGGACCACCGATTGCCCCACAACCGGCCACCGCTGCACCGAGCCTGGAGGTCCGGGGGGGGGCCACCTCCGAGCCAAAGCGCTCGCCCCCATGGCGGGCACAGACCGTGGCACCCTTGGCACTAAAAGGGGAGCTGCGTCCCCTCCTTCCCTTCTGCAGGGCACCGGGGCAGAGCACGCAGCCCAGGGCTGCTGCCCATCACCTAAATGCTGCTGAGCTGGGGAGCTCAGCATCGTCTCTGCCCCAAATACTGGGGGACAAATACCCAGCCAGTGGGACCGTGTTCAGCTGACAGCACGCGGAGATGCGCAGGGATGCTGCAGCCGGGTGAGATGTCGGCATCTCTAGGCCGATGAGAGCGGGTACCGCAGCCATGCTGGGGGAGAGGAGGAAGCCGCCCCCCTGGGAACGCTCAAACCAATTTTAAGGATCTGCTTTGGAGGAGATGCAGGTTCGTGATGCTGGGCAGCAGCCAGATTCCCACTGCAACCACATTAAGCTGACGCAAGAGCTGATGGCAGAGGGGAGCGGGCCAGGGGAAAGCCGGACCCAGCCACGACAGCTTGCCCACAGCTTGCCCACAGCCCAGACGCACCCCCCAGGGCTGGCTCACCCACCATCCCCCTGCCTGGTGAGAGGGACGGGGACCCCTGTCCCACCGCACGTCCATCTGCGGGTGCTGTCGCCTGGAAGGGCTGTTTCTCCATCCAGCAGATGCTGTGGCTGCTGGCGGCTCTGCCCCGGGGCAGAGATCCCGGGGGTGCCCGCGGGCAGAGCCGGTCACTGGTTTCCCTTCTGCCCTTCCAGCTCCTTTACAAGCCCTCCACTATTTGCCCATCACAGGGAAGTTACTCCAACCACCAGCACTTACTGCTCTCATTTAAAAGGTATGCTTTTAAACAACTACTCTTCTACTCAAAGGCTTTTTAACCTCGTGAACTTTTGCATTTATTTATGATTTTCTTTAACAGCGCCAACCTGCCCCAGCGTTAACCCTGCAGTCCCTGTCTCGGGCAGTCACCGCTCTCCGGGGAGGCAGCCCCACATCACGCAGGGGTCGTTGTCACGCTGCCATCAGGGGGGTTTCATGGAGAAAAGCCACCTCCCAAAATGCTGCCAGGCCCCAGAGCAGATGGAGATGGTTCAGAGGTCCCCAAGCAGGCTCACACACACCCACACACGCACACTGCGGTTTTATACCTTCGCCTAAGCAGTTAAAATTAAACACCGAGACTCTGTCTGGCCTTCTCTGGCCAGAAGAAGAACTTTCAGTATCTTCACAGCGAAGCAAGCGCTTTCCAACAGTGGGGAAATACGATGAAGTAAAAATTTAAAAAACAAATATGAGGACACAGAGGTGGTAGATGGGCTCTTGGGGGGGGACAACTCCCACCCACGCACCTCCTTGCTCCGGCACCGACTCCCAGATCCCCTCCTGGTGCTAAAGGGGGGGGAAATGGATGCGCAGACAACGCTACACTTCACCTTCCTGGGCCCTGCGGGATCGCCGCTCCTTTGCCGCTCACATGCCGTGACCTACCCCAGACAGAAATTGATGCACCAGGATAAACTCTGGACTTGCTTACTATTTTCTGCTCTCCTTTTGCTAGGGTTTTAGGGGATTTTCCAAGAAAGGGACGAAGAACCAGCAGGGTCCAAGGGTGGCTCAGGCCAGCAGGACAGAACCCTGCCCGCAGCGCTGCCCCATCACCTCCCCGGCTGTGGAGGAGTTTCTGCGGGATGGACAGAGATGCCACTTTCGCAGTATTGTGTATTTGCCAGCAGCAGCACGAGCTGAAAGCAGGGATGGAGCAGCAAGAACAAGCCCTGCCTTTACCCAAACCATGCCAGAAGCCCCCAGCACAACACCCACAGCAATCCAGCCCCCAGCTGGGTGTGCAGGGATGAGGCGACTGATGCCCCGGAGACTCCAGACGCCCCAGGGCCCCCTCCCCACCTCAGCCCTTCGGTGCACACACCGACACGGCTGCCTTTCCGTGCTCACCGCCCTTCGAGGCGGGGACCCCACGGCTGCCGGCAGCCTCCCTTCCCATTTCCCAAGGTACTAGTGAAGGTGGTGTGGCAGGGCGAGCAGAAGAGCCCACGTGACTCCAAGATCTTTCCATGACAGAAACCATAATTCCAGCTAAACAGAGGGCTGGGGATTTAATTTACGGCACAGCTCACAGCCGCAGCATCCTGCCGTAACCAGATCCGCCAGCCAACCCCACCGTGGACTATTCCAGCTATGCCAGCGCTCCCCAGCCCAGAGCTCGCGTTTCTGGGGTGCAGGGTGCCGCACAGGGCAGGTCGGGGGGTCCCAAACCCAGCAGCCTTCCAGAGGAGCTTCAGGAGCTCCCATGGCATCCCACCTCCGTGGCAAAGCCGGCCTCTTTCTCCGCTTCCCAAGGGCAAAGCAGGGAAACCCAGCGCCGAGTTTGTTCCACCTCGGTGCACGCTACCTGGCTGCCGGGCACAAAGCATCTCCCGAGGAGCATCACCGCGTCCCTCCTCTCGGTCACCAGCACAGCCGCCTCCCACCCGCTCAGCTCACCCTCTCCTCGTGGGTACCAACCCACAGCACCGGACCCTTTGCCCCAGATTTGTGCCGTGGCAAAAGGGAGGTGATGGAGGCAGCACCCAGCCGAAGCATCGCCGCACCCCGGCACACCCTGACCACCTCCCGGCACGGCCACACGCGGCACCGCGCATACTCAGCTGTGAGGCCAGCTGCGTGTTTAGCCACAGGGACAGGTGACGGCTGAGATGAAGGGAATTTTAGTCCCTTCCACGCTTCGTTTTTAGCCATCTGCTCGCTGACGCTCAGATTTTGTTGGTCCCGGGTGAGCTGGCACAGGCGTTATCTCAGATGCCAGGATCATGTATCTGGCTGTCACACGTGCTGCTCGCATGCAATAGCCACAAACAGGGGCATCTTGCAGATTTCCTCGCTTTAAATCAGATTAATCACAAGCTACTTAAAGGAAACCACTGTCTTTCCCCGGTAATTCCCATAAAGACAATATTCAACGCTCCTTCGCTTGCTGTCCAGATAGAGCTGCCGTAGGTTACGGTGAAACAGCCGGGGGCCGACCACGTTCAGCCACAGCCACAGTGCTGTTAAGCTCCAAAATTCACATTAAAATACTGAGAGACACAGGCAGAGCAGTGCTAACCGAGTTACACACAGCCTGGACTGCTGGCAGGAGAAGCCAACAGCACTGCAATCAGGAATTTTAAATTATATCTGAAAAATAAAAAGAAGTAAAAAGAAAACAATGGGAGCACTAAGTTAACCAACTGTCCAGAGAAAGGGGGATCCAGACAACGACCGCACGCGTTTTACTGTACTCGCAAATTCTGCTTTTAAATGTCAGCGCCGTCGGTGCACACAGGCACCCTTATAACGCGCAACAAAGAAAAGTGCTGATGCTCGGGAAAGGCTCGGGACAAGGCTGGGGAGAGCTCATCGCCACCGCCGTCAACCGACCTCTGCGCAGAGCCCGGTTGTGCCACGGGGCAAGGAGCTGGGCGCTCGGCAGAGGGGACGCTGCCTCCTCGGATGAGTGCAGGAGCTGGGGACCATGATGGAGAACCATTTGGGGGGGGAGGAGGAAGAAAAGGAGGAGGAGGAAGGGGCCACATTTAACCACAGCAGACGCAACCTTGGATTTCAAGGTCTTGCCCAAAAGACTCAGCCCGACCGGCTGCAAAGGTCTTGGTCCAGCCACCTGGAAGGGTGGACCCCTCCGAGTTATGATGCTGGGACCATCCGGGACTTGCACTGTGCTCCAGGGAAGCCCCTTTAACAACATCCCCCCGGCCTGAGAGCAGCCTTGCACAGTCCTGGGTGTTTGGAAACATTCAGGAGCATTACCCAGATAGAAATAAAATGCAGGATCTGAGTGTAAATCAGAAGGATTTGTGCTTGGTCGCTCCAACATACTCGAGCCCCCTCAGCCACTGAGCAGCTCTCCAAGAACTACAACCAGTGCCCGCTGACGGGGAACTGGAGAAGGGTTTGGGGCGGCCCTTTGAAGGCGACACATCGAATGCCCTTGGTCCTCACCGCAGGGCTGGGAGCAGGCTCCCACGGCCAGTCCCGGCCGATCGGGGAGAGGCACAAACACACGTGCCCGGCACAGTATGGAGACACCACCGAGAGCAGCCACGTACTTTGGACATTTCACCTCCAGACGGCTTGGGAAGGTGAAATGGAAACCGAGCGGTTCTCCGGCCCTGTAGACTAATGCGATAAATATAAATTACACTAAATATTAAGCACGGTTCGACAGCAGAGCCCTTGCTACCCAGGCCGTCTTAAACCAGCACAATACAGCCTTGGGGAAAAAGCACCCCCCCAAACAATCGAGCAAGAACAAAATTAACTCAAGTCAGCTGCAGAATTAGCAACATAAAAAGTGACATTCCCTAGCTGTCAGGACTGTGTTTGAACCGGGATTAAAGCTGATGCAATAACAACTTCCAGGCCGCTGGAAGTAGGACAGCGTGATGGGCGACAGCGCTAGCTGGCTGCGCCTTCAGTGCCACGAAACAGCCCAGTCACTCGCAAAATAACGTTGTCCTCAATCCGCCCAGCGAAACGCCCCGGGACACCTCGCCGCCCCGGCACGCTTCTGCTTCAGCGGCTCCAGGACTTCCCTGTGGGACATCACAGGGTGTCACCCGAGCAGAGGTGTCCCCGTGAGTCAGGTCACACCTGGAGGAAGCGACTCTCCCGCTGTGTCCCAGCCCCAGATGTGGCTCCCGGGTCAGTGGCACATCACCACGAGCCAGCTGCAGGGGACCGACCGGCCACCCTCCCTCCTCGCATGCCTGAGGATGGGTCCTTGGCACGGGATGCCCTCGGAAGCGGGACAGGGATGACGCGGGGCTTTGGGGTGACCTTAGCGGCGGGACGGGGACAGCAAAGGGTTGGGGGTGGCACTGGCCGTTGGATGGAGATGGCACAAGGGCTTGGGGTGGCCTCAGCTGCGTGATGGCACGGGGTGCCCTTGGCTGCATGATGGGGACAGCCTGGGGACACCGTCAGATCCTCGGCCCTGCCACAGCACGGGGCGCACCGATTGCGTGACGGGGACGGCACGGCGCCTCGGGACGGCCTTAACGGCGTCACTCCACACCACGGGGGGGACGTGGGGACGAAGCGGCACGGGGTGCCCTCGACCGTGCCACGGGTACGACACGGGACCTCCGGACCGAGACGCCCCTCGACCACGCAGCGGCACAGGACGCCCTTGACCGTGTGACGGCCACGCCACAGGGGACCGGGGAGGGCCACCCTCGTCCCCGGCGTGGGATGCTCCGGGATGCAGGGTGGTGGATGACCCCCACCACCATCACCACCCCACGGGGCACCCCCCCCACACCCTTCCCCACGGCACCCACCTGCCGAAGAAGCGTCCTCGGCGTCCGAGCTGCCGCCGCTGCCTCCCTCCGGGGAACTGCCCGCGGGTGGACCGGCGGGGCTCGGCGGCGGACTGGGGGCGGCGGGTAGGGACGGTGGTGGCGGTGGTGGGGCCGGTGGGGGGGGACCACGGGCCAGGGCAGCCTCCAGGTAGCCCACCTTAAAGCGTTCCTCAGCCAGCGCCCGCTGTAGGCGACGCAGGTGCCGGCGACAACGCTCCAGCTCCCTTTCCATGGCCCGGACCGAACCCAGTTCCATACTGGGCGCCGGTTCTCCCGGGAACTCCGCTTGCCAATGCCTTGCGAAGTCCGCCCGGGCCGCTTCGCCCGCCGCCATCCCCCCCTCCCC
>NW_010972831.1:4742108-4749787 GCF_000737465.1 Haliaeetus leucocephalus | reverse complement strand
CCACCGGCTCCGGTAAAAGAAGCGACCGAGTTACCTGTAGCCGAGTAGCTCCGGTTCTGCCGTTCCCCGGGGAGCCCGGTCAAACGCTTGTCCGGGCTTTGCTACGGGATGGATTCGGGGAGCCCGGGAGGATGCGGGAACGGGGGGGGGGGGGGGATGCTGAATTCCCGGTTGTTTTCGACCTTTGGGTTCTGGGGGATGTGGGCCCGGAGGATGCTGTGCGGGCGAGGAAGCGTGCGGTGCTGGCAGCGTTAGAGCAGTTAATAAAGCGAGAGCTAATGACACAAACAATCCCACGCGCTGCGAGAAATCCGTCCCCAAGCCAGGAACGGGAGCCTCGAAGGAGCGCGGGGGGGCTCCTGTGCCACCGAGCTGCCCTTCCCCAGCCACCGATGTGCCCTGGCCTTGGAGCTCTGCCCATCTCCTGGCCATCCTCATCCTCTGGCCGGTGACACCCTGCCTGCCCTGTGGGGTCTCAGGACGGATGGGCCATCCCCACCAGACGGAGGGGCAGGCAACAAACTCCCGCAGTGGGCGACGAAGGCCGGCGTAAGGCTTTTCGCCCACGCTGTGCCACGGCACGTGTGCCCGCTGCGTTTAAGCTGCCCTGCCCCACGGGATGAGGCTTTCCAACCCCACACCCTGGGCAGGGTTGGCGGTTCCCCTGTGCCATGCACGATGCTGGGGCATGGGACCTCGAGGAGTGCCAAGGCAGAGGCAGGAATCTCCAGGAGCTGCTTTCCCTTCCCTCCTCCCATGTGCTGCACGCTGGCCGGGGATGACTCACAAGCCTGTTGTCCCTTATGCCACATGGCCGTGCCCCAGCAGGAACAAAGCACCCTATTTATTTACCCATGGGGCCCAGGCAGTGTCGCAACAACCGCCTCCTCCTTCCCTTCCGTCACCACCTGAGAGCGGGGGGGGCTGCGCAGGGGTGGGCACCTCCCTGCACGCCAGTCCCTGGCTCTCGTGCCTCGGCACCACGGTGTCCCTCCGGCACAGTCGGGCCTCCCGGTGCAGCCTTCCCGCGTCGGCTGCCCCTTCATCACCCCATCAGGGTTTCATCTCCGGTGAGGGCTGCGCTCCCAGGTGGTCCCGACAGCTCTCACCTGGAAGCAGCAGGAGTTTGGGGGTGCTGGATGAAAGTGGGTGACGGGCAGCCTGTCCGGGGCTCTTTGCGGGAGCTCCAGCCCCCACCCAGCAGTAGCGTTAGGGGCAAAGACACCCAAAACACGCCTTTGGGCTGTGGGACCCGTGAGAGCTGAGATGATCCTGCCCAGGATGGGCAGGTGCCCAGCGCTCAGCGGTGCCCCGAGCCCAGTGTGATACATACTGGAGAGGTGGGGAATCCCCGGGGGTCAAACCCCTTCGTGGAGGCTGGGGAGGAGGGGGGGAGTGCCACGAGTGGCCTGATTTATGCATGGCGACGGATAATTACAGCTCTTTCATCATCTGTCAGGGCAGACGGGCCCGGCAGAGCCTTACAACACATTTCTGGCTCCCTGTCTCAGCCCATAAATCTCTCCAGCACACGGCGATAAATCAGCCGGGGCCAAGGGAGCAGGGCCTGGGTGGGCGTTCCTCCTGGCCTCCCACCCTGTAATGGGCACCTAGGTAGGAAGCATCCAGGACGAGGTGGGGATGGCCCAGCGGGATGCACTAATTACAGGCGGCAGGTGGCATCCGATGACCCGTGATTTACGGTCTGGCCTTGCCCGCTTCCGAGAGCCGAGGCTGGATCCCTGCAGGGCCAGGGCTGCCCAGAGCCGAGATGCTGGGAACTCCCAGTGAGCTCACTGGGGTCTGTGGGCAGGACGGGGACAGCCTCGGGACTCCTGCCTGCCCTCTGCCCAAGCATCGCCCCGGCTGGGACTGGCTTTGTGCCCAGCTCAGCCACCTCCGGATCTGCTCCGTACTGCACGTCCTGACCTCCCACACCAGCAAAAACTTCCCCGCGGCAGGGATCTACCCTGCTTAGCTGCGTTCTGGACAGGCACGTCTCTAAGTGGGTCTGGCATGCACGTCCTGCCGACATTCAAGCATCCCGAAGAGCCCCTCGCTCCCGAGCTGAGCTCACCGGGTAAATCAGTGGCCGGTGGAGCATCCGCTCCTAGGCAGAGCGAGACCGGGTGGCCAGAAGGCTGCTGGGGAGAACAAGAGGACCATAGTGAGTGAGCACAGGTGAGTGCTCAAAAATATTTGCAAGCTTCACCTCCCTTTGAAGTCCTTCTGCCTGGTCCTCCCCTCTCCCTGAGGCCCCGGCTCCTGATTTATTGGGTTCCTGGAGCAGAGGCACCTCAATTAGCTCCAACTTCAAAGAGCCAAGAGAGGAGAAGGGCAATAGACAAATAGCCCCCCTGCTAATTGTGGCTATTGATCAAACACGAGCCGGGACGATCAGATAGGAAGGGATGGATCAAGGTGGGGGCACGTTCTCCCAGGGCTCTGCTTTTACACCAGTCACCCCAACAATTTGTCAGACCTGCTCCTGGGCCATTTTTCAACACGTTACCCCTCACACAGGAAGGCATTTAGCGACCGCTTGCTAATGAAACGATGGCTAAACACACGTGGCGGTGCCACGCTGCTCGGAGGACGGGGACCCGGCCCTCCCCATGGCCTCCGGACCTGCTGCACCTGGCAAGTCCTCTGTCCCACCAGCTTGGGGATGCAGGGAACAAGGAGCTGCTTTCAGCTTCTTCTTCCCCAGAGTAAGTGCCGGGCAGGCCCGGCAGCGCCAGCCCAGACAGCTCTTTCCTCCCCCCCAGGCTCCCCACTGCTGGGAAGGGACAGGAAGGCTCTGGAGGCAGGTAACACTTTAGCTCTTTTATCACCTGCCCCAATCCCCCCTGCCACATTCCTGCTTCCTTCTCCGCAGGGCAGAGGCGTGCCAAGCCCCACACATTCCTCCGCCCGCTCCCGGGGGCTGCTCCTGCCCAGGCACCCACCTACCTCCGTGCCCACAGATGCTCCCGGCTCCCCGGGGTGCAGCTGCGTGGAGCAGCCCTAAGGCACGATCTGAAAGGCAGCTCAACGCTCCAGCCCCGTACCCGGGGCAGGAGTCATTTTGTCTTCTCCTGCGCTCAGGTGCAAGACTCACTGCTCTCCTCAGCAACCTCATCACTCCGTGCCTCAGTTTCCCCTAGCTGGGAAATAACAGAAATGCTGCGGCACCACTGAGCGTGGGGGAGCAGAGCCCAAGCCCCATGCCAGGGTGGTGATGCCGCATGGGGCTCTGCCCCATGGCACCATATAAAACCCAGGGATGACCTGGCCCAGGCTGAGCCACCAGCCTGCCCAGCAGAGGAGAGGGCAGAGCAGCACAGGGAACTCCTGCAGCGACCAAACTCTTAGCAGAGACTAAAGCAACCGCTGCAATGAGTGCTTGGTAGAGGTCCTTCCCCCCCTCGGGGCCTCTGAGGACCCCATCGCAAGCTCTGGGCATCCCAACACCAGCACCCCACGCTCCTCCAGCTTGGCACCGTGCTCAGGAGCATCCCCGCGGGCAGAGGCCAGGCAGGGCTCACCCTCTGCCTCTCCGCAAGGCAAGCACACCTGCAGGCAGGTAAGGAGGGTCGAGAGGGAGCCACGTGACGAGCCCCGCCGTGGGGTTTTTAGAGGCGGCTGTGTGTCCCTGGAGGAGTGTCTTCCACACCTCGCAGGAGGCAGGACCACAGCAGCACCTCTCCCGCTCCCCCCTCACCGCGGCCATGTCCAGAGCGGCCATGGGGAAAGGCACGGCGCCAGAACCCGACAGCTCGGAAGAGGAGCTGGAAGCGGGGGCCGCACCCCAGGCATGCTACGGGCAAGATCTGTGGGTCCCCCAGGGAAGGGAAGGAGCCGCCTGCCTGGGGGACGCCGAAGGGATGAAGGTGAGGAAGAGGAGCAGGCCGGTGCGCTCTAAGGCCAGGAGAATGGCTGCCAACGTCAGAGAGCGCAAGAGGATCCTGGACTACAACCAAGCCTTCAACGCCCTGCGGCTGGCCCTCAAACATGACCTCGGAGGCAAAAGGCTTTCTAAAATCGCTACCCTCCGGCGAGCCATCAACAGGATCACGGCTCTGTCCCTGTCCCTGCACAGCACCGGGCGCTGCTGGCCCTGCGCCCACTCCGAGTGCCGCAGCCGAGCCGGGGTCCCTGCGCCGGAGCCGGGGGTGAAGGCCAGCCACCCCCAGTTCCCCTGGGATCCCAGTTCCGCAGGCGCCGCCGGCTCGCAGCGCTGCCCTCCGTCCCCTCTCTACGCCAGGTTTTCCCCCGAAAGGCAGCTCCATCGCTACGAGAGCCCGAAGGAGGATCGCTCCGTGCCCAACCATGCCTATTGCTCCAGCGGGATCTACCACCCCGGGCTCCGAGGCGCCTGCCAGCAGAGATACGCGGGCACCCTGCAAGACCCCCTGAGCGGGATGGTCCCCTGGCAGCTGGGCTATTGCCAGAGCTGGGGCCACCAGCAGTGCCTCCCCATCCACTGACCCGCAGGGCTGGGGTGGCGAGACAGCGCCGGGAAGGTAACGCATCCGTGGGACAAACGGGGTGGGTGGGGGGAGCGGGAAGGGACCGTTGCGGGCGAGAGAAGCGCCGCGGGATGCAGAGTTCAGCTGCGACGCCGGCGAGAGCCGTGAGCCCCCCGACACGTCGTATGGGACCCCAGCGCTGCCCGGCTGCGGGTCTCCGCTTTGCGGGAAAACTGGGGAAGGCGGAAAAGTCCTCTGGAAGTGCCAGCTCCGTGTTTCTCGTCGCGAGGTCTCACTGTTGCCGACTGTCACTGTTATTTATTCTCTCTTGCTTGCTCTGTGAGAAAACACGACTGACGAAGCCAACACCAGGGCACTGGCTGTTAATATGTGTGGGGTGGACAGATGGGCTGTGGGGATGACGCTAAAGCCCCTGGCTGGCTGGTCGCTCTGGCTCCCGCCGGTGAAGGAAGGGAGCAGAAGCAGGGAACGGTTAGTGCCCGGGGACTTTGGATGCTAAGCTCATTGGTGCAGACGTTTGTGCCCAGCAGATTTGCGAGGCCAGGCTGGGAGGGGAGACAGATGTCGGCTTTCATAAAACCCACTCGTCCGTTTGCAGTTTCCTCCTGATCGTGGCAAAGTGGCTCTGGTGGGACAGGCCGACAGCGCGTGCCTGGCCGGTCCCAGCGGCGGGGAGGAAAGGGGAAATTTTACTAAAAAGGCCCCTTTGGCCCCTTCCCTCTGGCTTAGAGAGCTCAGACCGGCTGGGAGGACTCCCTTCTGCCCGAGGCTCAGCAAACTGGAATTGCTGCAGGAATTAGGCAGGGTTTTACAGCCACGCACACACCACGACCGGCAGATTTTTGGATAGGGCAAATTCCCGCAGTGCTGAGCCCCCGCAGAGCTCCTCCAGCCCCAGTGCTCCCAGCCGAGCCCCAGCGCTGGCTGCCCACACACCAAGGGCAGTCCAAGCTCTTTCCCTGCCCGGGGTTTGGGGGGGCACATGCTGGAACAACCATCTCAACCCTCCGTTCTGGTGTGCCAGTCTCCCTCCCCAGGGTCTTCTCCTCCTCCCTTAATCCCCGGGTGGGACAAGGGAGCTGGGCAATGAGCAGAGGAAAGCTAGCAGCAGCCAGGAGAGAGAGCTCTTTGCTCAGCAAAGGAGCCTCTTTAAAGTGCTGACAGTGTGAGGCATCTCGGCTTTAATCTCCAACAGATGTTCCCCTTACCAGGAGAAGGCCTGCAGCGACGTCCACTGAAGGAATCCTGCTTCTCCCAAGAGCATCCCTGCTCTGGGGGGGCTTTACCTGCTCTGGCTCTCCCCGGAGCAGCGCATACCCCTGCTCTGCCCCGTCAGCATCCATCACACCAGGAGTGAGAACGCAGCAATACCAGCATTCGAAGAAGGTTTAAGTGAAACCCAGCCCTAAGCCAGACATGAACCAAATTTCAAATTTGCCCCCCACCCAAATTTGCATCTGCAGGTTTTACTCGCCCCATCTTTGGTGGTCAGGCAAAGTGAGACAGATGGAAGCAGATGGCCAGAGAAGCAGGAGGGGGGGCATAGCCCTGCGAGACCCCCCCAAAGGAGGGTCACTCCACTGCTCTCAGGTTCACATTTATGAAATGCGGGTCCTAATTCTGTCCGGAGGCTGCAGGACGGGATAAGTCCCCGGGTGGCGGGGGGGAAGCGTGGGGGGGCAGCAGCCTGGCAGGCTCTGGGCCGGGCTGGGCAGCAGGTCCCAGCTGGCAGCAGGGTCTTTGGGCACCTCTCGGAGAGGGAGAAGGGGCTGGGTGTGCCCCATAAATGGCACTCAGTGCCAGGGAAATCCTTGACAAATTTGGAACTGAAGCATAACACAGAAAGGGTGGAAAACTTCCATCTTATCCAGGCTCTGTGGGGTTTTTTTAGCCCTCCCTCCTGCCCCTCACAGCACCCCCCACTCCCAAGGGTGCTGTTATTTGCTTTACAGGACATAACCCACCCCTGCACCAGCACCCTTTCTCCTTTGCTGGTCCTACATGGGGCCACCATACCTGCCACTAATCCGGCGTCCCCGTCCCCAACTGCCATGTCTCCAGGGTCACCCACGCAGACCGAGAGCAGGGTGAGTCAGCCCAGCGTGCCCAGTGCCTCCTCTCACCCTGTTACTGGAGGCAGGATGCTTTCCCAGAGCGCCTGGAACCCGGGGTACCACCGAGCACCCCCCCACTGCCCAGACACCCTCACACCTTGGGGCAGCAGGCAGCCCCTGCACAGGGCAGCTCAACCACCTCCTCCCCGGAGCGATGAGGGGTTTGTGGGTCCGGTCTGTGTCGCATGTGTCCCCCCCACTGGGGAAAGGCTTTCAGCCAGGAGGGACCCAAGGGACAGCAGGACATGTGGGTACCGGTACCCAACACAAAGCTGCTCCCGGGACCGGAGGCGGCCACCGAGCGGAGCCCGTGGGAAGAACCGGGGGGGGGACACCGGAGGGGCGAGACAAAGCCTCGGGCTTGGGCGACGAGGGGGACACCCCGGTTTTCCCAACCTCTCCCACCCCATCAGCATCCCCCCGGTGGCGGGGGGGGGACACGACACGCACGACAGCGGTACCGCCTTGCGGCGGGTCGGGGGAGGGAGAAACGGGGGACACCCCGGGGGCGGTCCGAGGCCCCGATCCTACCCCGGGGAAGGGGAGGGGGGGGCCGAACCGGGCTGGCCCCTCCTCCGGTACGGCCTCCCGCGGGGCGGCGGGGCCCCGAGCTCAGAGCGGCGGCGGCGGGGCTCGTCGGGAGCCCGCTCCGCCGGGCCATGGCGAACAGCGGCTCCGCACCGGGGGGGTCGGGCTCGGCTTCGGCTTCGGGGTCGGGTACGGTGCTGCCCACCCGCTTCCAAGAGACCGAAAAGCTGCTGGCGGCCACCGAAGGCCGGGAGGAGAAGGGCCTCCGAGGCTCCAAATCCTTTACGGCCGCTTTAGCCGGCGAGGCGGAGCGCAACGGGCACGGGCTCGCCTACAAGTCGGTGTCGGTCGGGCACCTGGAAGCGGCCCCGCTCTCGCCGTCCCGGCTCAGCCTGGGGAGAGCCTCCTCCACCGCCACCAGCACGGCGGCACCGGAGCAGGGCCGCCCGCGGGACTACCTGGTGCTCGCCATCTTCTCCTGCTTCTGCCCCGTCTGGCCCATCAACGTCGTAGCCCTCGTCTTTTCCATCATGGTGAGTACGGGGACCCGCCGGGAGCCTGGAAT
>NW_010972831.1:4658744-4741958 GCF_000737465.1 Haliaeetus leucocephalus | reverse complement strand
ACCGGGAGCGCCCCCGCGGGAATCGGGTTGGGTTGTGCCCCGTTCTCTGCCGGCTTCTTCCATCGGGCTCCGGGGAAGGGAGGTGGGTGGAAGCGGGATGGGACCGGGACGGCTCCCCGGGGAGGCGGTGGGATGGAGATGGATTTTGGGGGAGGGAGGGGTGGGATGCGGGATGATCCAGGGCAGGGCTTCGGGAAGCCCGGGGGGCTCCGGTAAAGCCGGTCCCTGGAGGCAGGCAGCGGTCCGGAGCGACTCGCCGGGCTTCCCCGGGAAGGAGCTGGGAGGCGAAGCAAGGACAAGGGATCTCCCTCCGCATCTCCTAGCAGCCCAGCCCAGTCCTGCAGCACTGGGGAGACCCTGCCTGGGGGCTGGTTCCTGTCCTCGGACGCTTCAAAGGGACAGGCTGCACCTGCAGCTCTTTTCGTTGCCCTGAAGAAGCAATTTTTCTCCATTAAACATCCCTCACACCTCAGCAAATACACCAACATCAGAGCAGGGGAGAATAAAGCCAGCCGGCCTTCCACCCGTCTCGAGTACGGGTGGCTCGGCCGGCACGGCCCCGCAAGTACGGCCACCCCCTTACCCGTCAGGACGCCCCACGGCTGTACAGCCCCCAGGCACCTTTTATACCCTTGATTTGCAACGGAGGCAAATCTTTTCTTTGGAAGTCAGCTCGGGGAAAGCAATTAGCTGCTTACCACACAGAAATACACTGAGGGGCACCTGCAGCCGGCACTTCCCCTAAAACCACTAAGAACTCAAAGAAAGACACCAGCAGTTGCCACAGAAAGCCCTCTAGAGAGACCAGTTTCCATTTTGAGGCGGAATCATCACTTCTGCCAGTGCCAGCTGTCATCTGCGTGGTACAGCTGTGTGGCAGAGCCTGTTCAGGCAGCATACGGGGAAGCCAGCCAGCCTTGTTTGGCTTTGCACTGCAACGAGAGGGGAAGCAGCTGGGTATTGCATATCCATGGTAATAAACAAGGTCTCTCACGGGGATTTTCCAACCACATCAGCCTTCATGCAAAATAGATTCTCACACTCTCCCTTGCAGGCGTTAGAGCCTCTGGCGCGGTGGGGATGTACCTTGGGCCACATAAGCCCCGTGGAGTAGAAGAGTAAACAGTGAAAAAAGAGCAGGAGTCAGTTCATACTGCTAGACAGCGAGGTACCAGTGCGTATTTACTGTGTTAAACCCGAAGGGAGGCAGGACCAACAGGGCAATAAGACTATTTGGCTGCCCTCTGCTTCCAAGGCCCTGGACAACACTCACCAGAGCCCACCCAGAGCTGGGGAAGGAGATGCCCGACCCCAGCCCTCTGCGGCCACCGAAGCAGAAGGCGCACTCGGATGAGCTTGTTCTCCAGGACAAGGTTTCTAGCTCACACGGCACACTAATAGCCAGCGCGCATCCTCTGGCCCCTTTGCAGTCGCCCCTGTACTCCCTGTCCCATGGGACACTTAATTTGCTACCGCCCTTTCTAGTCCTGGCCATGCCTATACCATCACCACCATCACCCCCCTCCCCGGCTTTGCCAGCCAGGGACCCCCGCACGGCGGAGCGGAGCAGAACGAGGAGTGATCCTTGCTCCGTGCTGGCCCTGGGGAGCCAGGAAACATCTGCCTGGGTCCTCCTGCCAGCAGGAGCAGCTCTCAGGGCATCAGCTGACGTTTCACCTGCTTACACCAGGCAGGAATTTAGTTGCCAGTGACCCCTGAGGTTCCCACAGGCTTAGGTCTCCCCACAGAATAAAACCCAGGAGTGCCTGATCACACACAAATCTGAGCAGGAACCAGGTTTTCGCGATTCCCGGTGCCTGGGGGGGGGGCAGGGGGGACCTTTCCACAATGTGCTGATGTTCCTTTAGCTCTGCAATTGTATTTTTCTTTCCTAAGTCAATGCTTTTTGCACATGAAAGCTTTTTTCTGGGTAATAAGCATCAACCAGAGAGGAAAGCAAATGAATGCTTTTGGGTTTAGTGTCTCATAAATCATTTTTCAAAAGCTGCTCTCAGATTCCAGCAGGGCCTGTGGCCAGAGGTGGAGAAGAAAAAAATCTGCTCTAGCCCCCAGCCTGTTCCTGATAACGCTGGTCTTGTGGAAACGAGTTACCTGGAGGCTCCTCCACTGACCCTTGGATGCATTTTCTTGATCAAGCGAGGACCTGGCTGCACTAAGGGCTTTTTGGGTCTCTCCCCGAGCCGGGGAGTGGGGCTGATGGACACAAAGGCAGCACAGCCCCACGGGACCCATCTCAGAGAAGTGCAGGGCAGGGCCGGGTACCACAGGCACGCACTGTATTGCTGTTATCAAACCCTTTCCCCTTCCTACCAAAGTGCAGCCACATTGGGGGAAGAAGCAGAGCGGTCAGTTACCCATATACAAAACTCCAGACAAATTAAATGAAGTGAAAAAGAAAGGTAAATCCAGCCAGAAGCAGCATATAGTAATGACAAGGGCAATTCTGCACAGCACTTGGTGTCCAAAATAGGTACTATCATTCCTGAAAGATGTGGGAGAAGTCAAACTATCCTTACTCATTTCAAATGGCAGTCATCTATCCGAGTCTGATGTTGACTTATACCTCTCTCTGAATGTTTTCTTCAACAAAATGCAAGTGTCGAGGATTAATGATTTATTCTGAGTAACTGGTGGAAGGCAGCAGAGTGCATCCAAAGCCAGTTCATAAATTGGGAAAGATTGCGGGGAAGAGGAGGTGACAATTTGTCTTCCCCGTCCCTGGGACTAGTGCAGAAAAGTAATTGCCTTCATTTGCAACAAGACAACTTAGGTGATCTATTAGGGGACAAAAAAACCCCTTTTGAACAGCAACTTGAACAGATAACAGTTTGAAAACAGGTACGATTAATAACTCTTTTGAATCACGCAGACTTACCTGGCCCCGTGGGTGCTGCGGTACAGCCTGCCCTTCCAGCCCCACTTCTAGGGTCCTTCAGATTTTCTAATACTCCGCTGTAATACGGAGTCCCTTGGCGCACAGTGACTCAATCCCCCGTAGCCCTCAAGCCTTTCTGAGATACTCTGCCTCGGCGAGTCTCGATTAATAAACAAGATGTTAATGTTTTTATGTGGAAAGCAAAACACAGGATTAGTGATACTAGAGAGCTATAATCAAACCGTTCCACACCAATGAATAATATATGTACAGTAACAAATGCTTGCTAAACACCCCATGCCAATGCTGATGTATTTTTCATAATTGTTCAGGATAAATGAGCAGTAAACACTTCCAGAAGCTGCAGTGATAAATATATCAAATTTGTTAGCCTATATATTTTCTGTAGAAGACAGCTAAAATGGTGTATTTCACTGCAATCTAACCCCCACCCTGCAAAAATACTACACTTGTTACAAAAATCGGAGCCTAAAAAAAAAAAATCCCAAATGTTGGAAGCCGTGAGTGAGCAGGGCAGGGATCCTGTCAGTCCCTGGGCTGCTGCGTCCTCCCCATCTCTCGCCACCAGCCCATGAGGCTTCATTTTGTCACCTCCTGTTCTGTAATGAAAATAGGCTCTTGGCTGCATCCCATCACTTTTAGATACGGTCTGTCAAATGTGCTGTTGAGACCAGAAGAAACAAGGTCTTGAGCTCTCCTGGCGTCAGCGGTGGGGATGGCGTTATACAGGGTGGCACGTGAGCGGAGCAGGACGTTTGCAGGGATGCAGTGGAAGCAACCGTCTGTTTGAGGCTCTGCTATGTTATTTACGTGGCGATACAAATGAAAATGAGTACGTGGAAGCATTTAAAGCTGCATTTTACCTACCCGAGCACTACGGAGTAGCACCCAGCGCGCAGCTCAGGCTGGGGCTGGGGGCCTTTTGGTCATGGTGCTGCCAAGAGGGTAGTGGTATTAAAGAAGGCTGAACGGGAAAGGGGGTAGTAACATCAAGTATTTGTTTGTTTGGATTCTCAGTGATGTTTCACAGTTAGTGCTGGTGCTGGGCTAGGCCTCCTGACTCTTACTTTTCTTTTTTTTTTTTTTAAACAGTTGACAGGGACCCTTTCCAGCACAGTTATTTCAGAGATACACATTTTTTTGAAAGGAAAGCAGGATTGTTTTAACACAGGTCCACCTTTAACTCTTTTTAACTAAATTTTTTTTTTCTTTTAACTTGGAGTTTCCCCAGTTTTAGCAGCCACGCTCCAAAGGAAGGAGCCGGCACATGGTACAGGGCTGTGGGGAGCTGCCAGCCCCACAACCTGCCCCACATCTCCCTCTTCTCCTGAGACCTGGCTTGGCTGAGGCAGCATGGCTGGAGATGGATGGGGCAGGGGAAGAAGCCTTTAACCCCTGTAAAAAATGTTAAATACTTAAAAGCCTCTCTAAAGAAAGAATAACTGCTTCAAGGCAGTTAAACTATCTACAAAACCCCGTCCCCAGTGAAGTCGAGGGGAATTTTGCCTGACTCCTCCACGGGATCAAGGTGACAGAGCCGGGTGCCGGACTCCCTGCCTTGCTTCCCTTCCCCCCCACTCCAAGCCTTCCCAACCAGGTAAAAACATTACTGCTGGACTTTAAAATTCCTTATCCAATTTCCCTCCCTCCAAAACCCCTTCCCAATGGGTTTCACGGGAGGCAGAAGGGCGCCGCGTGAATTTGGGAAAGCTTTTTGGTCCGGAGAGCCGTGCTACTCGCAGACCGTCTGCCTCTTCCCGAGCAGGGAGCTCCTGTTTTGCTGATGGAGGGGCTCCAGCCTCTCCACCACACATGCAGCGAATGCTGACGCACGGTGAGTAATTTCACCATAATAACCTCGCCGTGGTAGTGAGCGGCTGCCCATCTGTTAAGTGCTAGGTCCTCCTTCAGCCAAGTGCAGGAAGCCCAGCACACTCGCTCCGGCAGGCTGGGGAGCACTTTGGGCTCTTCTCTCAGCAGCAATGCTTCTCCCTCACCAGGAATTCTTACGTGCAGTATTTTTCACTTGGGAACCCAACGATTGCCGATTACAAGAGCAAGAAGCAAGACTGGTCCTTATTTAATTGCTTACTCTGAAGGTTTACGATGCATCTGCGTATTATACTTTTTCTGATGAGCTGTGCTTGGTCTTCAGGTTGCTGTGTGTGCTTGGCATAGGTGCAGGCTTCTCTCGCCCAGCGGGTCAGCAGCGCTGCCGAGCATAAGAGAGCTGGCACTGAAGCGCAGAGGAGTCAGGCCAGAGCATCGCCCTCGCTGCCCCGTCAGGCACCGGGCAAGGTCTTGGTGAGCCCATGCTCATCCCATCTTATGTCTTTTGGGTGTGAGCCCAAATCCTGCTCAACCCACCCAGCCCCTTGCAGCTGTGGCCCCAGCAGCACTGCAGGGCAGACCCTGGGGAAGCTTCACTAACCCCCCCCCGGAGGTGCCCCCAGGGCCTGGGACTCTGCCAAGCCCATGGGCAGCCAGCCCTGACTGAGCAGTGAAAAGCAAAGTTTCCGAGGGAACCGCCAAGTTGTGTTCTCCATCCACCCTAGGTTGCCACTTGTTCGCAGGGACAAGGACCGCTGCAATTTCAGACATTGGAATAGGCTTCCCAGGGAAGTGGTTGAGTCACCATCCCTGGAGGTATTCAAAAAGTGTGTAGATGGGGTACTCCATAACATGGTTTAGTGGGCATGGATGATGGTTGGACTCGATGATCTTGAAGGTCTTTTCCAACCTAAATGATTCTATGAATTTATCCCACCGAGAGCCTCCCATTAAGACGCCAGTGCCCACCAACATCAATGCCAGGCAAGTCCTGTTCTAGCTCCAACTCTTGGGGATCTCTCTTCATCCCTTAATGAGTCCACATCCTCAGCCCTGGCACAGCCAGGGAGCCCTTTCTTCTAGTTACAGAGCAGAGGAAAGCTTTCGCTGAGCTGCCTAAAGAACTCAATAGGGGAAATCACAGTGAAACTGTCCCATACTGGGGCTATTTTTTAGTCATTCCAATAACACAGAGACTTGAGCCAGTTCAGCTCCTACCCAAGGCAAGCAGAACAGCATCCCAGGTGGGCTAGAAGCACATCAGTTTAGCAGGACCACAGGCTGTCAAAGCCATGGGCTCGCAGAGGTGATACACATGGAATCCTGCGAGAGCCCAGGATGGCAGATCCAGCTCCCCAGCTGATGCAGCAGCTCTCGTTTTGGGGTCTACAGCCAGAGAGTCACCCCAGAGCTGCAGCCGTTCTCAAGAGCCTCTTTCTGTGTTTCCCCCCCAGTCAAGGAACAGCGGGCAGCAAGGGGACATGGATGGAGCCCGGCGACTCGGCCGCATGGCCAGGCTGCTCAGCATCGTCTCCATTATCCTGGGGACCATCATCATCGTGCTCTACATTTCACTCAGCGTCAGAGGTAACATCTCCTTCTCTTTTCCCCAGCCCAGGTACAGCAGGAACCTCACAGGGGTCCTGTCTCCAGCCCAGTTTATAGGACTGACCTGCCCACCACCCACCACCACCCCAGAGCAGGCGGTGCTCCATTCCCACCCCACCTGCAGCAGTAGGGCACTAAGCACCTGCACGGTCCAGGCAGGTTTGACCATCGCCAGCTGCACGCACACATGCAAAACACTTTGGAGAACATGCTCCTTGCAGTAGCAACGCACACTGTTCAAAGGACCAGAATGGAAAGTCCTCCCTGTGCTCTCCCATAGTGCACCCAATTAATTTGGGTGCAACGTAAGGTCTAACCCTGGCAAAGGCTGTGGTGGGTTTGGAAGAGTGTAGCGGGGTAAAACCAAAGGGGTCCAAGGACACAGATCAACCCGCCCAGAAGTGCAGTCCCAAAATGTCTGGGGAACCTCCCAAACACAAACTCACCTGCTAAAACCAGCATGACCAGCACGCAGCTCAGGCAAATGGGAACCTCAGAAACACACAAAGCCCAAACCAAGAGCATAAGGGAAACATCTGTAACTACTGGAAGCTGCCCTAAGACTCTCTTTATTTTACAGTTTCCTAGAAGACAGACATTTTAGCATGCAAACACCTCGAAGAGGAGGAAGACAACTTTCCTTTTGGGGTTTTTACTTTCAGCCTTGCAACAAAAAATTGTCACAGTGTAGGTGGGCAGCCCTGGACAGCCTGCTCTGGAGCGCCGTCTGAAGGAACGCATGCTTCTACTTCACCGCCTCTTGGAAATGAGTTTGTACAAGTGATGGGATAAAAAACATCGCAAGAAGGAATGGGAAAGGACATCGGACGCCGAGTGGAGAGGAGAAGGGGGAAATCTACTACCTCATTCCCCTCCAGCAAAACTCACGGAGTGGGGAGACAACTAAAGTACAAGAGGAGGAGAGAGTTTCAAGAGTGAAGCTTATTTTAAAAGAAAAATTTAAGGCGAGAACAGGACATTTTGAAGAGTCCTAAGAATTTTGGCACAAGTCACTGAATTTTTGGGGGGTTGTTGGTTTTTAAATCATCAAATTCTCTGTCTCTACAAAAAAACCAAAGCTCAAACTGCCATCAGGAGCTGAGAGCTATTCCACGGAGGAGAAGGGAGAGCAGAGCTGCAGCAGGACCATGGCTCTGCTCCAAACAAAACGCAGCCGCAAAAGCTGGAGGAGGTGGGGGGGGTTTTTTTTTTTTTGAGAAAAAAAAAAAAAAAAAAAAAAAAAGAGACAATGACCATTTGCATGCCTTTGGGAATGTTCTCCATGTCTGTTCCTACAAGCTCTTTTATCACTTAGGGCAGATTTCAGAGCTGGCAGAGCAGGATGTTGCTGCATGAGGACGCCGGGCTCCTCCTCACCCCAATCCCATGGTGGGGTTTTTACGGAAGGAAAAATAATGCTTTCTATGCGAACCCACACATTTCTCTCTCTGTGCACCCAAAATGAGATTAATACTAGTGGAGGTGAGAAAAGAGCCTGGTTAATCTGTAGCAGCAGTACCAAGGCACAGAAAGCCCGTTCTACCCACTTGCACATTTATGTCACGTCATGTCCATCACACAAAAGCTTCAGCATGATCCAGCCCCCGCCACTGTCAGTGCTCATCTCCCCGACCCTTTTGAGCTTCAGCTTAGGGTCTTCCAGGAGATTTTCAGAGGCACAGAGGAGTTTAAGATCCCTGCTCCTGTCCCTGCACCCTTCACACGCTCTTCTGCATCTCTGAAAATCTCCCGCATCCCCAGAGCTGACGGGCGTCAGTTCCGCAAGTTCCACGCGTATTATTTTTTAATGTTTTATATTTAACATAACAAGAAAATAGACTTTGCTCCTCCCGATCTGCCTATAGGTACCCCACGCCCCACCACGTCTTCCATACCGTGCGGCTCCTCGGCTGTTTCCCGCGGGATCCGATCCCACCACGTTCCCTCCAGCCCCAGCCCCTCTTCCTCCCCCTCTCCCTGTCCTTGCCGCGGGTTGTTACTGGGGTTGGTCTTCTCTCCAGCCACCCAGACTATGCAAAGTTTCATCGCCTGTTATTTTATTCAGGCTTTGTAGATGGCTTCTGGCCATATCCATTGGCTCCGTATTAGCTGAGCCTCTCTCTTTTATCAAAACTTTGCGGGCACAAGTACATGGCCAAGAGCTGCACTCCCCAGCCCTTCTGTTGTCTCCAGCCGACAGCCTGGGACCTAGAAATACAGACTGCACTGAGAAATAAGGTGTTTCAGGGCAATTCTGCTCCCTACCACCAATCTCCTGAAAAAAAACCAACCCAAACTTAGACCAAATCTAATGCTTCTGAGGGCTTGTCTACATGGAGAATCTACTGCACACCATAAGAAACTTCACAACATGGTAACTGCTTGGAACTAACTTCTTCTCTGGAGTATGTGAGTGGGCACGTGTGCGCACGTGGGGTTAGCACAGGGGAGCGGTCCACTGTAAATCCACGCTGTAGTTAGTCTGCGGTAACTAATGTGCAAAGCCGTGAGCATCGCTGTGAAAATTCTCTTGTCACCTGTTCGATTGCTCCTCTTGAAAGTGTTTTCTTTTGCTAGGTGTTATTTGAATCCAGGGGCTAAGAAAGCCAAATCCCCTAGACACACTGTCACCACTTTTCTCTGCATTAACAGGGATTCCAGAGACTCACAGCAACAGCATATCACCACAGCACTTTCTTGGGCTCCATTCCCATCCGCCCCTTTGCCAGCACTTTATTACAACCTATTGGCTTCTAAAATGGACAAAAGTTGCAACGTTTCTTTTGCACTTCATTTTTTGTGAGCTTCAGCAAACAGGGGCCCCTGAGCACTGCCGGGTGCGAGCTCCCACCCACAGCCGCTGCCAGGGTGCCCCTTGGCACCAGATCTCTTCTTCCCAAGCTCTTCAGAACTCCCCCGGAGATTCAAACGCTCATCTTATGATTGATGAAATCCCATCAAATCCCCCAAACGTTTCCTTCTTTAACGCTTAGAACCCGAAAGCTGCTTGCTGGGAAACACACATTACTTTTTTCTGAGCTACGTAAGGGCAGCGCTGCCTGTCCATGCATCTTCTGCCCTTTGTTCTTTGAGCTGCTGAAATTCAGCTTATGGTAAGAGCTGAGCAAGCTCCTCCTTGGGCAGGAAGAGGTGACATTCAGGGAAACCTGCTGCGATGAGTTATAGCACTTGAGAGCGCCAAGTATTTATTAAGTAAGAATTCAAATGCTCTTTTATCATTATATAAAGCCTTTCATCTAAAGTGCTTTACCACATTTAAAGGATTAAACCTTGCCACCCCCCACGAGGTGGGTTAGCATTACGCTGCTCTAATTGCACGGATGGCAAAGTTGCTCAGTCATATGCACTGTACAACTCCAAAAAGAAACCCATTTTTCTTTCTTCTCCTTAGTAGAACCTTGTATGAATACAGATTTCCTTTGAATCTGATTTTCCCAAAGAGATCTAGGCAAACACACGCTACACTTCAAAATGGACTGGGATACCTGCAGTCGTAGGAACGAGGGGGCTTTGCGAGGCAGCTGCAATGGTCCTTGCCAGGAGAAGTCCCAGGCTGGTGAAGCAGAGCAGGAGAGGTACCAGAATTCATCTGAATGCAGGAGAAGGCAGAAGCTTTCCCAAAAAACCCCATGGTGATGATTTGTTGTGTGCACCCAAATGTGGTTTGTGCCTCCTGTCTTAGCCTGTATCATCAGGCTGCTGAGGCAACTCCTTCTCATCTCACTATTAAGTATAATAAAAAAAGAAAAACTAAGATACTTAAATTCCTTTCATTTTAAAATCTTCTTTCTGATTAGATACAATTGTACTGCACTCTTGAATACAGCTTTTTTTTCCTTATCCCACATTTAAATCCAGGGGAAAGCCTCTACAGTTACTCCTAGAAAACTATTTTCTCTCCTTGTAACCTGGCTCTCCAGTGCTAGAGAAATAAACTCCCCAGGGTTATCTGGGAAGTCTCGTCTCCCTGCTCTCCCCCAGCTTCCCTGTACATTTTGCAGCCTGATATTTTGCAAAGGTTTTACCACTAGTTCCTTGCTCTCCATGGCACGCAGAGCTTTATCCCAGCTCAGCTGCCTATTTGGCTCTTTTGGGTGCATTAGCGTATATTCACGAAGGCAGAAGTTGCTGGGTCCCCAACCCTTGACACCCACCTCACCTGCGATCGTGTTATGAGGAGGTAAATCATGGCAGAACTTCATCCCGAGGCCACCAGCAGGCACGGTTACTCCTTTGGTCCGCATCTAAGGAACAACAGCGTCCCTCATAATTTTTCGCTGATTTAGTGTTCACCTAAGCGCAAGCATCTTTTTTTCCACATCCAGGCACGACCGCTCCTCTCCTTACCTTCGTTTTTAGCACACAGGAGGACAATCACAAAAACTATGTCATGAAAAGACTTTCCCTCTCCATCCTCCCAAACAAGCCCTATTACTTATGTCACATCTCTTTGCCACCTGCTGCAGCCTCCTCTAAGCACATACGTCAGAATCGAGTTTTCTATGTTTGCAATTATAACAGTCACAAAATCCTCAGGGTATGGCCAATTTCTATCCCCTAGTGAAGCAGGCAACAGGGGAGAGGCGAGAGATCCAGGCGATGCGGTGGCAATCCAGGCTTACCTGACAGCGAAGTTGAGCTGGTAGGAGGATAGCTCGCTGAAGAGATGGAGAAGGTGGGAAATGTCTCTAAATGTAAGTTGAAGTAGGAGTTACGATCGACAAGTGTGAGGTCCTGGTGGGATATAAATACACGGTTTGCACCGCTCGGGAGGAGTCTCTGAGCAGAGCGGGTGGCTGATGGCACCTCTCTGCCGTTGGTGTCCCCGGGCTCCTCTCCCCAGGGTTTGGCGGAGAGCTGGGCTCTGCGGGGCGGCACAGAAGAGCCCTTGCTGGGTACAGCGATGCTAGATCGAAGGCCTTGGGCTGAACAAGCAATTTGCTGCTGCCGAACAGACAAGCTAGCTTGGGTTCGTACCAGCTTCTCGTAGGATGCCATGACTGGTGGTTGGAAAAGGTCTGGCACAGGTCAACTGGGCACAGCAACACGCTGGCTGGTGCCCGCCTGGGAGCCTGCAGAGGACACCAAAGGGATTTGAGCACAAAGGGAGGAAAGAAAAGATTTGATTTCCATGTTTGCTCTCTTAACGATGTGTTTGCTTTTTCTGGGCAGTATTTCACTCCCTTCCAATTTACCCTCTCTCCCCATCTTTGTGAGTTTAACGTGCTTTCCCCACAGCATTTCTGCCCCTAGAGCAATGCACGAGTCTCACAGGCTCTGCCCTCCCATCCTCTGCCTTTCCTTTAATGCGGGACAGGTCTTGGCAATGAGATGTCATCGCTGGGCTTCGCTGAAAAGGGTTATCAAGGGGTAGGGAACCCGCTCCTCCAAGGCTCTGACCCAGGCTGGCTGCGGACTCAAGCACGTACTGCTGCAGTAGCTGACCTTCCAAATACAGATTTCTCCATGTAGACAAGGGGAGCAGATCCTGCCTTTTATATAAAATTAAAACTCTGTTTGCATTCGGTCTGAGTCCAGGGAGAGGCTGTAGAAACGCACCCACTGGGCTGGCCCCATGACTTTATTTATTCTGTTTTTCCCAATACCCCCAACCTTGCCCTATCACTTTATTGTCACAGAACCACAGCCAAGGTTGCACAGTCAAGCTGAAATAATTTCAGGTTTAAGGTTGATTTTCTTTCAGCGTACATCCTTTAATTTTGGCAAAGACAGTTAGGTTCGGACTGAAAACTCCCATGCTTGGGCACAAGCCAAGGGGGTGGTGGGGGAAAGCAGCCTTTTCAAAGTGGGAATATTTGTAAAGCATTTGCTAACACCAGTAGGTAGCAAAATTCAAACCTATAAATACCCATCCAGGATAAGAAACATCAGAAAGGGAACGTGTGCAGGATTCACCAAGGCAACCCTGATACCACTTCGGAGCAGGTACCCTTGTTAGATGGTGCCCAGGACGCGATCCTTTGTGTGGAAGTGCAGGGATTCTATCCTCCCCGCTGCCGCAACCACTGTCCACGCACCGGCTCCTCCTGTTTTGAAGCCAAACTGGAAGAGCCGTGTTTCACACGCAGCATGAACACATCAGGAATTGCAGCTGGGCGCTTCTCTTTGCTGATAAATGTTTCTTTTTCTGCAGGATGATATGATATATCTTATATACTTTCTTTGTATTTCTTGGCATGAGAAAAAATTAAAATGTAACATGCATGGTCAAAGCTGAACTTGTTTCTTCTGTCTAAATGAGAAAAAAAAAAAATCCAAACTACTCGTTTAACTATTGCTTCACACGCCAAGAGCAAGTAGATCAGCTGGTATTTTGGGTGCAGTGGGTTGCAAATAAATACATGCTAGCAAAAGGCAGAGGAAAACAGCACAAATCAGAGCAGAGAAGGGTCCAGAGAGATCAGCCTTGTGCTGCAGAGACAAGCGGCACCGAGCTCCTCGGGAAGCACAGCTATTGCAGGAGATCTCCCCCTGGCCATGCCACAGGGCACGCCGGCCCAGGGAAGCAGGAGAAATCCTCCTTGCTTGCAAGGCACAAGGATGGGATGGGGAGTAGCCACTGGGAACTGCTTCTCGTTGCCGGCCCTGCCTCTGCAGTTTGGTATTATGGGGCACAACCAAGTACGAGAGAACAAATTCCAAATCTGCTCGAAAACCAGAATTATTGATCAAAACCATAGATTTAAGAATGAATAGCAATATTTGGTCTCCACTCAAAATCCTAAACGCAGGCTGCTCCCAGGAAACAAGTCCTTTTTAAAGTTTGTTAAGCCAAGTCTTGAAAATTCAGCCATTACCAAAAACATTGGCTTTAGTCTTTTCCCAGGAGGAGTTTTTCCAACCAGTCACACTGGAAGGCTGTTGACTGCGTATAACACGCACCTTGGGTCACTACCGGTTTATTTCTGTGTAACGGCACACCAGTCAATCAAGGCTGTACTGAAGATTAGTTGCACGACAACTTCATTCAGCTGAATCCTAACACCCTCCTCTGGCTGCGCGTCTCTGGCGTCCTCCGGGAATGAATGGCAACGCAGCTTCCAACCCAGCTCGGAGAGAAGACTTGCCAAGTCTGAGATGAATTAGTTGTCTTACAGAGCTCTCTCCTCTGTAGCAATATGCTCGAGCTGTCCAGATTTCAGCTCAGGGTAGGACTTACTGGAGGTAAGACAGTCCCGCAGCTGCCCAAGGAGGAGGCAGGGGCCACCACCACCAGCAGCCGGGATCAAAAATTGAGGCTTTATGGCCCCAGAGCAGGTATCAGACACAACCCTTCCACTTTCATCCGTGTCTACGAGGGAAAAAAAAAAATAGATGTAAATTCTCTGCAATGTTGGCAGCCCGCAGCGTGATTCAGCAACAAATGGACTTAATGGTCCTGCCTGGAGCGCGTCCTGCCGATGAGATTCCCTCCAAGGCAGAGGCAGGTCACTCCCCACCGAAAATGGCCAGAGGCATTAAGGAACGCTGAGATCCCAGCACTGCCTACCTGTCATTTTCATAGGCAATATTATGATACATATGTCTTGTCTTTTCTTAAAGATGCAAGCTGTAGGTTTTTTTTTTTCTGGAGGGAAAAAAAATAAATAGGACCCCCCCCGGTACAAAAAGCCAGAGAGGATGCAGATTAAACGTTCATGAACTCATGAAAACCAGACCTGTTATCCTCATGTGTATCTCAGAAAATGATCAAAGGAACACTAATTAGTTCTTCTAGATCTGCCGCTGCCCACAGCACAAAGCCCAGCCCCTATAAGCCGGAGCTTGTCTCAATACTGGGTCTGTCCCTACGGGTTCCTATTTCCTACGGTTCAGGCAGCACCACACTGGTACATCAGTGCCCAAACACCTCCCAGGGAGACAAAGCTGCTCTGCAGCCTCCAACACACCGGGCAACAAGCTCAGCCTTCTTATTTATCCCACAGCCCTTCTCTTACACTACACTTCCCACCCCCTACCCGGCTCTGTAGCTTGCTGGGGCATTTTTAACAAATCAAGCACATTTCTTCAGTGTGTCCATTCCCCATTGCTTGGAAAACTGCAAGTCCAACCAGATCTGCTGGTTCTTACTCCTAAATACCCATCCCTTGTAACACTACTTAAATTGGTGTTCTTAATATTTAGTTTCATGTGCCAGGACTAGGTTATCAGCTGCTAAAACCTCTATCTTTAAGAGCCTCCGGCCATGAATACTTACTCACAGCCACGCAGGTCCCAACTCACACTGTACTACAGCTACTCCCATTTTGCACTAAGGCTGGACTTTGCAAGAAGGCCGTGTTATCTAGCAGCAGCATTCCCTTGCTGCGTCTGCTCACCCAGAAGCGCAAGAGGTATTAGTGTCTGCACAAGGGTCCTTGGCAACACGAGTGGGATTACAGGGGAGGTCCGAAGAGCCACCTCTGTTTGTCCTGATGGAGAAGCAAAATGTAGATGTTCAGAAAATTCAGCGTAACTTACTTCTCGCTATTCAGCAAAGCAAAGGGACTTGTGGTTGTGGTTGGTGGTACCCATGCGTAACAAAAGACTGGGACAGAGTGGCCCTGGTGGGGAGAGCTTTCGAGGAACAGATGCAATTTGCATCTTAGCACACGATGTCTGAGGTTGCTTTAAGCCATCTTTGGCCTTCGTCGCGTATTGCTTTCAGAATTCAGCAGGCAAGAAGGCTGAGCAGGAAAGAACAATGGTTTTGTCCCAGAGGAGGAGAATTTTACTTGAATAAAAGACCCCTGCACCATGGATTTCCCTTCAGTGGCGAGATGTCCATCGGAGCATCCTGACCGGAGCGTCGGAGCAGCTGGGCAAGTGCAAGTTCCAGACTTCAAAGACCGAAGCTGGTAGCCTCGCCTCTGATGTTTTGCTAAAGAGATGGGAGTGCCAAGTGCTTTAGCCTCCTGTTTTATTAATATGCTGCTCTGATGGGCTCATGTATAATAGATTCGCAAAGGAACAGCAAGAGGTTTACATCCAATTTCCACGTTGCATATATTTTCTACTAAACACTATAGGCTCTCCATTCACCTCTTAATCTTTGTCTTCGCTAATGAATTTGCATGAGCTTTGGGGTTCAAGCGAAGGACAAAAAGTTGGTCACCAGTTCTTCAACTGGTTTCCATGACTTTGCTCCGGACAGGAGCTATGAATTAAAAGCACAGGAAAATTTTCATTTTCTCTCTCATTCCTAACATTGGCTGCTGTTGAAAAAAACCAAGTGTGCAGCTAAGGTACCCTCAAAACAACGCACGGCCTCTTGGCAAGTCATTTGGGAGGTGACGGAGCAGGAGCCCTGCGCTGCTGCAGCCGCCGCAGCCACGCAGGCAGCAGCATCGCGCAGTCGCACCGGGAACGCTCAGGGCTGCAGATCTGCAGCAGCAAGACCGTGTGATGGGCAGCACACAAACACGCCCGGCTCTGGTGCAGCTCACTCCGATTTGCAGAGACATGCAGGGGTTGTAGCTCAATGCTGGCCAGAAAAAATAATAGATTGCACCCCAAACTTCTCGCTACTCACAGAACAGGTTCTTGGCTGTAGAGATGAAGCAAAAGTAGGGTGTATGGTGGATGTCTCCTTCAAAATTTGAAGTTCACCAAACACACTCCTGGTAGGCTCCGGTAAAAGAGCAGAGAAACTGAATTTGACTTCGTGAGGGTGCCAAAAGCCTCAGTCTTCCTATTTCCCTACCCAGAACCAGCCTTCCCCTTTAGAGATGACAACTTTTTTGCAGCACGACTCCGCACGTTGCCTCCAGTTCAAAGCTGTCACCGCTCCCCTGCAAAGGCAGTCAGAGCGACAGAGCCACGGCTCCCACCTCTACATAGCGAGACATTTAATCAGGAGTCTAGCTGATCCTACATGGCACAAAGGAGACGTTTCTATCGCGTCTCAAACTCATTTTTTTAATCAGACAAGACATATTCGATAAACTTAGAAGGACCGGTGGTTAGGATTTATACAATTGAAAAGAGGAGAGCCTGGCTTGCACAGGTAAGTACGGATTGCACCAGCAGATCAGAGCACGGCTCTAAATGAAGACCTTTCCTTTCTGGTGGCTGCTTCTGGATCCTTCAGAAGATGAACACTCCCATCCTGCAATTTCTAGAATACCTAAAATAGAGTAATGGGGATTTCTCCATGAGCTAAGCTACCTAGTTTATGTGCTAAAAAAAAAAAAAAAAAAAACGACTGATGGTCCTCATTGTTTCCAGCTTAGCTGTAATGTTAGATGCTATTCTTGCTCAAGAGCTGCCGAACGCTTCTGAAGCTTGTGAAGTTGTTTGCTTTAATAGCACACAGCGTGAAACAAAGCAAAGACAGGAAGTGTTCCCAGCAAAATGCCTCCTTCTGCTGAGCTCGCTGTATCTCGCTGCCTCTTGGAAATGTTTAATTATAGGCTGCAGATTCTAAAGCATTTTCTTCCAATTATTTGGTCTCAGGTCCAATTTCATAAAACCTGAGTTTTAAACTCCTTCCCAGTGAGGATCAATGCAAACGGATCACTTCATCAATCCCAGTTGGGCAGAAAAACAAAACAGCACCTCGCCCACTGCACTGTAATTCATTACTGGTCTGAAACAGCTGGCCCAGCTACACAGCAAACCATAATAAAATTAAAGGAATGTTGATACAACCTGGTAGCTTTAAAGCTTTAGTGATCACTTTAGCGATGCTCTATTTTTACCTCGATTTTTTGATTGAAAAAAAAAAAAATAGGCTCTTCCTCCCCTGCCCAGGCGATGCCTTGTCTCAGCCTCTCCTGCCGAGATCTCCCAGACCACGGCCGGTCCAGCACTCACCTCCGAAGGGCATTAGGGGCACCACGCTTGCAGAAGGGACTCGGCTGCTGAATTAAGGAACATCTCTTTCTCAGGAAGCGTAGGAGAAGTTCATTCCCCTGGGATGGAGCCCTGCCTGTGGTCAGACCCGAGAAGGCGGGTGGTGGTACAGGATGGCCGACATCTGCCTGTCCCACACGGCAAAGCGCCCGGCGATGCTCTGCCAGCAAAGACACAGCTGCCTCCGGGAGCCTCAGGTTTTCAAAGGCCAAACAGACACATGTACCTGAACGAATGAAAAGGATTGGAATACCAAAATCCCCACGGCAGCATCCTTCACATCCCTCCTTTCCCCTCCCAGAGGCACCGTGGCACAACTCAAGCTGAAGTATCCCCTAAGTATTACAAGAACAGATGAACTTAGTCATCCCCCTAACGTTTGTTTGTGGGTTTTGGTTTTGTGTTTGTTTTTTTTTTTAAAAAAACGCTTCATCTAAACCAGAGTGTAGGCTTGAAAATCATTTACATTTCCTGAAATGTATGGAAACGCAGGAAGAGCTGGCCAGCAGATCCCTCAGTCCTGCTGTAAGGTACAGACACAACCTGAAAGCACAGTTACTCTCTGAATACAAAGACCTATTTATTTCGAGAGGGCAGACGTACACCAGGAATGGTCTCTGCTGCAGGCTGAGAGCCCTCCCGCCTTCTGTCTCTTTCTAAGCTGTATTTCTTTACATAAGCAGCGCATGCTTTTATAAACCTGACTCACAAACCTCCCCACCAGTAAATTTAGCACTGGTGATACATGCCTGACCTAGAGGGAACTCCATTTATAGCACAGCAGGGAAATATCCACGTATAGCCCTTCTGCACTTGGCCTCTCTGCTCGGGTGTTTCTCTTGCATCCAGGAGATGGGCCGATGAATTCCGAGTGTCGGTTCAGCCTCCCCCCTACACTGGAAGGTGGGGGACACTCACGGGATCTCCCGCTCGCTCAGCGCTGTGACACAGGTCCCCACCAGTCTCCGCTGGTGACAAGGTCCTTGCTTGGTGCACTTTTAACGTAATAAATGATCATTTGTGTGGTTTTAGCTGGACCTGCCAGGGCCACCTGATCAGCACTTTTGCAGCTACTCACCATTTCTTTTTACATCTGCAATATTCCCGAGCATCCTGCAGAGTCTTAAGAAAAGGTTCCCTTAAAAATCTGACATTTCAGCAGCATTTCACCCTGAAAGAAGCCAGTTCAGCACAGGTCTGAAGTCAGAGGGATCTGCAGCAGATGACACGGCCAGGCACAGGCACGCGCAAACTCCGTATAGCTCGCAGCTCAATGGGACTTTGGAATCTGCAGCGAGGAGCTTCTACTTCTTTTCACTGCACCTTCAGAAAGACAAAAGATGAAGAATATTGTCCCCGCTTCCAAGAACCCTGCATCAGATGGATGCGTATGGGCGAGGAAGATAAGAAAAGAAACAAAGCATCGTCTGAAGGGACTGAAGCCGACCCGTTTACAGCAGTTGTGGAAGAGCAGGCTGGGCTCACGCACCGAAGCGGTTATCAGTGAATTTTCAGCTAGAGCTCTAGGCGTAGCTTTGATCGATAAGCTTCAAGTCACCCTGGGACAGCCTTTCTGGACTTCAAAGTTAAGGATAGATTTTTTTTAAAAGAAGTGAAAATTACGAGACCAAAAATAAATTCATGTGTTTGGCTTCAACTAGACATTTCAAACACCCAGGAAGCAAGGGACGAGAATCTGACCGGCAGCGCGGTGAGCAGACGAAGAAAAGTAAAGCAACGCAAGAGACGAGACCTAAACGGACACGATCGCAGAAGACCTCTCAAAATCACACCACTGGCTGACAGAGGATTCACAGGGTGTGAAAGTCAAGACAAGCAGAAAATAATCCACAAAGAGAGAATTGCAAATGCTGTTTCAAAGGCAGAGGGACTTTGATTATGGCCAGACTTCTCCTGCTTTACTAGCAGCGCTATCAAAACTGGGTTAGCAAAGCCTCAGGGTCCCATTAAGAACAAAGAGCAAGGAGGGCTGCAGTGACAGGGAAAGATTAAGCAAGGGATGAGCAGCAGCACACATGCTCGTAACGGTCTCTAACAGCTTGCAAAGAAGGGGGAAGATGAAGGCAACAGCAGGCTCCGAGCGTTTAATGAGCACAGCCCAGACGCTAAGGCGCAAGCACTGGCAGCACAGCTTTTGGACCTGAAGACCCCCGTTTTGCACAGAGGGCCGGCATTCAGAAAATGTAAATATCCGCTGTAAACATCGAGATCGGCTATTAAAACATTCAAAAATCAAGTCCACGCAGCAGTACGTCTCCCACATTCAGTGAAACGCATAAAACAAAGGCACTCCTGTCTCTCCCTATGAATTTCTAATGGAGCGCTCAGCTCTCTTTCAGCGGAAAGCTGCTCGTGGAATTGCACCAGGACTAAAGGAGCAGAGCACGGCTCATCCATAATGCACGAACACCCCCTGCGCCTGAGCTTGTCAGGAAGGACAGCAGTTTTCAATATGAAACAACAGTATTCTGGGAGGCGGATGGTTAAAAATATGTATCTTACGCCTGTGCCACTATAAATTATTGACTGTACAGGGAGTTGGAAAAAAGGATTCAGCGCCATTAATAATTTATTTTCTAATCCAAATGAAGATGGAATTTTATGCACCACTTATTACCAGCGCTGCAAACTGGAAAAACTAACTGCACTTCCCACTATCCGAAATCACAATTGCCCTTCCATTTTCGAAACAGTTTTTGAAGTTTCTTCTCTAGCTTGAAACATACAGTCAGAGCCTTCCCTTGAGAAAGCATATGGTCATTCCTGAATATTTAGTAGGCACATTAAGCATACAGAAATCTCTCTCTACTTTAAAGCAGCCTTACAGGCACAGCACGACAGCTCTGAAATGAAGAGAACTACCTCTCTTCACTCCCGGCCTTATGCAAATAGATGGGTATCACACTGGCAGGCAGATTTTCTTGTTTGAGAAAATAAATTTGAGTGGCATCGAAAGATTTAGCACCAATTGCAAAACCACCAGATACAGATGGGTCCTTCAGGCACGACGCTGCCTGGTTTGAACACCTGAGGATGGAGGTGGTCCAGACCACAGCAGTGCGAGAAAACAACTACAGGCCACCAGAGAACTTCAGGGAGAGAGTTTTTACAATTGCTTGTACCGTGTTCAAAGTATCAGCTTATTTTTGGCGTTTGTGTTACGATTGGAGAAGTTGGTGGGGGCGGGGGGAAGCTACTAAACTACCGAGACGAGTATTAAACCGGGGGGGAGGCACCTTATGCTGAGAAGGCTCTTCAAATCAACATCAGTTGACGCAGCAGTTTTGGTGTGCATTTGGGAATTAAATGTTTTATACTATGGATACATAGAAAACTTTTTAAAGCTTACCTCTAAAGAAAACCATCCTTGTTCCATCTGTCAAAGAACAGCAAGAAAAAAAGTCATGACTATATTCAGACCCTTCCAATGCAGATTCTTGAAACAGAAGGGGAGAAGGGGAGTCCAGGTCTGCACACGCAGGTAGGAGGAACACATCTCCCACCAAACCAAGTGTTTTGGGTCAGGAAATGCTCCATCACATCTGGTATTTGGTACAAAAACGGAGAACACACTAAATTGTTCAGTGACAGTCCCAAACTGGAGAGATGAGCCTTCTCTGCGTCTTCCCTGAAGTTTAGGTAGGCAAAGATCATCATGGGGAAAGAACCAAGCACCTTGCTTAGAATTCTAATTTATTATTAAATTACATATCAAAGCTTTTTTAAATACATACAGAGAATGCACAATAGGTGAGAACAAAAATAATGACAGTTACAATAAAATAAGTTTCAAGAAGCTATATGAAAAGCAAAAAAAATCAGAAAGTGCAATCAGAAACTCATTTACAAGGGTCTGGACTGGGATATTTTGTGAGAAAGAGTTTTTTTTGTCTTGAGTGTTTATTTAAACTGCTTTCCTCACTCAGTAGTAGACAGACCAACAGCTGCTTATGTATTCAGAACTGAAAGCATCACCACTGGTTTCAAATATCCAGTTGACAGGAGAGATACAGGGCACCAAGAGGACTTGCAGATGTCACCCAGAATATGGCTCAGTTTTGGCTCAGTATGTCTTTCATTGTAGCCTCCTGTACTGCACATTGCTCAATAGGACAATTGCTCTGAAGGATTTCGTAATCCGATACTTGTTATAAGGAGTTTCAGAATTATTTCCTCCTTCAGAAGCAATACAGCTGTTACCTCTCCTTCCTGTTTCAAATGAAAGCTTTGGGGAAAAAAAAAAAAGTAAGAATAGGAAAACATTATGCATCAAGTGATCTTGGGAAACAACCTGCTATATTTAGAGAGTTAAAATACTCCCGACTAAATGAGTTACACAATCAGAAGTGGTGGGCCAGACTTTGCTCCCTGTGCAGCAGTTGGGGGGGTTTCAGAACACAGCTCCTCGGAGGATGCAGCCCTGGGGGATAAGCTGTGGACCATTTCTCTGAAACTTTCACATCGGCTAAAAAAAAATAATCTACTTTTGTTTTCAACATTCAGCGAGGAACCGACTCCTTCTCACAGTAATCTTAAGACCGTCCAAAAGAAAGGACTTCTAAAACTACAAATGAAAAATTCTAGTTGATTATTCAATGTAATGAATCCAGCAGGAACTTATACCACACTTCGACAGGCAAAAGCTCCTGAAATCAATATTGGTTAAGAAAAAAAACATCGTGCCTTCCCAGGAAGGGCAAACTCTGATACTACCAGAAGCACCACACTGCTTGGTCCCAGAGACATACAGGATCGCAAAGCCCTGCCTCCACCCTCGCTCAGGCACACGCCGGTGAAGGGCTGGGGATAAATTACAGCTGTGGTCCGGGTTATGGCCACACAAACGCTCACTATTGACTGAACACGCAATACTGGGTGTTGCCCGAATGCCATTCCTCTGCTCTAGCAACCAGCCCTTGAAGATCAGATAAACATGTAAAAAAATAGTCTAAAGAGCAAGGATAAAAATATTCGCATCCGTGTGAAGCGTGGCATCAAAAGTTATCAATAAGATTCCTTATGTTCTAATGCCTGGCTAGGGGGTTGTTGGACAAGTTTAAAGTAGGTGCTTGTGTACTGGCAAGAATAAAGTAGAAATTAAAAGAGAGTGTATGTGTGAGAAATGTGCCCTGTAGAAATATTATTGATTTTCTCACTTCATTTCAATGGCTTAGCAATAATTTTCTCAGCACAATTCTATTTGGTTGAGTTACGAAACTGCAGCTTTGCCAGGAATTGCAGAAATGAGAATTCTTTAATCACTTTTTTTTCTCCTTAGAGCAAGAGGAACCACACAGAATGAAAAACTTAGAGAACATATTTAGCAACAGGAGACATAGAAACCTATATTTTGGGATTTGAGATTAAATACTACAATCCACTGTTTTCATTTTACAGTCCATTGCTCTAACTATAGGTCCACGTTATTAGAGACGTTCAGGAGAATTAGCAAGTCTTTCCCCTTGGCTATATGCAAGCGCACCACTTCAGAGAGCAAAGCAGAACTCCTGCTCACATTGCTAGAGGACTAGAAGAAAATGATGAAGGGGAGACTACAAGGTTAATTAAATGTATTTTCCAACACAAAACTCTGTCTCAAAACCAACACAAATAAAAACCATGGAGGGGTTGCCAACACTGAAACCATTTCCAGTAAAGCTTTATCAGAGAAAATTCAGCATATTTCCATTATTTTATACTAAAATATAACAGTTCCTCCATAACATTTTCATAACATGAAAAATCAATTATGTTTACATATTTATTATAATCTACATATTTTCCATAGCAGCTTTTTCACACAATAAGATTAAATATATGCACCAAATAATTAAGTCCAGTAAAAAGACTGGTTGTAAGATTAAATAAGTGAATTTATTTACGGTACTGCAGATCTCATATTGCCAACTATATAGCAACCAAATCCTACAAATCCTAAACAGAAGCACGACTGCTGATCAGGGTCCCTTAGGGTGGTGGTGGAATCAAAGAAAAAGCATCGAGAAGAAGAGGTTTGATCTCCCAACACACAGATTCAGTAATAAACCTCCTTTATCCATCAAGGTTTTTCATAAACCCCTTTAATGAACACTTCATTTCAAACCAGAAACATTCCCAAATCAACCAAATAATCACCCTTTATTTAAAATACAAGCCCCACAGTTTTACACATATTAATTCCAAACGCTTTCTAATCCCAACAACAAGACGACTGATTAGAAGCCTCTGTTGACTTTGTAGCACAAAGTTATTAGTCTGCAAATAAGCCTTCAACTCCATACAAACATTTTAGGCGCAACAGTGTGGTTTTGCACACTACACAGGCACAAGTCTCTACTCCCTCCAGCAGGTACTTCACAGACACTATAAAAAGCAGTAAAAAATTGCGTCTGTCCCACTAGACTTTGTTCCAGAAAAGAACCTGGAGACTATCTGACATTTGTGGGTAATGGCATACATGAAATCTGTTAGGAGCACTGTAAATTGATTGTGAAAAGAATTAATCAAGTTTTTAGAAAGATATTTCAGTGCCTCAGTTTGAATTTACTGGGTTATGATATGACAGATGGAAAAGAGCTGTTGAAAGAGCAGAAAAATCCGTAATTTGTCAATCTGCAATATCAAAGCCATTCCTGACATCAGCTTTGTTTAGAGATGCAAACACAACAGGATTCATGTTGCATGTCTGGACAAAAAAATTCCCCCTCCCGCCCCGGATAATGGTAAATAATACTTGTTTCGCTATTTATACATTCAACTCTTTACTATGAGGAGTTATGTCCAAAAATTTTGCACGCAGATACATTTGCCTCAGGTATAACTGTCATAATTTTAATTTCTAATTGACAGTTTAGATTATATCCTACTTACAGTGTAAAAATATTAATGCTATTAGAATAACTTTATCTAAATTACAATATAGACTTTTCAAACTGCTTATCATGTCTTTATAAAGACTTTTATGATGCCAGCCAAAATCAAAGTATTTACACCCAAAAGACTACTTTTAGGTGAACTTACGTTTGGTCACTTTTCAGATGACTGAACGCTATAGTAAACAGCTGCTAGGACGCTGCGCTCCCTTTTTACAAAGGGGGACTTACTAGTCCCTTTAAAGCCACAAGAAACCTTAAAAATCTTCCACTGAGGGTAGTTTATCCATATTGTGTGCAAAAAGTGAACTGAACAATCCTTTTTTTTTTTACTTTGAGGAATTTGTGTGAAGCACAGTTTTCACAGCACAAATTATGCAGAAATAACCAGTATCTCAACCATGAGTTAAAAAGAATTACAGAACATGTATTTAGTAGTAAAGCAACCTGACGGCTTAAAGCTGCAATATTCTTCTCACAGGGCAAAAGTGTTCAGTACTGTGCTTGGCCTACACGGGAAACTGGCTTACTGCAGTTTCCACCCAAGGCAAGTGTAACAATCTTTTTCTACTTACCAGCCAACAACAGGCCTCCCCACCGCCGCTGAGCAGAGAAACTGCTCTACGGGTTCTGATCAGCGTCCCATATTCACCTACCTTGCAGTGAGAAAGGGAATTACAGACAAACAAATCGCACAAAATTTAACCAAAGGAAGATGGATGGCAGGGAAGGAGAAACACTGCAGCTTCAACCCAAAACCAGTGTCACAGTCTACCATCATAAGCTCTAGACATCATGCTGATACTCCCAGCCATGACGAGCAGGCTGTTTGAAGTCTGTCGCTTCCCCCACTCACTTTTCCTTGACTGGGGGGGAGGGATGGTGGTGATGAGTTTAGCAGAGTCCATGGGGGAACATCCATCAATGAAAAGCATATAGCAGCAGTAAGATGGTACAGATGCCAATAATGCCACCCAAGATGAGAGAATCTCGTCGCTTCCGAAGGTTGATCCTTTGAATCAGGCTGTTCACTGCTGGAAACCGATCTTTAAGGAGTTTGAGTCAAGGTCATATCAGCAAACACCATCTTCACTAGCAAGCCCCAAAATCTGTATGTGGAAATCCCAGTACCGTAAGAAATGCAGAACTAATCTCAAGCTGGAGAAAGCAGATGCAGTAAAAAAACCTGATGGATAGTTAGCAGGATTACAACTGTACTTCACTAATAACAGACAATCAGAGAAGAGAGAGAACAGAACAGCTCAGAATTCACATTTACACAGAATTCATCACCCGATCACCTAAATTACCAGCGTTTGATACACTTTAATCTCTAATACGTGAGGCTTAGTTACTTTTAATAATTGTGTTTCAATGAGAATGAAAAAAAAATAAATGGGGCAGTTATATAAAACATCTGCGGAATTTATTTAATGGAATTCTGTTACTGGTGAAGGGAACAACCAAAGGCATTTGACTGATAAAATCATGCACGTTGCATGACTACGCATTGTTCAAGTATAGCACATAAGGAAGAACTCCTCCTACTGTAAAATCATAAAGACGTAAATCTATCTTTTAATGTACAAAATACAATTGCCAACAAGATAATACGTTTCAGAGCTTCATGTCTTTGGAACCAAGAATCTTTTAAGGCCAAAGCTTATTGAATTTTTTTTTGTTCTTGCCAGTTGCTAAGAACTGTAATGAAATTTATGGGTTACCAAGATACATCTCTTCAGGATGTAGTCTGTCTAATCAAATGATGCTAATGTTGTTCTTTGGGCACTTATGACAGAAAGGAAGGAGTAAGTGGGAAAATCACAAACATGTATGACTTGACAAGCTGGCACATTCTTTAGCCATGAGCACAGAATAGGAAGAGAAATTAACAAGCCAAAATCTTAACATCTACAGGACTGTGACAGACAAGAGGATACTCAGGTCATGAATACCCTTAGCTGTTAATGATAACAAGCAGCAATGTATGCCAAGCTTCAGCTCTGGACAGTCTTGAAAGCAAAAAGTGAGAAGTAAAATGAAATTATACTTTTACAAAAACATATAGTAGGGAAGGCCATAAAATGCTGTTGCAGATCTCCACCTGAGAATCGAGCTACATTGATTTATATGCAGTATTCAATTTTGAGCAAAACCAACTTATTCACCACATTCATCATTAAGATGCTTCAGTCAGATTATCAAGTGAGACTGGTAAAAAAAATGGTCCGTTTGTCACTAATGACAATACCACTACAGGTTATACAGCCACTGACATCAAAAAGCATTTTGATCCCCAAATGACAGAGTGAAAAACTGTACTATACCTCTTCTTATGCTGTGGCAGCAGAAATTTTTAGGAAAGGATACTAGCCAAGGTATTCATCTTGCTTTGTATTGACTTCAACATCCCTCTCTGCGAAGTCATATTTTCTTTAGTTGCCATGGCAATGCTGGAGAAAGAAAAAGACTGGATCAAGTTGTTGGTGCTAAGAATAATCTACAGCTAAAACAAGAGGAAAGCAAGCAGGCAACGCTTCTTTAGAGAACAATGAATGAGGTGAAGCAATATGAATGAAACCACATTTTTTCCATTAATCTCTATCCTTTACACTTAAATGATTTCTCTTTTTATCTAAGCCATTAACAATTGAAAACTCTGCGATTTCTTGAAACAGGCAGGGTTTTGCCATATCTCCCCCCAGCCCCAACAAAAAAATGGTACTACATTACAAGCAAACCTAAAGGTACTCTTCTGGCATAAATTTTAATTTTAGAAGTTTGTTTAATCACAGAAGCCCCATACTTACTTTCACTCTAGAGAGCATATGAAATTTTTTGTCTGACACCAGAATATGATGGCTACAGAAATATTAAGCAAGTAAGAGCTGACTCACAATTAAAAATCAATTTGCAAAATGAACGTGCTGGTTGAGAGGAGACATAAATGCAGTCTGAGACCCAACACAGCTCACGGAGCTTCACACCGGAGGTTTCTGGACAATCAAGCCTGGACACAGAGTCACCAGGTCTTTGAAGACATTTAAACACAAATAAGTGTTGGGATCTACTTGCTTTGACTCAAGATTAATACCGTCCCCTGACTCCAGATAAGTGGGCAAAGCTTGGATTCTCCTGCATTAACGTCTCTTGCCAGCAAGCCCAACCTGACCGTCTTCCATAAGCTGGAGTTGAGGGAGCTGGTGTATAATGAAATCATATCGAATGATGCTTCCATCACAGCACAGGTAAAATACATTTTTGAGCTTTGGTCTTAATTAAGAATATCATCCATGGGGTATATAAGTCTTCGTACTCTGTTTCTTTACTCATACATGGTCCAGCTGGATGTACTTTATCCAAACATAAGAACACAATACAGGTGAATATAAAACAGAATCTCCTATTTCAAATTTAATACATTCTGGAAGTTGGAAAAAAGCAACTGTGCTCTTAAAAAGAAGACATTTAAATGAAGATTTTAAAGAACTACTCAGCCGACAAAATTTTTTCTCTACCTTGAAGTTTCTCTTCAGCTCATAAAACAAAGAGTTTTAAGATGGAAAATGAAAGGGTAGGCTACTACTTGCAGCCCCAGGTAGTATTTCATGTAGCTACTTCGAATGCAATAGCTTTGTCAAGAAAAACTGCACAGGCTCATTTACATCTAGAGAAACAGCACATAAAAGTTTAGGCTCTAGAGATACGGTGCTTAAGAAGGAACAGTATGACAGATACTGCTCTCCTTGGCTGGCATGCATTTCAAAAATAAACAAAGTAGGACATAAATACAACATGGCTGGATAATAACTCAGAAGATGTCACCTATATTGCTGTTGACTGTATCTACATGAATAACAATGATTAAAACAAGTTCTTGGACAAGTTTGTGAGCCTTAAATATGGACAGAAAATGTTCTGGAAGAATAAAAGTTAAGCGGAACAACACAATATATCAGATATAAATATGAGAAAAGGGAACTAAAGCTGGAATTTCAGAGGAGAACAAACAGGAAAATGCAAAATACTTATTTTACCCAATACAAACATCCAAATTTTCAAGAGAATTTTATGCTTGCTCACACTCAGTGTCTGTATACAAACATGATACAAAATCACAGCTAATGTGGGCATTATGTCTAAGGAGGAGCAGGTACAAAGCACCGAAACACACAGTGCTAAGCCCAACATTATTCTCAAGTTCTGCAGTATAAACCGGACATTGCATTTTACATAAAGCCTTAATATTTTCTACTGAACTCTCTAAATGTACTTGCTCAATACATCTGGTCCTCAAGCACTGTTCTGTACTGAACTAATCTGGGTTTCAAGGCTTTGGGCTTATCTTCCTGTAACAGTTAAAATGTTGAAACATAATTTGTCCAGATATTAGTACTAAAGTACTTAGGCTGACCTGGCATTTTAGTACTGGAAGGTGATTAAAAAAAGCACCTTTATCCAGCTTAGTGTCTCTTTCCAAGTAAATCTGGTAGGAAAAGTCAGACACACAAATTATATTTGTACACATTAAACATAGAACTGGCATTCCTGACATTTTAATAACAAAGACCATTTGATACATTTTATTTCGAGTTTCTCTCTGAACAAAACAACATTTGGAATGAGCAGCTCTGGATCATCTCATGTACCACTGGCTTCTCTTCTAGGACGCTAGAGCCTGTATCACAAGAATAGATGGCAAAAACCAGCAGAGCCAAGTCTAACAATTCTCCTTCAAGACTTACAGCAAAAGGTCAGTATTACAGTTCACAAACATCTTAAAGAAGAAAACAGCCCGGATCAATGATCCCTAAAGTATTTCTGGAGCAGTGAGCTCCTCTGGGCTCCTTTCCATTATATCTACCTGCTCCATCTCAAGTAGCCCTTGATACAGTATCTTCAGCCTTCCTCTAATGTGCCAGGCAAACTTTAAGGAAAAAAAAAAAAGGAAAGAAAAAAAAAAAGAAAAGGAAAAAATCTGCTACCACCTCTTCAGGTGGAAGCTGCCTTTTCCAACTCTGGTTTTGCCCATAAAAATTAAGAGATAACCAAGCCAAAGCCCGAGTGTTGTAAGCTGTATGGTTTTTTTTTTTAGCAGTAACACAATACTTCGGAAAGCAAGACAAGTTCATCACACAAACATATGAGAGACACAGGCGGCAGAAGGGCCATCCAACCTATGGCTCTCATAGCTTTCAGGTCATAGAAAATACTCTTCCAAAAGCTCTATACAGTGAATTCTTTTAAATAGAACAACATGCATTGCCAGGGCAGATCAATATATTATTTTAAGGTTATATTAGCATTCTGGTAAACTTGGACATACATTAGGAAATTGGGAGTTTATCAGTCATAAAGAGAATATAAACAGTTTGATAACTTGTAGGCAAAACCCTGACATTTTCAATCAGCAACTCTATAAGAACAGATTTAACATTTTAGTACTAAGTTTTGAAATAATAGATTAAAAAAAAAAAAAAAGGAAGTTTCAGGGAAGAACTATGAAAAACCTTCAAGCATTTTTTATTTACAGCTGGCTATTTAGCATTTTTTCTTTTGTACTTTTCAAGTGCCAAATCAGCACAAAGTAAAAATGAAACTCATGGTTAACTGGAAGCAACAGGGCTTGCAGTCACCTCCTTGGTGTTTATAAAGGGGTTACCAGAAGCAGTTAATCAATACTCTCTTCGTTTCTGCAAAAACAACAGAAGAAAGTTTACAAAGCTTCTCCTCCCAGACTGCATAGTACTGTCACTCAGCTCATTGTGTATGCTTGTTCTTGTGGATATACTAACTCAACTAACCCATAAATGCAACAGTGTTATTTGATTACATGGGACAGGCTTTTCAGGACTAAAATTAGAAGAAAAGAAAGGGAAAATTAGATTAGAGGAGAAATGAAGAATCAAATCATTGCCTACCCAACAGTGGACAAGTATACAAAGAAAAGCATCTAGGAGAAGGTGTTAACAGAAATTCTAAACAGAGAATAAACAGCTGTATATCAATACAGAAAAAGCAGTTACCATCAAGAGCTGAAAAACGGGCTACAAAATTAGAACAGTAAGTACCATCAAATCATACCACATCTGAAAAGATATGGCATTTGACAGATTATATACATCTACAACTCAGCATACAGGTATTTTAATCCTCTAAAAAGCAACAAACTCGCAAAAACATTACATTTGCTGTTGAGAAGAGCACTCAGGAAATTTTGAATTACTAGGAACCAAGTTCGGAAAAAAAAAAATTTCCTAGCTGTACGTAGGAAAGCTTGCTCAGTAACCTACAGCTTCTTATCTTACACCCCCACACTGACTTGATACTTGTCCAGATGAAGTTTTAGTACAACATTTCTCAAAGCACTCCTGAATTAAGCCACATGTTTTCATAAGATGCATCCAATGACTCATTAAGGCATCCATTAATTTACAGAAGTGAAAATACAAGATGATTGCCAGGATATAAAGTGTTCCTGAGACACCTCCAAAATGCCTTTGGAAATAATTATTACAGATTACCATGGAACACAAGGTTCCTGCTTTAACTTCTGAGGAGTGGAAGTGTCCATGTCATATAAAAAAGGCAGGATGTAACTGTTTAAGTTTACATATTACAAGATTGGAACCTTCTTCATTTCTTTTATCCAGTATTTTGAGAAATCTGGCTCAATGGGCTAGGTTTTACTGAAGAGCTCTGAAGAAAAAAAACTGTAGTGATTACCATTTTTTAATATGATATGGTCTAGTAATGAAATGTCATTGTGATATCCATGAACAAGACTTTAACTGGATTCTAGCTACCATTAAAAAGTCAAAATTCAAGTACAAAGCACAGTTCTTCATGTATAATTTGATTACTCAAAACATGAGCTGGTTTACCTAAGCCTTTATATCTGTAAATGAGACTATTAAATTTAAGAACTGCCACAAAACACACAGCTCCTGGGGACTAGTCCACTGATTGGTCTTGTACAGTCTTAAGTATTGAAGCTTTTTCATATCCTTCATTAGACAGTTTTGGTTTCACTCCCATCCCTAACATATGCTCATTGACTTACTGTTCCCATTTCTTCACTGACAAATGCATTTTTAAAAAAATTATAATCACATTCTTCCCATTCACAATATTGGCCTCACTTAGCTATTCGACACCATAATCTCCCCAGATCAAGAATACCTTTTTCTTATGTTTTGAAACTTCTACACAACATTTATGATAAAAGATTAAATGCTTCTTACTGGAATCAAGATGACCCTGATTTAACATTTCATTTAGAAACTAGCATGAACTAGTCTCAGTGTTGCACTGGCTTGAACTACTAGAGTTGGGTGTAAACCAAGTTTCTAAAACCAGATGGTATTCTACTCTCTATATTTAATATTAAAGCACTGCTGAAGTACAACATTAGAGTGCTGCACTGCTGCAGAAATCTCTTCTAGGTAAGCCCGAGGTCACAGCCACGAAGAGCCCACCCATCTCTCCCACAAATCAGCAGGAGTATCTCAAATGCCTATGCCTGCAGCCATATTTCCTCAAAATTTCACTTACAAGTTTGTCCTTGAATGTTCAGTAGTGCTGTGGGTATGCAAGCAACCCAATTTCTCTTCAAAAGTAAAACTGATATTTGTATGTAGTTTGCAGTTTTCACTGGCATGAAAAAGTCCAGAGTAATAAACACTTCCAGCTACTATCACAGTCAAACCAGTCTAACATGCAGAGATACACTTCTAATGCTGCTTGACTTGAAGCAAAGTGTTTTTACCTAGACAAATGCTTACGCTGTTGGGTATTTTCACTCTGTGTAGCAGACATATACATACAGCATATTATCAAGGGAAACGTACCAAAAAGTCAACTCCTTGCTTCATCCATTGAGACAGCTCAGTCAAATCTACATTGATGAAGAACTAAAACAAAGCTCTAAAGGAACAAGACATGTTTTTAAAAATCAAATAATTCATGTATTACTGGAACTTCTGCTTCATTTCGTACTCCATGAATCATACTTGCTCATTTAAATTCATGACAACGTCTATGATTAAGGGAATGGACTCCGTGACTCTGCATAGAAATGCAAGCTCTAGTTTTAAATTGGTAAAAATTCAGATTATGTCACTTATTCTTTGCGTATACATACATCTATATTAATATCTATAAATATACACGTGTGTATATATGCATATGTGTACACACACACAATATCTTTCAAATTACTTTAAAGACTACTGTGTCTTTTGATGAAGCCTAACTCATGCCTTTCCATTCTGTAAAGTTGAGATTCAATGCAAGTGAATTTCTCCCTTTTATTAAATCCTATTTATTACCTAAAGAAATACCCCAAATACAAAAGGAGATTATTTTTTTAACATTAAATCTATGGTTTTGGTCTAGCTTCACAGTGGAAGTAGAGTAGTCCAACCTGTTAATTATACAAACACTGACAAATCAGCCTGAATCAAGCCTCAGAAACAGTCTTACAATAAAATCCTAAGAACTTGTCACACTGTACATGCAAAACTATAAAAAAAATTCAAACTGAGCCAACCTAAAAATGTAAGTTGTTGGAAAACAAGAAATAAATAGTTTGCTATTTTGGAAAAGTGATAATGTTTGAAAATGAAAACCCGAGAACACCAAACATATTAAGCAAAATCTATGCTTGTATTTAAATCTGGCCAAGAGAAGCGAGCACTGTTCCAAAAGAACTGCAGTACAAAGTACCACATCCCACTCGTTTCTGGAAAGAAATATGCTGCAGTAAGAACCCATGTCACATAATTCATTTAACAACTGATTAAAAGTTTAGTACTAACAAAACATCTGGAATGACAGCCCTACTCATCGCTTTAGTTACTGCATCATTGCAGCTTAGGTGCCCATATATTCTCTTCCACCTACGTTTATTTCCGTGGAGGAACCACACACTGGGAGGGTCGGGCTCTGCACTACTTCAGTTCTCTTCTCTACAGAAAATTAGAGCAAGGGTTTCACAATTAGTGCTAACTCTAGAGTCCTGGCAATGGAGTCACCGGTATGCAGCTTGTCAACAAAAGCCTTTGCATGCACAGAAAAATGCTTTCCAGTGTTTAGAATCACACTTAATAACAACCCCTAAAAGAGTAAAAAGCGATGTCTTGACTTCCTGAAATACACCCAAATAATAAGTAATGAACTACAGCAGATGTAAACCTTGAAGACGGAGCAGTATCAGTAGCCAGAATAAGCTAATTACATCTCACTTCACTCAAGGAATCTGCATTCAAACAGCCTACCCTGCACAATTCCCTCTTTTACTTGGTTTACAATAGATAAAGCAACTGATCATCAGAAGTTGGGTATATTTCTATCTGGTAAATTCACTTCAAATGCAGCAGGGTTTACCACCAATTAATATCATACCTGAATACTTGCAATTACTGGGGATGACAGGGGAAAAAAAACCAAACAAAATTGACCCTGGTTTCAACCGAGTCAGAATTGAATTAAGATGATATAAATAAAATTACATTTCCTGCTCAATGTAGTTACTAAACAAGCTCTTTTTCTACAAGAAGAAATTTTATGCATTCTTGGCAACAACTGCAACAAGAAGTTCATTTACTACAGAAAATAAATGGTGCAACAAGAAGTACTGAAATCCAGCCTCTTAAAAATCCAAGTTAATTTATTAACAGAAGGAACGCTTTCAGTAAACAGCACCAAGGAGCTTTGAACCAAGCCGCGTGGTAGGGGACTACTGCATGAGAAGCAGTCACTGTGGAGGTAAGTTGATTTGTAGTCAACCGCAGGACTGGAGCTCATGCAAATGAAACTCAAAGCAGTTTTAAACCAGCCAAGACACCTACTGATGGAGCTCCTACGCGTGGAGCTTCTGAGTAGGCTCAAAACTGATGCAGGAACTTGGGCGAGTATTCACGTAGCTGCCCTGTTCTGAGCTCCAGTTTGCCACGGCTCATTTCCCTTGCACAGGTAAATCAACATGGAGGTTCACTTATCACACACGCACATACTCTCAAACTTCTCTGATGACACATAATCAAGAGGCTAGGTGAAGAGCTCAAATGATAAAATACAAGTCATTTTGCAGAATATTAAGCTTAAGAAATCACCATATGTTGTTTAATGCTCTAGTTACTGGAGTGGCAGCAAATAAGAGATTCAACAAACGTTGAGTATTTTTACGAGATGGAAAAGTAGGGCTATAAGCATGGCAATAAAGGAGGCGATTTTTAATCAGAAAAAGACTAGAACCCAAAGTAAAACAAACATTCACAGTAACTGTGCTGTTTGGCAAATACCTTTATGAGGCTATGGTGAGATTATATCCACATTTTCAGATGTTATTGTACTGACCACTTCTGGTTCATCACTGCACATTAATGTGGTTTAACACATTCCTCCACCATGTTAATTATGCCGAGCCCGCTGTGTGTACTTAAGCTAGCTAGCCCTTAATGGACATAGAGCCTTGCTGCACCTCTAATTACTCCTCTTGATCACTTATGCCAGTTCATGCATTATCTGAAAGCATACCTTGCTTGCTTTCTTCCTTTTTTTTTTTAAAGCAATAATCTAAAATTTAAAACCATTAAGTTGGGCACTCTGAATTATTGGTTTGCAAAATCCCAGAGTTCAATGGAAGATTGGGAAGGGCAGATGGTAAAAGTAATTCATGATGCTACAGTTCTAAAATTCCTACATCAGTTAAAGAAGGTATCACTCAAGTATTCAAATCACATAAAAACCCCAGAAGATAAGTAACTATACAACAGCAATAACCTCTCAAGCGCTTATGGAAGAAGCCCCTACCTATATCAGCTGCACACTAGGGTGCTGACTACACTGAAGGATTACAGAAAAATCATGTTGTAGAAGAGTGTCACTGTGAGAAGAAACAGCTTGACTATTGGAATAGCCCACAACAGGTCAACCTGAGATTCGCTCTGCTTGATCATCACCCTTTTTTTTGTAGGGGCTATTCAACTTGGAACAGAAATGCACATTTTCTAAACTAGGATGAATAAAATATTTAAGCAACACCATTACGTCAACATTGAATAGAAAAAAACCCAGCAACACTTCACTGTAATACTGCCTATGAGTTGCAAACAATATAGTTATTGTATAAATAAAATGACTGGTATCTTTAGACACAATTCAATGGAAATGCTGATTGTACAGATAATAATGAAAATTAGTTAAGTTCATTCCTACCTTATTGTTTCTTCTATCAGTCGATCTGAGCTGAAAGCCAAAAGGAAAAAAATGAAGTTAAAAAAAGTAACAAGAACCAAGTATTATTTTAGATTATTAAATCAATGATCACCATAATATAAGCCTTAACAAATTTGCCCTTAGAAGGTCTTACTTCAGGATGTTGTCACTTTTTGCTACTACATAGATTTGGTATACGTCATGAGAGTCTTTGGAGTAGATGCACATAGTGTCCTCTGGAGCAGCATTTCCTAACTGTATGCGAGAGCAGATGCTCCAGAGAACACATAAAGCACTGACTGAGAAGACAGAAAAAGAGGAACGGACTCCATGATTCACAGCTAATTAATGTTTACTGAGCCTGTGTGTACCAGGTGCCCAGGACAGTCTGGAAGGGAGTATTGGAGAAGGAAGTACCTAATTTTATTGCTTTTTAATCCTGGTGATTCCTGCCCACCCCTTCAAAAAACTTAATTAAAAATAAAAGCTGAGACTTGGTTCCAGGTAGTAACATCTCAAAACACTGCTTCAGAGCAAGTTTACCAAACACTGTTTTATGGTTGTTAACGAGGCAAGTTCTTTCTGTAGTAATATCAGTTGGATGGGAATTAAGTGATGCTTATGGGAAACAGAATACAGACCATCTGTAAGAGAAAGACCTTGATAACACGTGCCCCTTCTCCCTCACTGCCACACATTAATCGAGTTTCTATGTAGCATCGCTGGGAAAAGGACAGCCTAAAATACAGCACCACAGAGAGAACATTTCATTTTAAAAAATGGATATGCGAGATTAGGATGACAAACAAGATCCTCAGAAGACTTGAGCAATTTCTCTTTTTCTGTACTCAACTTATATACAGGTTTTTAATCGTTGTTTTACAGCCAATTATGAAATCCCAGAAAAACATATATTGTTACAGCAATCAGTATCTAGAATGTAACACTGACATAGAAGAGGTGACTGCATCCCTGATTCCCATATTGCAGAAACAATGATGCATCCCTACAATTGCTCCGTTTACCCCATAGATTTACGCAGACTCTGGTAGAATAACTGAAAAAAACGTGAGTTGGCAGTTTAAGAAGGAAATCAATCTGACAGAAAGAAGTTTTATGTTGTAGTGGATATTGCTTCCAGTATTAAAGCAGAGTTTTTTGCTGCCAAACTAAAAGGATTAAAAGACACTGAAAGGGCACGACCGTCTTCATCTTCCATCCTCCTTGTTCCAAGTGTTTTGCCACCTCAAGAAGGGAAGGTATCAACAGCCTCCGGCGCAGCACAGTTCTGCCTCTGACTCAGCCAGAGCTGCCCAATTTGGAACTTTTCTTCTACCCACAGAAATTCTGGAGATCCCCCCACACCTCCAGCTGGAGGCACGGCAAAGGAGCACGTTGTGCAGCGTGCGTGCGCGTGTGTAAACGGCTGGGGGGGGAGATGCTAACAGAATGTCCTTATTTGTCTGTGAAGAGAAGTGAAAACATGAAGGTTGCTATTTCAGTCTAGTCCATGGCTTGAAATATGGAGACAGCACACAGAGCACTAAAAATATTTTGCCCAATTTTAAGTTGAGAGGAATTCAACTGGGGCAGCAAACACTGAAAACACTGGAACACTTCCTTCTGCTCCCAAAACAAAGCCACACTCCAAAGATTCACAGCAGTTGCAAGTACATCGGTTTAATCAAATAAAACCATTTTCATTCACTGTGAGGTATTTATTACCACTGGCACAGAGAAGTAAAACACCATAGTTATGTACACAAAATGATGTAAGCAGTTTCAAGTCTCACAGCATGTCCCCAAGGCAAGCAGAACAGAAAAGTAATGCATTAAAGATTTCTGTAATTGCTGATTCTCAATGATACAAAATTCAACTGAGAATGTGCCTCTCATACATAGTCTCTAACAAACAAGTGTATTATGTGGGCAGTACATAATAAGAATAAACATCAGAAAACAGTCTGAAAAGCAAGAATAGTGCATAAGAATGCACAGTTTTTAAAAAAGGTTTGATTTTTTTTTTTAACTTATTAACAACAAAAAGATATCAGGAGCCTAGCTGGAAATAAGTTACACTTACAAAAATTCTGTGGAACAAAACACTGCTAGAACAGTCCTATTAAAAAAAAACCCTGCTACCCTGGAAAAATCATCACCAGCATTACCAGCTCTTTGTCCATTTAACTGATGAAATTATAGTGTTTCCGTGTTGATGAACTGAAGATGACAGGGAACACATTCAGAGACCTTAAGTGAACTAGGATGTTCTCCAAGGTTTTCAGAGCACAAAAATTAGGCTTGCCAGTTTGCAGCAGAGACACTAACTGCTTTTTATGTTAGCGAAAGCTGTACTTAGGCAGTTTTATTACTTAATCAGAGATGTAAACTCAAAAAGTATTTAAGAGCTTCAGATTCAATTATATTATACTGCATTATTTTTTATATATGTAAGTATGTATACACATAAAAATAAACCCTGGAAACATAGCTACCTGTAAAATCATGACACGCAGAAGTTAATAAAAATGTATAAACCCAGTAATAAATAGTTCTTAATACCAGCATACACGGACATTAGATGCAAGTGCCAACACAAGGCATTTAACAGGCACCTTAAGTCACAAGATGATATTTCTCAACTTACATGGAGGTCACCCCAAGTATTTAAAAGGATGAGGTGCATATGAATTTTCTTCAGAATGACTGATGTATAGATAAGGGCAGACTGAACTAACTCTTATAGTCTTAAATAAATAGCTGGGAAGCATACAGATTTACTGAACACAACTCCCAGTATGTTCTTCCCACCCCAAGAAGCATCATCTTTTGACGGCCCTGAGAGGATTTCCAAAAACGTCTCTACTTGCAAGCTTCCAGCAGGTGAACAAACTCCAGCAAAAAATGGCAGTGACATTCCCCGAAGTTTTGGTAAAGGCAGCGTGAGCAGGAACATTTTATGGTAAAAATCTGCGCATCTGTTAAATTTAGTGCTTCCTGCAAAAGTTCAGTTTAAGCAGACGCTAGAGGCTTTTCTAAAGGCAGTAATATACACTCATACAGCATCTCTTAAAGTCCTTCAAAGTTCTTGGCAAATACAGATTGTAATGGTCGCTTACAGTGATACCCAAACAGAAGCAAGCAGTTGTTTCCTCGTTTTACAGTTCATAACCATAGAAAGTAACAGTCAGATTTAAGGAAGATCAGGAACACAAAAGACAACAGGGCCCAGAGACCCAAGGGAAGTTTGCAGATCTCTAACTATTAATAACCCATTTTACACAAGTATAAGTTTTCTCACAATTATGAATAATGTTCATTTCAACTGTTTGACAGACTAAAAAATAACACTGAAAGAGGTAATTTTGCTTAACATTCCAAACTCTACAAAAAGAGGCTCTTAAAAACAACAACAACAACAAAAACCCTCTTGACTTTGTTCTGCTTTCCAAGCAAAGACAACAAATCCAGGGGATGTTACCTTATGAACATCCAAGTAAGCAAACGATGGTCCTGGGCAATATCAATCTGATTGGCCATCTGTTTCGATAAGCTATGCATTTTCACCTGTCGAGACAGACGGCACTTTGCCAAAGCCATTTAAAAATACCATACAAAAGAAACGCTTAAAGATGCTGAGGCAATCACCTACTGTAATAAATGGCACAAATCCAACAGTGGCAGTTATGCATATGAAATAATGGGGCTTCTGTGCAACTGCTGTCTTCAGAAAAGATTGTGCAGTTTGTCACTTAAATATGCAGACAGGTAAATTAATCCAAAGGAAAAATTAAGTGAAACATGCCTCTAGGATAGAAAAGAAGCCTGCCCATCACATCAAGCTTTTACAACTAAAGAAAGCATTTTATGTTCTTTGTTTTTTTAAAGCAAATATCTACGCCAGTAATTAAAATTCAGTAATATAGACAATTACTTAGATGAGGACTGGGCTTCTCCCACATCCACAGATTTTACTGCTGACTTGCTAGCTAGATACCCAATACAAGCAGTTGTCAAGAGAAACAAGATACAGCAGTTAAGTCATCTGCACACAACTCACTTCGCAATGCACTTTAAACCCTTCAGATGAAATTAAGGGCAATATTATCACAAAGAATAATTTAAAAGGACTAGGGAAAAACCCTGCAGAATAAACTAATAGAGCACTTAACAATTTTCTTACTTTCATAAAGAATAATTACAGAAATAATAATTTTACTCTGTTCTTTCTCTAACTGCAAGATCAATCACTAGTCTCAGCTGTCTCAAACCGCCTGCAATAAATCTTTCATATTTTCATAGTCCTGGATCACCAGGCAATGTGGAGCTTCCACGAATGCAAATATTGCAAAACATACTTGATACTCTAATACAAATATACAGATTATGATGAAGCAAATCAGACTTATACAGTCAGTTATTTCCATCCTAATAATCATTCCTAACTCACAAGTGAAAGAAACACTGTGTGCACACACAAAAAACCCAGCTCCAACATGTTTTTTCTGCTTGCCATCAATGTACCTCATCATCTAAAAAATTCAGAAGATCATTAAGCTCTTTAAAAACTTAAGTAGAAGAATGTAAAGCAGAACACTTTTTTTTTCCTGTGATAACAAACAAGATATTCCAGATTTTATCAGACTTGTCTCAAGCTTGGTTCAATTTAGTGTCAAAGAAAGAGCGAATTCCACTGGAGGTGCATATCCAGATTGGACAGTCTTCTACAGTTGCTAATGAAGACAAAAATTGGTGTAGAAGCCTACTCATTGACTGAGACCCAATACAAGAGCGTGGCGAGACAAATGTACCTAGGGTATACAACAGCCAAAGAGAGAAAATTTATAATAGAGGACTGTGCAGACCCCACAAAATTCACTCCTGTATTTTTATCGAAGAGCAGAAGTAGCACCTGCTACGAATGCACAGCATGCAACAGCACAGGGAGGAAAAGGAATATATTTGACTACGATGCATACATCTTACATTTCCAGCATAAGAAGAGCTAGCTGGCCAAAAACAAAGACGTGAGGTAAAATGAGCATTATCAGGGATGAACAGTTTGCCCACAGAAACCATTCTGAAAGCAGAGAAAGGTTCAAATACCGATGCAGACTGCTATCTTTTGTGGGTTCCCTTTATATGTTAATTAAAGCATAAATCTGAATGCTAAGGAGATACAATGTTTTCATGCTTTCTGTTGCAGTAGGCAAAATTAAATAAGAGCCTACAACAATCAAACATAAAAACCAGCACAAACATGAGCATTAAGTCAATGTATAGATTTGCTCCAAAGGACCAATACGTTATTAACAACATCACACCTACAAACTCTGAACATGCAAGTAATCTCATTTCAGCAGATCATTGTACTGGGGAGTCTGACACTCAGTAATCACTTTCAATAACAATGAGGAATAGTTGCAAAATTGGAAAAGAAAAAAAGCACAATAGCACATCCCCACGTTGCTTTTAATCAATGCAAGCAATTTGTTAAATCTAGAATGAAAGGCACTGGAACATAATCCATTGCTCTAGGCAGGATTTAACCAACATTATTTGGTGTTGAATTTCTGTCCAGATGGTTCACATGTACCTTGCATATGAGAAAAAAAAAACAAGCAAAAGGCATGCTTTTCACCATAGGGAAGAATCTGCCAAAGGATTTCCAGGAAAATAAACTGGTGAAACCCACTCCTGCCAACCTGCAATCCTATGACACAAAATCAACTAAAAATTGGACTCCTAGCTACATCACTAAGTAGCTACCTCGACAGCTTATCAATTCCAACGATTTGGACTTAAGATAAGCTAACATAAGTACTTTCTTTGCAGCTGTCTAACATCTGTAAACATGTCTACATATGCACTGTAACCAATGAAAAGATTAGTTGTTCTAACTCAGTTTAAAGAACAATTTAATGGATGCAAGCAAATACCAAGGGATGCCCTCCCTTTGCGGGGAGATCCCTGAACACAGGGATCCACCTTCACAGGACTGAGAACGCCAACAGGTTGTTTCTCCTGGATTTCCAAGGGGTACAGTCTGCACTTCCACTGAACTCCATGGACTTGTCTGGGAATTATCAACAGAGTGAAAGAAATGTTTCTGCAAAAAGAGGAGTTAGCCAAGAAAGCTCTTTGGCACATACAAAGACTACTGGGGAGAGTGCCTGATGTTTGAGAGTCCCAAGAGGGTGAGCAACAGCAATACTTCTTCCTTTAAAGCAAATCTATAAGGAAATAAGAGCTTTCTCGATAATCTGCAGTATACAGTTTACCCAAAGAACGCAGTTAAAAACTTAAATTGAAAACAGCTCCTATCGTCTAAATGAAGTGCAGCAGCTGGTTGCCTATTAGTAAGCATAAAGCCAATGCCAGGATGGCACCAACAGCCACATAATGAGGTTTCCAGAGGCTCTCTATTCATGGTTGTGAAAGTTCCTGGATAGATTGACCCTCCCATATAATTGCTCCATATTACCCATAGGAACAAAGTTAAATGAACTGAGAAGGGCAGGCCTTACTGTAAGTCATTATCAGTAACCACAACTGTCAGAACAATTCCAGTAACTTACTAATGGACTATATCGGCATTTCCTCAAATTTTACATGGTGCATGCAGAACTAGCATTCAATGGGAGTGCTGTTTTCATGATTTCCTCTGATTTAAAACATATAATTTAGATTATACCTTTAACTAAAGGGAAAACCCCTCAACACCAAGCAACACAGCCTTTGATATCCAACTCTGATCTGACAAAAAATGAGCTCTACCAAGATAACCTGTCATTACTGATTTGTTGGGCACACACAGACAAGATAGATAGCCAACTTATAAGACACACAAGTGGTTTATAATCTGTACTGTAACAAAAAAGATTGTGCCACTTTTCTAGCTCAGTGGTTTTTGACTAAAGCTAGAGAAAGCTAAAAAAATTGTTCTACTACTCACGCACTCCTAAGTAACCCAGAAAACAGAACACAATGGGGAATGTCTTCCGAAGAGCCTCATCACATAAACAACATTGTGATTAATATCTTTTTAATTTCCAGTGAAGCTAACACAGAAATGAAGTGAGAGTTATCCCTAGGAAGACATCCCAATTTTAATTTAGTACAAAACCCTAAAATACACATTGATAGAAATTTATTCTGCTTCCTAACTGCATTTTCACCTGCTGTGGTTTTGAGGGTTTGTTTGGTAGATGTAGAAAGCTATATGGCTTTCATCCAGGACTTGACCAAAGTACCTAATGTTACAACTACCCACCTGCCTGTTCATTAAGTTTCAGAAAATTATTCTTAAAACTGCATAGTTAACTGTACAATATAATGAACACCTGGGGTTCAGAAATTAAAGTGCACACTACATTTAAACCATCTACAATCCAAATTCAGGATGCAATTCCTTAATGGGTGAAGATCTCAACATTTTTCTTCTGACCCAATTTCACTGTGTTCTCAGGCTTGTCTTTTTATCTAAGACCAAACAAGATGCATTCTTCCAAAATAAACCAATTCTCCCAATATAAACAAGTCTCTCAAGTGAGAGGAAAGCACTCTGCATCTTTCACTTGCCAACAAAACTAAGGTCCTTTAAAGGTTCTAAGCAAAATTGTACTATCAGGCTACAATAGGCATGCTTTAGTGGGAATCTGAATCTAGTTCTGCTTACCATCATGGATTTGATAGAAAGTATATACCCTCAGCAGACAGGAGGCAATGCTTTTTATCAAATCACTGGTGAAGCAACACACTAAGATACCTGCATAGCCTATCATTCAGCAGCCAAGAATGATGAGAACCTCTTTCTGATGCATTAGTACAGAGGTTCAATTGAATAAACTCAAGAATTACTTTTATACAGTAACATGATAACTTTCCAGAGGTACAGTCTGTATTTCAGAAAAATGGAAATAAACATTATTTAACATATCCATCCACATCAAATGAAATTCAACAGATTGTTTTTACTGCAGGTTCCAATAGCAAATAATAAGCAAGCACTTCTGGCCTTAAAAAATAATGAAGTACGCAGCCATGCTGACAAAAAAAAAAACAAAAAACCAACATGCTGCATTAGAATAATAAGTAATTCTCAGATTCCACAAAAGATATTCTATAAAACTCCACAATTGTTGATCCTGTTCAAAAGATGCACCTACTTTTCAGAACCAACCCATGTAAGAAGGATTTAAGTAGTTGTCAAAGTCCTAATTTCAATACAGACCATGGGGGGGGGGGAAGCTGTCCTAGTTAGGAAACAGTGTTGAAAGGAAAGCTAAAAACAAATAAAACATGCATCACTGACTTGTTTATTTCTGAAATAAGCAAGAAACTTCAGAAGCAAACACAGAGCTCTGAAGTTTGAAGTGTGGTTTTATATCCCTCCCTCTTGCCTAATCAAGGGCATCCTGCTGTTTCAAAGGTAAAGCCCAAAACTGAAAACCAGAGCTGAGTTTTAGTCCCAACCACTCTTTTTCTGTGATATATTCAGGCAATCTTTCACACTGTGTTGTGAGGGTTTGTTCTTCAGTTTCTGCAGACATTCATAAAGACCTCAGTTCCTGTAGCCTCTTTCCCAGGGGTACATGGAAGTTCATGCATAAACCTTCACATTTTATACAGATGAAAAGCAAACAAGGGGTTTGAGGTTCCTTATGCTAACACCTGTGCGACTGCATCCTTTGTCACCCGGATAATTCAATTTTGTACTGGAATTTACAAAGGAAGACCCCAAACCAGGTTTTGTGCATGTGTGTGGTGGGTTCATTGGGTTTTTTGCTTGGTGTGTCCCCCCAGTCTTTCTTCAAATATCATTCATTTTAGACACATTGAGGTATAAAAATATCACAACAGTCATCAGTGTCAGGGAAATTATTGATTACAGTGGTTTTTCAAAGCAATCCAACTATAAAGAAAGTATGCAAATAAACCTTATGAGACAAATATAATCTTTGGTTTAGTGTTTTGGGTAGGTTTTTTAAGTCATAAATACAGCACAGGAAGATGAAAAGCACTAGTTGATTTTACTCTAATGAAGCTCAAGCTATTTTTAGAGGGAAAACCTCTTTTAAATCCTGAAGTGCTTGGCTGATTTTCACGTTCTTTTATTAAGTTATTTATAAATAATAACAATACCCAGGAGAGCATCTTCTTTCATTGCCTGCAAGTTTTGAACCTCCCCAAATTCTCATTAAAGTACTTCAGTAACTTGCTCATAGAGTCATATAATTACAGTCACATAATAAGCAGTGAAGTTTCTTTTTTTCCAGAAGACATGAACTGTCTCCCTCATTGAGCAGTGTTTGCTATTAAAATAAGAAAACAGGTAAATTGTGCTCAGTCTGGTGTTGCAGTTAAGCATATGACATGCCCAAGTCTCATATTCAGTTTGGGACTATTACAGGGGAAGCCAATCCAGCCACTTATGAAGTGGCCTTGTGTCATTCTGCCATGAATCTTCAAGAGACAGAGGTTCTGCCAGCAGGCTTGGCGATAAAACCCATTCAATCCCATGTAGAGATAAGGCTAACAGAAGAAATCACTGATGCATAACTGCTATCGAGAAAACTCTGCAGCAATAGGAGACAGAGCAGAAAGAGAAAATAGAATTGTATTTTGAAACAGGATTATGGTACAAGTTGTTGTGCACCTTTAAGTAAGCTTTTGCAATACCAAAAATCCTCCATTGTTCAAATCTCTTCCTTGAAAAACATTTTATCTGTGCTGTCACTCAGACAGAGCATATAGCCCTGCCCAAAAAGTCTGTGTTACAGATATTCAATGGTAAGTCAGTCAGTAAGGTAACTGCTGCAGTTCATCCTGACTGGCTAGCTGAGACACTAGCACGCACTTTTAATGCAAGAGTTTCTCAAACTTCCTTACTCCAGAAACAAAGAAAACAAGTCAATTGCATTTGGGAAAACAGTGGGACACCGATGCCAGAGGTCTTGCAATTAATGGCCAGCAGAGAAACATTTTAACCCAGATTCCTCAATCTCTGCTTGCACTGTATCTTCCAGTTCAATAGATAAAGTGCTGCAGCCTTCCATTACTATTGCACAGCAAGTCTGCAGCCAAATTACACCGTATTCGGTGCTTCTTGGCAAACAGTCCAAACCAAGGCCATGGATAGCATGTACTGTCCTTTCACAGCAGATCTGTTTTGGTATTTTCGTAACCACTATAAAGCAAAGAAATTTATTCATTATGAAGTGCTGCTTCAGTTAAAATCTGCATTAAAATTAAGGGAACGGACCGACAAGAACACCACATTCTGCTTTGACATGAACAAAAAATAAGTTCAATTTAGAGGCAAGTTTTGCAATTAAAAAAAAAAAAAACAAACAACAAACCCTTATTGGACCTGATTAAAGTGGAACTCAGCAGTTCTGAGGCTGCAGAGCAAGCAGCCAGCAGGCACCCAGGGAAGAGGCTCATCACACTCCTCCCTCCCTGCTGCTTCCCCAACCACCTTGGGAAGGAAAAAGCAATTGGTGAATTAGCTGTTTTTCCTACAGTCTCCTTTCCAAGAGAAGATGAAGGAGATGCAGTAGTGAACCATGTGTCAGCCGGAGCAGCTAACGCCCAAGTATCTGTGTGTTCTCCCCCTGCAACTGGAGGCAAGAGATGAGATGGAAAGGGAGACAACAGCAGTTCTCTGGTTCTAACCCAACACTGAAGGTCCACTGAAATCCAGAGGAACCTGAGCAGCAGCAGCAGCACAGTGAATGGAAATCAGGGCGTGCGGAGCAGAAAACAGGGATAACAAAAGAAAAGGAAATTAAATACAGGTAGAAAACTGGTAGCTTTTTCCCAAAAGATCAACACACCTGTAACCAAACACCCTTGTAAGGTGTCTCTGCATCTCATTAAGTGGACTTCTCTGTACAAATCAGTACTGAAGTAAAAATTTGTAAGCAACATCAATATTCAGAGGAAAAATGGTCAACAAGTCACTCCGTCTATTAAGATCTGGACTGTATTACGAACAAAGTTTGAAAGCAGTTTCCCGGTGATTATTCTCTACTGAATGTGGCCATTTCTGCCCAAACAACAACAGGAAATTTGAAATCTGCTGAAAAATGAAATGCAATAATAATAGTAATAAAAGTATTTAGTACTCCAGAATACTTCACATATATGAAGTACTGCACAAACATTAATTTATCCTAATCATCTCCATGAATCAGGTATGTATTATTAATAGCACCATTATGCAACTGCTGCAGATTCCCGTTATTTCTTTTGCTCACTTCTCTTATTCCTCTTTTCTCTTTCACATGCAGAACACATCCCTCTGATTTGTTTGCTCTCCTTTTCTCCTTTCAAGTTTCTCACCCACCTACTCTGGCACCCCTACCCTCTCTGTTCCCAGTGCTAAACATTTTAAGACACACAGGGATGTTTTATGTCCTTAGCTAGCCTGAACACTTTGAGCAGGTTCATCTCATTTACCTGCATCACTTACACCTAATACTCTAAGCTGAAATTATTTTTTTTTACTGGATAGAGTGATGCCTGCATAGCAACACTCACCAGAAACATGCAGTCTTCTGACAACAATTAAAAACACAGCTAATGATATCTGCACCAGCACAGGCACCTGCTTCACCACCAGCCACTTCTTTTGGGAAAGGACGAACGTCTCATTTTTGAGCACTGGAGCTGAGTAATAAAGCAATAGTCATACAATGGCCGTACAATGACAGAACAAATCTACTACAGCAAATCCTGGCGACCACTAAGTGGTCTAGTTTTCATTTAGTTTTACAAAGAATTCATCATAGGTAATAAAATCTGTAATTTCTATCTAAACCTTGGAAGCCTTCATCAGTTTTTAGACAAATTCATCAGTATCACCTGATACGATACCATCCACATACAATGCAAGTACTAACCCAAGGGAAATTTTCACTCACATACATAGGCAATATTGCAAATTTAACCAAACACATTAGTCCCTTGTTTGCTGGCTTAGACTATAACTCATTAATAACTGCAGAATTTCTCAGGGCAAACACTAAGTTGACAGGACTCCTTCCTCTGAGGCAGCACTTTTCAGAGCAGTTTTTAAAATGCTAAGCTAGATCTATTCATCAAAATCATTTTCTTTAGATGGAAAAGAGTATTACAAGAAAAAGGATGACTTGTTCACCTCGCTGGCCAAAATCATACAAACAGAAAAGATGAGACAAACACCTTTACTGAATGGCACAGACCTGAGAAAACAAGCATTCAAAAATCAACTGCAAACATGACCACGCTAGATATGGTATTTCTTTAAGCATCTGACATGCCAAAAGATCTGAGGTATTAGGTAAAAATATTAACAGGGCATCAATATTTGACAAGACCCATCTTCTAGCCTTAATTAATTTTAATTAACAGGTGTTAACATTTTTATTTAAAAATTTAGGCATTATTGTTTTTCTCTCCAGAGGTAGGTAAAACTGTCCTTAAATCTTCTCCCACCTACAGTCAATATAATTTCTAGACAAATCTCCTTTCCCAATAAAACTCAAAATCAGCTAATTTATAAAATGAATTGAACCAGCAGTGAAGCTTTCCATTGAAGAGAGAAGAACACGATATGCTTTCTCTAACCCTCCCAGAACTGGGGTGCAGCAGAGCAGAGCCCTGCATGCCCCCAACCTGAGGGCTGCCCCGGCAGCACCATGATCCTAACGTGAAAGTGCACAACACCCTTGTGCCAGCAGCGCTGACACAGCAGCCAGCCCCACCCAGGCAAAGCGAATCCAAATGGATGCACAATCCTCACGGCCTAATGGCTAGCAGTTTTATGTATTACAGGCATAGCGAGGGTTTGCACAGTGCTTCAGCTGTTGTAATTCCCTTGGTGCTTAATATATGTCGGATCCTTTTATTCATCAAAACTTCGTACTCACAGATTTTTTAATTCCCCTCCTTTTTAATGATTATCTACATATGTAAAATTAAGACAGACAGATTCTCCTTCATTCTTAGTCCTTCCAGAAGAGATGATCTTCAAAATGTGACAGAAAAATAAAAAGCCAGATTTAGGCAAAAAGCAGAGGTCCAGCTTCTCTCCAAAGTCCCTACCGAGAAGAGCTTTCTGGCTCTCCTACTCTTACTCCCAAGTGAGATACCACCACAAACAATACCGCCTAGGGCTGCCAGCATGCTTTTTGAAGAGCATCCACGGAAAATGCCGCCAAGAGTAAATTCAAGTTTCCGCTTACCCTATCTCACATGGTAGTGCATAAAGAAAAAGGCTGACAGATGAGTCTGGTACTCTGCACTGGGGTAATAGCTCATATATTCTCCATTATCAGATCATGGAATAAATATGTAACAGGTTAAAGTACTTAATATCATAAATTAAGCAGGGTCAAGACCAAGAGAATGCTCCAATATTTGATACAAATATATAATTTTTGTGGCATTAGTTCATTACTTTGCAGCATATAATAATACACTTGCAAAGTTGATGTTCCCATCTCCATTTTTCAAGCTCTTTTCATAGGTTTCACAACTTCACTAAAAACACATTTCAATTTTCACTGTAGTGCCTTTGTCATAATGTATATATATTCATCAAGTAGTTCTACCAATTAGTCTAGCACCATGACTTACTGCACTGCAAATATTCAGCATCAACACTCAGACAAAGCTTGTCAGCTTATCCTAGGAGCATGTTTGGTGTAATCTGCCAGCTTCTGGTGATTTCTTGGGACCTTTTGCTAGCTTTTACAGCTTTTTGACATTAATAGCTCATTAACTGCTTTCTCTGAAGACAAATATGTTGAAACTCCTTAATAATTTCCTCTGCCAGTATGTCTTTCTGAGCTTACTGATTCTCAATTCAAAAGTTTTGAACATCTTGCAAGCTTTGATTTCTGGCCAAGGTTGTCTTCTGCTTCTACACCAGATTTCTTCATACACCCTACAGTTATCTCCACCTTGCAGTAGTATTCCATGATGAGTTTTGGCCCTGTTTCTTAAAGATCCCCAACTCACATTTATTTGTTTTCTTTTTCTCAGTGTCATGGGGGTTTTTTTATGTCTTGACATTTCCAAATAATCAGCTAGAAGATGGTTCAACTGTTTCTGAAACTACCTTATGTAATTCTATTTTTCATGCATTTTTATCCTAAAAACATACTGGAGAGTTCAGCATGTTTAAAGAGATCAAAGTAATCGATGCCTCATTGAATGCTAGGCTCAAATTCCGAAGACATCTGCCAGATAACGTTTACAAAATGGTTTAAGTTTTCCTCTCTTCATTGTTTCAAACTTTTCAAAATACTGCACTCAGAGGAATGTCAGTTTCTCAGAAGTATATTTTACAGCTCCAGAGACATTTTATTTGTAGCCTTCTTTAACAAAATGCCAAATGTATAAAAGAATTTACCACCCCTCCAATAAAAAAACAAAGCAAATTAAAAAAACTCAAACACAACATCTAGAAAGAATCAGGTTTAGTCAGATAAACTGACACTGATTTTTCAAAGTACAACATTTCAGGCAACATTCACCTCCAAAATATTAAGATTGGGTTTTTTTCCTGGAAACTTTACATTTCCTGATCATGCACATTTAATAATGAATTCAACCTAACAAAAGTCATAATTCAAGCTTTAAATCAATTAACTTCTAAGTTTTAAAGGTATTAAAGACAATTGAGGATGAACTGGTGGTAAGCCACAATCGAAAAATTTGGTTTTAATTTCCTGTAAAAGCTTTTTGTGCAGTTCAGGCTAGAAGTTTAAGTTATCTTTAAGAAAGCACATTTGAGAAAGCCACAGGCAATTTTTTATTATTTATTTTTTTTAAATGAAAGCCTGCCCTCTAGTGTAAGACTGAGGTTTAGCATGACTACAGTCAAGAACACAGAGGCATAAAGATCAGTGCTACTCCTTGACTGTCTAGAAAACATAAAACATTGCAGTGCTCTTCTACTGGACTGTGCTGCTTTTGCTAAATGGGAAACATGCAAAACAGCTACTCATAATTTAATGCCCTCTCTGCAACAAGAATAAAAAGAATGTGCTTTCTATTCCGCTTGTTGTCTTGACCAATAAACCAGAGTCAATTTGGAAATATCGAAGTACACAGGTAATTTTGGAATTAGTCTCTTCCATCGCCTTTTGTAAACATTCAGTAAAGACAAAAGCAAAAAAAAGGTTCTTCTCTGTCTGACTTTGACAAATAAAGCAGAAGAAATGGAAAAACAGCTAAATCATTGGGACTTTCTGTTTTGTTTTTTAACCCTTATCCCAGTTAGTATACTATAAAGGTATCTACTTTCTTAAGAGAGGAGGCCAAGCTGAAGTCTGAGTCACAAGTGACTTGCAAAAGCCCACTGAAGACAACGTATAGATGTCACTTAGTGTTGACAAGATCCTAAAGTCAAAATCACCGAAAACTACCATGACTACTACCTACTGTAAGCACTTCACAGTCAGCATAAGCAATAAATGTTTATCCAGCTGCATAAATAGCAGCACTGTCACAGAATACATACTGCAAGGCATTGATTGGGGACATACATAACTACAAACAGACAAAGCTTTCACTCATACTTGAAATTAAGAATGTTTCATCCCCCACTAAAGTTAGACACCTCCAACGTAAGTAAATAACAAATAACACCTACTTTCGAAGGTGTTCATGTTCCTTCAGGAATAGTTCTGTTCTTCTGTTATTCACGCCAGACCCACTTTTATATGATCTAAAACCCAACAACAAAACAAAACAGAATCTTAACACAACCTTAATAAGAGTTGTGAATTCAAGTAACATTTTGCTTTATTCAGAGCACAGACGAATAAGCTACGCCAAGTATTCTGCTACACGAGGGTTTCCACCTTCTCCCTCCAAGGACAGTCCCATACCATTGCTATAAAAAACGATACAACTTACTCGATATCTTTTCGTACTGATCCCAACAGATTCTCCCTTTCTCGTATTGCCAGAAAGTTCGCTTTGGTCTTGTGGAATTCGTGTGTATAATCCTGTAATGAAACAATTATTCCTAAATTAGGATCCTGAGATCAATTTAACAGTACAATATACTCAAGTAAGATCCAACCATCTTTTAAAACATTTAACTGTTTTCTAATTCAAAGTGCAAGACTAACTTATGAAATTAACATCAAAAATGCTGGGAAGTTAATGCAAAGTATTTTTAAAACTCACTGATAGCTACAGCTAAGGTCATAAAGGTAAATCCACCATAACTCCTTCTCCCAATTTCATATATCTACACCCTTCTGATGAATTATCATTCTGTGTTGGAATTTCCCATTACCAGTTGAATCAGAAGCCCTAGTAAAACCTACTTATTTGGTGTGATGAAGATGTTCTTGGGTTTATTTTGTTAAGTTACACCAGATGAAAAAAAAGTCCTTTCTGAACAGTGAAGACGATTTCTCTTTTTTTTTTTTTTTTTTTTTTTATGTTCAAGTTACAATTTTACATTTGAAAACATTTCAGGCAGCTGATACCTCTCAAAAACCAACTTAACTGGCAACTGGTGTCCACCAAAACCATTGTAAACATTCAGCACTATTTTTCATATAAATGCTATGGCATTTACAAAATACTATGCTTTTTATGTTGTGTATTGCACAGATGCAAAACACAAATCAAACTGTATGTGACCAGCCAAATAAAACATGCATTTTTAACATTAGTATGCCATGAAAACACCACCAGTTTGAAACACGGTTGATTTAGAACACTAATTAGTAGCTTTAGCCATGACACTTCCTTCAACTTCCTTTAGCAGTTTAGATAGTTTTACAATCATATTTTTCTTAAGCGTGATGTTCCCTCTCATGTTGCTATGTGACAGACCACACAGACAAGATAATTTCCCCTTTTGCTATATAAAAGATACCTACATAAGATGTCATGCTTTACTGTTTTTTCTTAGTGAGGTACTAGCCACCAATATGACATAAAAAATGCTATTTTTTCAACTCAGAGTTCACTGATTGGGATGCCTGGAGAGAAGAAAAGTGAGATGGGATTGGTGGCATCTAAATCTTCTGGTAAGACACTCAAGCATGCTGCGATATCAGCACTGCTAATAATTATTCCAAACAAAGAAACAAAATAAAAGCAAGAAGGTCATGTGTTTGTTACCTGCAATATGTCTCTATGACGCTGTAATGTATGCATCAGTGCAGCATTCAGGGACGGGACTCCTGCACTATTTGTGTATTCTGCCATTTTGTCATTTATTCCAGTAAGCTAGAGGAAGAGAAAAAAAAAACACCCAAAACCATGAAATGTCTTATTCTTGTAAGAAAGTTACAACGCATAAGTTGAAGGAGCTAACTCTAATGACAGACACATACCTTCAGAAACACTTGTCTATCGCTCACACTAGTACTTCCTAATATTCATCACAGACACCTGTACTGCAGTGTTTCCTAGATGCTGAAGTAAAACCACATAAACTTGAGTTACCTTTCCCAGAAGTTGTTCAATCTCCACAGCCATGGTCTCAAACATTCTGTCCTGGCTTGATCCATTTAAGAGAGGAGTTGTGTCGGAGCTAAGGAAAAAGAGGAGCAGTTACTGAAAAGTACATCATCTTTTCATGAATGCAAGAGATACGGAAACACTAGTGTTAGGTGTTGGCAAGCTCCACTACCCAGGTTTCCTAGAGAGATGAATTAAGCTCAGAAAAATTACATTTTCTTATCATACATGTCTTTAACTCTTATCTGAGCTAATGACACAGTATCATCTGGGGGAAATATAACCTCTCCTTGCCTGACACCAAACACTTGTCTACTACCAGCACATGTCTAGCACCAATGCTCTTCTCCCCCCAGCTTTTAAGCTTGATTGATTTATTTATTTATTGGCAGGAGGGAGCACTGCACTATTAGTATGTTACACCAGCTATATAATTACACCTTAATAACACAGTGCTAGGACAAGCCACTGACCTATTAAGCAGTCAGTGTTCTACAGAGCAATACAAACCACACAATTTATCACAATTACAGTTTCATACAGTATCACCTTCTCTATGCTTTTTAAAATAAACTAAAACCACAATGATAAGTCATATCTAAGCAACAGAATAGAAACACAATGCTTTGTATGCCAACCTGCAGAAGTATGACAACTAATACCTTTCAGAGACTACTCTTTGCTTTGGTAAGCCACCGTAACTAGAGTAAGAGAAGTAAGTTTTGCACAGGACAGCAAAAATAAGTAAAACAATTAGAATACATGGCAAGTAAGAGCACAGAGCTAGAATCAAGAGAGAGACTGGGACTCTGATTCAAGAGTAACGTGATGATTCTTGAGGCACTCTCAGGCTTCCAGAACCAGAAATTCATGGAAAAGGATCAAAAGTGATTCAATCACCAAACTAACTAAATAAATAAAAATATCAACACACATACATACAGTAGTCACACTCATAACTAATACTCAATGCTGGGACCCACGGTTAATAAGCAAAGAATGGCAGTTTTTAAAGGTTGTGCACAGGGACAGAGAAATTGATAACTAGTGCTGTGGAACTGCAGGGAAGACCTCAACTCTGACCCATAAGCTAGAAAGACTTGAAAAGTTTTATCACATTAATTCTTCAGTCAACCATGAATCTGCCTAAAGCAAACAGAAATTACTCGTATATATATGTATATATACGCACACATATATATATTTATCTGGTTCATATATACACGTAAAAACCCCCATATATATATAGCTCTCACTACTCATCTTAGGAGAAAGCCAGAAAGAAACAGCTACCCCTTCTGAAGAGAGGGCTAGTCCCCTGCGCAACCTTGGACCAGTCACAGCTGCTCAGCACTCCAGTTCCCTTATCATTAAAACAGAGATTACAAATACTACACCAGCCCACCTGGGAGGTGTAAGGCTAAATTGCCCTAATACTGGAATCCCTGAAAACCTCCTGCTACTTTAATGCAAGAAAAACTGGAAAATAAAGTCAATGTAGTGAGCATTAAAAAGCCCTATCATCAGTTCGCACACTAACCCCCGAGTTACAAACTGAAGTTTAAATTCAGCTTCCCCTAGTGACACATACGCTCTCACGATGCACCACGGCAGCCCACGCACCTTCCTGACTCACATGCCAATATCGCTCAATATTGCATCAAAACCAACACCAGTGCCAAGAAGTGCTGAAATCAGCTTCTTAGGAAGCTAAGCCTAAAAGCCACAGGTGGGACTAGCACTCAGCAATTTTTAAAAAGGAACCAAGTACCACAAGCAGCATTTAAAACGTAACGAAACGGGCTAGTACCTATACCTGTCGCGCCTTCCGTCTCGGGTGCTGCTGTAGCTGGTGCAGAGTTTGCTGAAGGAAACCAGCTTCAGGTCCAGCTCGTTCTCCAGCTGCCTCGCCTGCTTCCTGAGATCTGCACGGGGCGGGCGAGGACGGGGAAGGGAGGGGGGGAAGAAGTCACAAACCCGCACGGCGACCCCACGCCTTTGGGGGACGCGTTTTCAACGAGGTGCTTTCGAGCGGAGGTGGCGCATTCCCCTCGGGAACCCCAGAGAAAGGAACCCCACAGAGAAAGGAACCCCACAGAGAAAGGGGGGACCCTCGCAGATGGGGGAGCACCCCATGCTGAAAGGAGGAGCGGGGGCACGGCTGAACACCCACAGGCCCTGTCCCACCCGAGCGGGAGGGTCCGGCGCGGGGTGCCGTCCCCCTCATCGCGGGTCCCAGGGCCTCCCCGCCGCGGGGCTCAGCCAGGCACCGGCGCCTCATGGCTACGGGGCCGAGGGGACCACCGCAGCCTCCGGCAACGGGCGGCGCCGGCCCCCAGAGGCAGGCAGAGGGAACCCGGCGGCGGTTCCGCCCTGCCCGCACCGAGCTGTGCCCCGGGAGGACCCCACGACACGCAGCCGCCCCCTCCCCGCCGCCCTCAGGCCCCACTCGCCTTCCCAGTAGTTGCTGCTCCCCGCCGCCATCTTTGTTGTCCAACGTCAGCCGCGGCCCGGAGAGACCGCGCCGCCGAGAAGAACGGACTAGAGCGTCTTCCTAGAAGGCGCGGCGCCCGACGGGACGGGCGGACCTCCAGCTGCAGCGCCCCCTAGCGGTTAGGCGGGGGCTCACCCCGGCGGCCTCCGTACAGCGCCGAGCACCGGGCGGGAGGCCCCGGCCCCGGCCCAGGCCCCGGCCCCGGCCGCCCAGCGTCCTCCTTGCAGCCCCGAACCCCCAAGATCAGTTGTAGGAAGAACGAGCCAAGCCAGGTGGACATCAAAATAGTTTTATACAGATTATTGGATCTCGGTATACAGGTAAAAAAAAACCACCCACACAGAGGGCCCCGCTGAGGGCAGAGCCAGGCTTCGCCTCACGCCGCCCCGTCCCGCTTCCAGGGAAAAAGGCGATTCAAGTCCCTTTTAAAAATGTACATTTGAAGGCACAGTGCACGGACCGACACGCTCCAGGGGCAAGCGCCCGCGGGGGACCGGCTCCTCGCCAGAAAGGGCACGGGCGCTCCCACGGGTGGACGGATGGACAGACAGACAGACTGACAGGGAGGGGAAGCCGCTCCTGCCTTCCCCACGCCGGCGACAAACGGGCCCAGCGCTTACTTGCTGGGGCACCGAGCACGGAGCGAGAGCCAGACACCCCACCTGGTCCTGCTGCGGGGAGAAGTCTCACGCGTTTGCAAAACATCTCAAATCCACTCACCTTAAAAATACGCACCTACTCCAAGCTAATTGCAAAATGCACTCTCAGAGGGAAAGGGCCGATTCCTAACAAGACTTATTGCTAGTGGGACAGAGCAAGGCCAGCTCCGTCCGTTACCTGCTGCCAGAGCAAACAAAGCCCAAACAGAGCCCTAAGAGCCATTTGCAAACTCAACTTTTATATAAAACCCCAGCTGTGGCTCTTGTTAAAGCCCTCAGAAGCAGGAAAAGTTCAGAGATGAGGCAGGGCTAACGCTATTGCATGCTGCAGCCCATTACACGTGGCAACAGGTCACAGCCCAGGACCAAATCCCATCCTCTGCTCAGCACGATGAGCTGGGAGCAGGCACAGAGATGGTCATGGCTCCTGCAGAACAGAGGCAACAAGAGCAGCTCTTTCACGCCACAGCCATGTGGGACAGGAGCACGGGGAAGGCTCAGCCTCATCTCCCTGTTCCCAGCATACCTCCCCAGCCAGATCTTATCACATGTTTCATGCAATATAATTCCCTGTGGAACAGGGAAGAAAGTATGCTGGTGTTTATCCCTCCAGGGTGTTTATCCCTCCAGATAGCTGCACAAAATCAGCTGAGATGATGAGCATGACAGCATGCCCACAGGCACGTGGTTCTGGAAGGGCATTTACTGCACACAGAGGGGAGGAACAGCTCCTTCCCAGGTGACGTGGCCCAACAGCCTTCAGCAGGGAATCCACTGCACTGTTCCCCCAGAGGAGACCAGGTCAGAGCCCTGCAGAACAGACCCCATCATACATTTGGGTACAAACACCCCCCCCATAGACACCACGTGCAGGTTTCACTAGTGGGCCTCCCCAGGCTCCTGCAGAACAGATGCCTAAGACGTTGCTGTGCCAGGCTCCTGCACTCCAGAGCTCAGGTCAGTGGGGCAAGAATTAAAAGAGAAAATGAGCAGCAAGAAAATAAGTGCCTATTCCAACCCCAGCCTTCTGCCCAGAAAGCACAGGAACGTCAGAGATGCGTAAAGGCTTTGAAAATCAAACATTTCAGTCATTCTTCCCTTCTGGACATCCCTTCTGTTCCCCACAAATCCCATGTGTCTTAGGGATGCATGCTGTGGCTCCTCTTTCCAACTTCCTGCCAAGTGCTACAAAACAAAATTTGGCTGCTTTTCCCTTCTTCAGCACAGCCATTTAGCCCTTCCTGCACCCAGGCCTCCGCAGCAGCGGACACAACTGCACACACACAAGCAGGTGGAGCTCTTGCTACGTACTTCAGGGACGCTGTAGTAGCAGAACAGAGCCAAGCCAGCAGGCTAATCTGATGCCTACCATCACCAGAGCTTGATGAGAGAGCGTTTCCAAAGTGCTCTGATCACTAAATGGTATTAGGTGGACAATGGCAAATGGTACAGCTTTTCTTCAAAATTTAAGACTGAAGTTGGGCCATGGATACTCCCATGACCTCTCCCTGCTGCTGCAATAATGCTCAAATACAGTGGTCAGATTTCACTGTTTCCTCCTGAATAGTGGTGGACTTGAGCAAAACTGATTAGGTGAAGTCAGTAACTGATTGCTTTTCTACAGTATCCACCACAGGTTATCCATTTGCTTAGAACAACCTCCAGCTGCTCTTTCAGACACTGTGCTGTTGTAATGCTAACATGAGACCCCAAAGGCCAAGTCTACTACACAAACAAAAAGCAACCAGGGGCGATGGGGATAAAGTTTCTTTCTTCCCCAGAAGTCAGGAACAGCAGTACCGCAGAGCTGGCAAGCAACTGAATTTTGTCAGAGTTCACTGAAGCTCTGACATTTGCTCCTTTCTCCAGCTCACATCAAGAATGGATATCATCTCCCCCAGCTTTCAGGATGCGAAGTCACTGCCTGGAACTAGCAACACAGTAGAGGTGCTCCACAACCACTGCAGATCATAGCAGGCCACAGCATCTCATGGTGGGGAAAAGCTCCAAGGGACCAGCTGAGAACCAAGGGCTTTTTTTTTTTTTTTTTTTGTCTTTTTCCAAGGGCTGCTCTGCAGAACATGGAGTGAAGTGAATCTGGCTTCCCCCAAGTACAGAGTGGAAAAAATGAAATCAAAACAGGTAGAGAAACTGCTTTGGAGTGTTGTAACTACAACTCCATGCAGGTCTTGGGGCACTTCCCCACCATCTGCTCACTGTGTTGAGATGCTGGGGAAGTGCTAGGAACTCTGCCGGCCACCCTGTTAAGTTGCCTTTCAAAAAACATCATGTGAACCTCCAGATCTTGACCCAAAATTGTAACAAGCCATGTCCTTAGCCCGAACACAGCCTCCAACACCCATTGATTTGCATGTACATGGGAAGAGAGCAAACCGTAGAGGGAAGTTGGGAGCTGCCACCCACACCTCTGGAGGACACATCCTGCAAGCTAATGTTTCAAAACTGAACCACAGGGATCACCCCCCACCACAGGGTCTGGTCCATGGGAACCTCCTTTGCTGCCGGGGAGGTGTCAGTGTTTGCTGGAGTACAATGTTTCTTCTTCAGTGTCTGTTTCATCCTGGAATTCATGGCTCAGGAGGGACTTCTTTGAGCCAGTGGACATCATGCGGATTTCGTCCTCATAATCGTCATGGTGCTGCCGGAGGCGGTGGAAGCCATCCTTGTGTCTGTTGGACTTAATTGAGCAGACACACCAGATGATACAGGCGGTGAGGACCAGAGCAGACATACTGGCACCTGCCAGAGAGAAGACATTAAAGTTAATGCCATGTTCCCCTACCCCAGAGGCTCCTAGGCTTGCCACCATCTCTCTTCCCTTCTACAGTCACAACCACTTTCCTCACTTCACTGTGACCCTAATTCTTCCTCCTAGGCCATGGAAGACACACCATGCAAGAGAGCTGCTCCCAGAGCAGGACTACACTAGCTTTCTGTGCTTGCAATCTAGGATAGGATCATTGAGTTTCTCTGCAGACCACTGGGTATAAACTCTAGGCTCCCCAGCAGCTGCCACCTCAACAACAACAAAAAAAATTAATAAAATAAATCTCTTAATGCTTACCTGGTGCCACACCCCTCAAAGAAATCTTGGGGAAGAAGCAAGATCTCCCAGCTCTATGCACAAACATGCTCTCCCCATTCTAGGCATCTCAAAGTCTATTCTGGACCCTTCAGACCCCTGCAACATTCTCTACTTCTTTCTTCCCTCCTTCCCTCCCTCCTGCTAGCCCAGCATCACCAGATCCAAGGGTTGTTGGACCAGTTTGCAAGGACAAGCACGCGTTCAGAAGGGAAAGCAGGAGATGGCTTAAGTCTGCAGGCTACTTTTCCAGTTCAGTGAAAAGAAGGGTCATTGTCAGCATGAACTTGTACAGAAAGCAAAGCTCAAAAGCTTTAATCAAAAGTGTCACTTTACCTGCAACAGTTACAACCAGCTCCCTTGGCAGACCAAATATCCTGTTTTCGGTATCAAATACAATGAACACAGAGCTGGGTGCATCATGACGTACAAAGACCTGCAGAGGAAAGATATGAGAGCTCAGACTGTCTCAAAGCCTGCACCTCTGTTAGGTGTCCAGACAAAAGAGATACTTGCTGACCAGGGCAGGACCGGGCAGATGCCAAAGACAAGTGCAATGGAAAGAAAAGCTACTGCCCAAAACAACCCTGCTATGCTGGGAAATTCTTCCCCATCCATTATATGAAGGCAGAAAACAGCTACCCTGGGCACATAATCAGCAGCTAAACACAGCCAGCTAGGCAGAGCCCAAACAGGGATGCCTTTATATGACAGGGAGTGGGGGAAAGATCTCGGATACGGACATTCACGTACCTTGACATGTTTTTGCTGGTACCCGTCAGCTATCGCATTGATGTTATGCAAACCTGGAGCCAACAGCACATGGAAATAGCCACCTTCTTTAGTATAAACCCTCAAGCCTTCATTAAGAACAATGGTAGCTTTAGAAATTGCCTTGCCACTCTTGTCTTGGACAAACCCATGGACTCCCTTATGAACCTGAAATAAAGCATTTCAAACACTTGAAGTTCAGATCCAAGCACACGGCACATTTGTAACTAAAATAGGATCTAACCTTCCCCTCAAAATACAGCCCATTCTCCATTCTTGACCCCCCTAATAAATAAAAGTGCACAATACTGCAAGGACTGCTTAAGCCCATCGTGAGGCAACACAGCACAGATGTTTACCTCTCATGTCAATGCATTTCCTGGTCACTTGCTGCCTCTGTTCAATCCATTCTTCATACAGTCCAAACTATGACTGTTTGTAATTACACAGCACCAACAAAAACACAAAGACCCTCCATACTGCTCTCTTCCTCTCCCCCTCCCCACCCGTCCCACTACCTTCACTCCTTGCCAGAAATTCCTCCCACAGACTGTGGCTCACCTCCACAAGCATGCTAAGGAGAGATTTCCTGTGGTCTGCCCACAGGCCAGGAAGCTGTCCAGCACTTGGGAAGTAACAGCAGCTGGTATAAACAGTGATCTCAGGACAGTGACCAAACGTAACACTGAAATCCTGCAAAAATCAAAACCACAGTTACAAGAGAAGAGGTGGTATTTAAAAAGCTTTGCAAAGTGCAGCTTGAGGTGGGGAAATTTTGCCCAGACATCAGAACAAATACGCTTTTTAATGCTTGTTTAGTAGAGCTGCAAAGCCTTGTGCCGTGATGAAGTACCTTCATACTTCCCAAGTGACTGTGCCATTCAGAGCCACGGATCACACCTCCAGGAATATTTTCATCTGTGAGAGCAAGAACACAGCTGTCAGACAGATCTGCTCCTAGCAGTGTCTAGCACAAGCTGACAGGGGGGTCTAAAGGATTCAACCAAACATACCTGACTTATTTGGACAGCCTGGCTGGCCCAAATGCATCAGCGGATGGTTGTTTGCATACAGAGATGCCAAATGCTTCAGAGTTTCTTTGTTCTCCACTACAAAGAGAAAAGTGAGACTTAGAGTGCAACTCCTGTTCACTGGAGGGGCAGATTCCCATTCGAGTCCCACAATCCTGTATTAAACAGTGACACACATTGTTTCAGGGACATTCCAGATATTGTCTAACACTGAGGGGTGGTATCAAAAGCAGACTTTGTACTGGCTTTGGCAGAAGAAAGGTTGAAATACTGTTGTAGGAATGGAAATGGTAAGTGTTCTGATCCCTAGCTAAATCCTGCGAGGTTTTATAGCTTTACTTAACAGACTGGCTACTCCACACACAAAGGGCTGAACACAAAAGGAGGCTACAGAACACCACCAGCGCAAAAAGCTCTTACACCATGCAGTCACATGAACTTCTGCAAAGACAGCCCGAGGGTAACTGTACGTGCAAGGCCCTGGAGGAGTTAGTCATACCTGTCTGTGCTGGTTTATCATACGGGTAAGTGACAAGCAGAGATCCTCCATCTAGCGCAACAGAGAGGCTGAAATCCTGCTTCAATATCAAATTCTCTATGATGGCTTTGGTCTCAGGCTCTCGTGTCCCCGAGTACCGGGAGTAATTGCCTGTAAATCAGAACAACAAATAGAAAAGGGAATTGATAACAGTTTCCTCTGCTATTTGAGAGGCCAGCAGAAGTACATTCTTTGTTTATGTCTGAAATTAAGTCTGCTGCATGTATTAAAAGGTATTTGTTAGATCTCGGCAGATGCACCTGACAGATCAAATAAACCACCTAGTTCACACTACCCATGGGAGGAATTCATCTGCAAAGCTAAACAAATGTGACACGTCACTATTTCCCAAGCTATTTACTTTTGTGATATAGAAGGTATTTCATGTGTGTTTGCTCTCCTCAATGTCACCAAATGGACATTTTCTTAAGAAAGCATTTGGGATGATCCCAGCCAAACCTGGCCAGAGAGAACACTTTGTCCCCAGGAAGGGTGGGCATAGCACTGATACAGTGCTACACATATAGTAGGCAGTTACATGGAAAACAGAAAAGCATGAAAAAAGGAGACTGTTTCTGGGGAGCACAAACAGAGGGTATTTTTCAGAAATCCAGGGCTGAAAGAAATCAGTTAACAGGAAAAATACATTAGGTGTCATCCGACCTCCAGACTATTCCTAAAGAACTCCGCTTTGTCTTTTCCTTGCAAATAAAAGATTGCAAATCACCATCTGTAAAGGGGATCCAAGCTTTGGAAGCCTCCCAGCAGCTGTGCTGCCTGAGCTCCAGGGCAGGAGTACTGCTCTCTTTACAGGTAGACCCTGTAACCAAACAAATACACCCAATCCTAGAGCAGCTAGCAGGAGACTTCTACAGCAGCCTGCATTTCTACAGGGACACTACACATCGCTTTGCTTTAGTTTGCTTTACTTGCGAAGTCTGTGTCCAGATCTCTGCCATGAGCATTAGTCTGGCCTATCTTCGATGTGCAGCCTCTCTCCTGCGCTATCTCACGTCCGTCTGGATTCAAGGAAGGCACAATCACAATCCGTGTTCGGTCAATCAGCTGAACAAAAGGAGAAGAAACAGTACATAAAGCGCAATTAGTAAGGTTCATTCTCTGTACACCTCATTTGCCTAGGAACTGCAGTTAGAGGTTCCCACTCGCCCCATGGATCTCACAACACCTCCCCATTATGCACAGGATCACTGCAAGCCACAAGCCAGTGTTAACAAGGCAAGTCTCTCCCAATGAGCACTGTCTTCTCAGGATATAGCTGGAAGGCTCCAAGACAGGCCCTTGCATTGGCTCCTCACCTTTGTAACAGCAGTATTCTTCTTGTAGTTCATGCAAAGAAATTCTGCCAGTGCCAGGAGCAGCTCTGTACCAACGGGAGCGTTTCCGTGAATACCAGCAACAAAGCGGATCTTTGGCTCCTCAGGCTCAGACTGGTTGGGCTTGTTGGAGATTTCAAGGGACCAGAGCTGACGGAACTCAACGCTCTGACCCAAACTGCCAAGAGATGAGAAACCAGAGCGTCAGCTCAGGAAGAGAGCGCACCTCTAGCCTGACCTTAAGGAGAAATCCCGGTGTGGAAAGGAACTGCTGCCAACCTCCATGAGGAGGCTGCAAAGACAAGTGACACACAAAATACAACCACATCATGAGAGATTTGCAGCAGCACCAAACAGAAGTCACTATGAACATCAGTTTGAACACAAGCATCTGTGTAAGATTATATCCAGGTCCAGATGTACAGGACACCCAAAGCTCCATATATCTCTACATAGCCTATGACATCACGATAAATGTGGAACTGCTAAATGCTTCTGTGCTTCCAATATTGGGGGGGGGAGGGTTGGTTTGGTGGGGTTTTTTTTCCCTTCAGAGCATGATACATCTGGACATCAAACTAATTTATAAAGCACCCGGTGTAGAGGACAAAAGCAGGCCTATTTCCAGTAATGCAGAAGTTGTTGCTACAGTCATGCCATTAAGTTAGCAAACTGAATGCAAGCAAAGCAGGGAACACAATCGGGGCTGATGCAACTGGAAGGACAATAGAGGCTACAGATCAGAAAAGCAGCCTTGGCACCAGCAGGGACAGCACATGAGCATGTTGTGCCTGGTAACAACAAGCAAATGAGGTCCTGGGACAAAGAGATTTGTGCTTTCTGAAGCTGACAGAGGGTAAGCACTACAGGTCACACAGAAAAGCAGAGGACTGCAGCAGCTGGCCTCCTGCAGGAGGGCAGAGACCTTGGCTCAGGGCAAGCTAACTCCAACATGTCTCGCACTACTGAATTAAAATCTGAAGGCAGACCATCAAAACAGGCCATCTGAGATTTGTAAGTCAAATTTGATCACTTTTGCTGGGAACTCTTTAGCAGGGTGGATGTCAGAAAGGATTTGGAAAAGGGAGGAAATGGAGACCATGGAACAGAGGTATTGGCAGAAGCTTGGCATACCAGTGCTGGGAATATTGCCAGTCCCAGGCACCCCTGGGGAACTGACGGCACCCTAGGTTTAAGTCAATAAAATGACATCTCAGGAAAAAGCACATGGATGCATTTGCGAGTCCCTGCAGATAATGCAATGCCACCATGCCCTTACACACGGGCCTCCCTTGAACTTGAGGACCACAGGGAAGGGGAGGGACAAGCTCCCCATCTCTGCGCTGCGTTCATGGCTCATCGTTTCACTACTTCCCTACCACAGGCTGCTGCTCAGGGAGGAGCTGAGCACTGCTGCTTTGAGTTTTTACCTGGTGAGATTTGTGATTTGTGGGTAGTTCAGATTGAGGCCTCGGAGGAACTCAGAGAGGTCCTTGTAAGGGCGGTATCGATAAGGAGAGACATCCCCTGAGGAGGTAAGCAGGAGTCGCTCCAGGCCATTCTCAGCAGAGAGATCTTTGATCAGGGTCTCAAACTCCTTCTCACTGGGGTCGCTGGTGTCTGGGGTGTTCAAGACCGGCACCTTCCCCTCCTCCACTTTGATGTCTGTCCGTGAAAGAGTGAAGTTGACCTGCACCCCACCTTTGCTGCCAACTTCCACCATCTTAGTCACTGGATCATACCTGCCCAGGGAAGAGAAGGCACAAGGAAACATCAGGCATTTGAGACCTCACACAACTAGCCATCCCCCTTCCTGACTAGACACTCACACGGGACTGCTACTGCTCCCCAGCCAAAAGTGAGAAGCATAGAAATGAAGAGCAAGAACACTTCAAAGGGACATGGGAGTGGTAGGAGGACAGGCAGCAGCTCAGGGCCCAACATGGCAGTGAGCTGCTTTTGGCTCAGGTGTTACAGGGTTACGTGGCAGACTGGCAGGACAACAAGTCAGGCTGCTTTAACACAGAGGTTTTGGCAGTGGTTGAAGTGATGAAGTCATTTCTGTGGGCAGCTGCCTGCAAGGGAATTTCCCCTAGAGACACTAAGTTATCAACTCCTTCCCCACACCACCTCCAAACAAGGAAAGACTTGGATTATACACCAGTGCCAGGTGCGCAGTCTTTGACACCAGGGTAGCATCACATTGCTAACTCTGCACAGGCCAGAGGGTAGGAGATAACACCCATGCCTACATCTGCCGTAGGCAGAGGCAATGGAACTACTCCTGACTGGGAAGTCAGTCATGCAGCTGTTTGCTCCTTGTGCCACGGCTTGCTCACCCTCGGGCAGACGCTGTGATTTTGTACGTCCCCTGGACCAAGAGGCGCCAGTAGTCTCCATCCTTGTAGGTGGTCACCGGGTGGTTGATGTCCGCAACGCTGATGGTGGCGTTGAGAATGCCCCTTCCGTCCATCGCATCCAGCACAAATCCCCAGACGCCGCGGCGAACCTGTGCACAGACCCGGAGCGCTGCTGAGTGCCAGCCCTCGCTCTGCCTCCCACCCCACACATCGCTGCGGGAGTGCAGACACCCAGATCCCACCAGCTCCCAGCCCAGGAGGTTCAGCATTCCCAGAGGAGCAACGTGTTCCAAAGGGGTTCAGGTTAGACTCGCCAGTAGCTGGCGTGGACAAAGATCAATTGTTTGGCTCAGGGTGCCACCACAGCACTGTTTGCTCCACGTCTTTGTTTTCATGCCCCAGATACGCTGCACTACCACCAGCCCTGGACTCAGATGGGAACAACACTTAAAGACCACTCCAGTAGTGGTAAATAACAAGGCCACACCTGCATCACCTGGCTGCTGTTTCCATACAGATGTCTGGTATGTTGAGAAGGAGCGGAGAGGAGTCGTCGAGACGGGTTCTGATGGGAATGATTTCTGTGGAGCAGGTACCCAGTCTAACCAGGAAGCAGCACTCCCTTCAGCCTGCAGACTAGCCAGTTCATTCTGGCACATCTAATGTAAACCCCAGAGGCAGCTCACACAATTGCTTGGGGTCAAAGTGTCTCACCTGTTTCATGAACTGGAGGAGAGATCGACGATTCTGCTCCCAGTACTTTGGCAGCTCCTCAGCTTTTGGATATTTCACGCAGCCCAGCTCAATGGTCACTTCAAAGCAGTTCGTATTTAAGTAATTCCAGTCTTGCATCCCACCTACAACAGGAATGTAAAAAAAGTTTTGACAAGGTCTCCTGAAGGCGATTGTACCAAAGCTCAAAAAAAAAAAAAAAAAAAAAAAAAAAAAAAAATCAGATAGTAGAGAAAGATGAAGTACAAACTACAGCATGCATTTTATAGCTGAAGAGAGAAGGCTTTTACGCAGGGCAACGTTCAAGCTTCAAAGGGATGCCGAAATAGCAGACAAATAACCATCCTTCTTGTAAATACCTTTCATGCTAATATACTGCTGTAAAATTTTATGAAACCATTTTCCTAATAGCCAGAAAAACTACCCTATAAATTCCTTCCCCCAGGAATAACTTTATCTGGGTACATTATTTAAGAGGTTATAAAAGAAACCTGAGTCCCAGTAATCTGGGCTGACCAATGTAGAGTTTGCAATTGATCAGGCTAAATTCTTTAAGCTGCACGTGCGTTAACTTGGAGGTACACAATGCAAGAGACTTAGGGTCTACTTTACCTGGAACGTTGTACCACTTAGCCCCATTAGTGATGCCATGTGGGAAGTACTCAGTGGGGTACATATCCTTACAAGGGCTTCCCTGATACATCTTTGTATTTTCCTAAAAAAAAAAAAGATACAACATGTGAAGCTGAGCCTGCACTCTACAGCCACTGGCACTTTTGTTCTAACGTTAGTCACACACTTGGGGTTACCAAACACAGACATTCATGTAGACACGTATTTGTATGGCTGCAACACAAACAGACTGCACCCACAGCCAACCCTAACCCATAGACATCCTCGCTCTCCTCCCGGCCCGTGTACAGCATTTTCTACCACCGTTCAGTGTGTTGGCCCCTGTGCCTGCACAGAGCGCTCCTCCTACAGCACCTGCAGACAGAACATGCTGGACATCCACTCACGGAACGAGAGCTTCCCGCAGGACCCTTCTGCTGTGCCTGCAACACCAGGTGCTCACAGTACCTGTGCCCTCCTCTACCAGCCACTCAGGAGATTCCCGACAGCATCAGGAGTTAACCCAGCAGGATGTGCCTGTTTTCCAGTTAGAGCTTTACCTTGGAGTAGGAAAGCGCCAGCTGCTGAAACACAGCGTCGTCTGGGGATTTACTGTATATGGCTATTCCTTGTTCATCATCATCAAAGGGGTAATTAACCACCAGAGAACCTGCAGGGGAAACAAGCTTTGACTCGTACTTGCACGCTTTCCAACTCATCCCTCAGCCTAATATGGGAAGTTTTTCTTTTTCTCCAAAGAGTCTTCCGTTTCTCAAGACTCGGCATTAAACAAAGTATTAAGCCAGTGGCTAGAAGAGACAACAAAAGCACAGGAAGAGATAAGACCGCACCCAGCTGGGAAGGTGAACCCAAGCCACGACACATCAAAGGTTTGGCTCCTACATGTGGAAGGGATGAGCACAGACTCATAATGATCGTTTTCACGGAGGACGGAAAGCAAGGGGAGGAATTTCCTAGAACATGCATGGTGCCCTTGGCCCAACCACTGTAGTTTTTCAGCCTTCTGGAGTTTATTGTGAGCACCGACAGATTATAACATCTTTGGCTTACTGAAGCTTTCTCTAAGCAAGTTGTACTAATAGCACCGTGGAACCCCAGGCACCACCGCTGCTGGAGAACTGCCAGCTCCCTCGTACCCACACATGGTACTTCTGCACTACAAAATTAAACATGCTAGCACAAGGCAACCACCTGCGAGTTACCACAGCTACAAGCTTGCAGACAAACTGTCTAGGGAATAAGCTGTAATACAGAGACTTAATTTAGATCACTCCAAAAAGATAATTAAATTACAGCAAATTTCATAGTTCTGCCATGCGATTCAAGGCAGGGAACCCTCAGGATTACAATGTGTTCCCTTCACTTTATAAATACTATGAAGCCTTTAACAGCCGCAGCACTATATCACATTCCCAGACCCAGCTGCTGAGCAACCGCTGACAAGAGAGTCCGTCCCCATCTCCCAGCGGGCAGGGTGCTAGCTACTCCCCAATCCATGTGCTCCCTTCAGAGAAGTGGTTGGGATCCTCCCAGCAGCCTCTTCAACTCCCTACAAATGTGCTTGGGGACACGGTTTTCACCCTCTGTTTCTGGCTTCTGATCCATCTTCCAGCAGCATGAACAAAAGGGTTGATTTACTCTTTGTGTAGGCCCTTTGCAAATGGCTTTACCCCCATTGCAGGAACCTGGCTGCCTTTGCCCCTGCCATTTCACAGCAATGCCAAGGGCAGAGAGCTCTCTGCAAGAGCTCCAGTTCACACCTAGAATGCTACAGAGATACCCCTGCAAACTCCCATCCCTCAAACCTCAGCGCAAAGGAAGGAGCTCGATTTGGCTGCCATACCTCCGTGCAGGTTTGCTGAGAGCACAAATGGGTAATTCTTTAACCAGGTCATGACAGCAAGAGTTTCTGGCTGCAGAGGGTCTGCCACATGGAAGAACTGATCTGGGAAGTTCCGGTTCAGGTCGTAGTTCTTGCTGTTGTTTCTGCCAACGGTACCTCCTCTGTCTCCTGAAAATTAAACACATGTTCAAGCTTGCACCCTATGCAAGCTCCCACTTCAGTGCAGAGGCTTCATCCTCTTACTACAGAGCTTACAGTTATCAACTCACGGAAAACAGCAGAAAGCACAACAGTGCTGGCTCCCTACACCCTAGAGTGATGGGACCCCCACACTTTCCTTCAGCGACAGGTCTGCTCTGCGCACAGAGGCGTCCGGGGGCCCTTTCAGCAGGTGTTTGCACAGGCTCTCAGTGCCAGCCAGACCACAGCGAGCAGAAAGGCAGCGAACCATGAACAATCCCAGCAGCCGGATGTCACGACCGCAGAAACCTCAGAGCTCACCTTCTGAAACCAGCCGGACAAGTTCTTTGTTAAACCCAAGCAGAGCTCTGCTTCCAGAAAATCATTCTGGACGGATTCTGTTCTGCCAATCTGCAAGAGCCATGCAGTTTTAAGGACCTCCTTGAAGGATGTTTTTGCCAATTTCAACATCACGATAAAAGTCTATATTATCCTTGGACAAGTGCTCTGCAGACAGCCTGGCTCCCGCATCACATGTTACTAAGAGCATGGACCAAAGCACAGCAAGTATGAGCTGTGTCAAAGGAATGTCTTTTTTTAAAATAAGCCTTGGGATAGCCACAAACCATAAGGGGACCCAAACAGGGGCAACATATAGCTCTGCCGAAGCATAAGAGCTCTCTCCAACAGCTTCAAGCATCGGTCGGCTGCCCACATCCTGCAGTGCAGGGTCCACCCACTCATCCCACGGCACGCACCAAGTCCCTTCCCAGCCTCCCTGGACGGAGAGCACTTCTGGTCCAGCAAGGCTTCCAGATTTCTCAGAGATGTACCATGAACCCAAAGTATTGTTCTCAGAGCTAGAAACCCCACAGATGTTTCAACACAGACAGCAATACCTTCCTGGGACTTCTCATAGCCATCAGGGTTCATGGACGGCATAATATGGATCCGGGTGCTCTGGACCAGGTCTGTCACTTCAGGATCTGTGCCAAAGTTCTTGCAGAGGTACTCAATGAGGTTCAGGAGAAGCTCTCGCCCCACAACTTCATTCCCATGCATGTTACCGATGTACTTGAACTCCGGCTCACCTGAATACGTAAGGCCACACCAAAGAGACAATTATAACCACTTATATTAAAGCTTGGAGACATCTCACCACCCTGAGCATTGCACTCTCAGGCCTTTCTGCAGGGCCAGAGGGCATTTACCTAAAATTTACCCTTCTGCTTCCACAACACCAAAAAGGACAAACATTGTTTCAGGGAAACCGCCTGGTCCTTCTGTCCCCGGAGCTCCACAACCAGCGTAGATGTCCCCGGCAATGCACTTTAACTCACACTAGCGCCACCCACTGCACCTGGTCTTTTTAGAAAGGATACTGCAAGGAGCAGCTCAGTGTCTCTTCAGACAGTTGCCAGCTCTACGCTCCTTTTTGCTCTGCCCACAGTCTCCCAAAGCAAAGGGTCTGGGACTAGTGCCTCGCTTAAAAGGATTTCCCACATTACCCGCTTCATGGACGCCAGGGTTGTCAGAGATCTCCATGACGTAGAGCTCCCGCAGCTCCACTGACTTGCCCACGGAGTAGAGTCGAGTTATGTTGGGGTACTCGTTGGCATACCGCCGCAGAAAGATCTCCATGTCTGAGAAGTGATGGTGGCGGAAGTCCACAGGTTGGACAGGCTGATGGAGAGAGGTTGGGCTTGGGGCCTCTGCCTGCACCGGGGTGGGCGTGATGGTAGAGACAGGAGCAGGCGTTGCTATGAACTGCGTGACGTTAAGAGCTGGTGGCATTACAGTTGGCTGCAAGGAGAAATCCACTTCTGTGGCAGCTCCCTCCTTCACCTCGATGTTCTCTCTGGTCACTGGTGTGTAACTGTGAAAAACACAGCTGGCTTCAGGAAGGAGGCTCTGCAGAACAGAGGCGAAAACCCCCTGCAGCCTCTCCACCATTCCAGCCTACTCCTCCCAGCCTGAACGCACTGGGATGTTAACGACTACATGAGATTCACCAGTGAACAAGCTGACAGGACTCATCCCGCTGCCACCGGACCCAGCTACGCTGCTGTCCGTGCTGTGTCAGAGGCACAAGTTCTTCTTTACAGACTCACCGGGGAAGAAGCCACAGGCATATCACAGGGCTAGCCTAGGGGCAAGCTACACATTCACACCCAGCCTTGAGACAACACAAACTCTTACTGGAGCAACCCTACTCCACTTTCTACCTTTGCCCAAAAAGTAAGATGCAAGTTGATACAAGCAATCAAACAAAGGTGACAGAAATGCTGTGCACCCAACAGCACCCCGCTGCAGCAGGGCATGGGGTGAACAAACACAGCTGCAGTTCTAAGCTGGAGCCATTTACCGCTGCAGCTTCCAGCCAAGCCCCTTAAATACACAAGATGCTTTGGAGGAAGAAATCAAGTGAAGGAACACGAGCAGTTGGCAGTGTGCATGCAGGCTGCCACAGAGACATTACCCCATTACAACTGCGGTCACGTTGTAGGTCCCAGGCACAAGCAGTCGGTGGTAATCACCAAATTTGCCTGCTGTGATGTTATGAGCAATACCAGCAACAACAATGATCGCGTTCTCCAGGCCAGCTCCAGTGACTGCATCCCTGACAAAGCCTTTCACACCAATGTGGACCTGAGGAAAACAATGCAAGAGCCTGGCTGAAGACAGGAAACATCAAGGGAACTGTGTCCTCACCCAGCAATACCCCCCTGCCCTTCCCCAAATGCAACAGAGCAGGACAGCTGCCAGGCAAAGACATTCAAGGGCCCATGATTCAGACAGCGCTTGGCCAGATGGCAAGGACAGGAATTCAAGCATGCACTAGGAAGGCAGCAAGATCTCAGAATTTATCCTCCCTAACAAACCCTCTAATTTATCAACATGGGCACACAACAATATGAACATAGCAGGGTTACACACCATACTGAGGGACAAAAGGCAGCTGCCTCCCTTTCCAGCCTAAACTGTCACCTACTCAACTCATACACTGGGCATCTGGAGACAGCCTGGCAGAGGATTCTGCAAGCCAAGGTCTCAGCAGTGTTGGTGCTTTTGAAAATCACTGGAGGTTCACAGCAGTGAGGCTACAGATACTCTGCATTACTTAGTGAGATCTGCACTGACCAATCCCTCTAACACAACCCCACGAGACCCCTCTCAGCAGAGCTCTGCTATCGTGGAGGATGTGGGAACTGTGGCAGAACCACAGATATACACAGCAGCTTTGTAGCCACCAATCTCTGCGCAGCAACTGCAGCAAACAAAGCCACAAGAGCAACTGCACACAGTGCGCTCAGCCCACCACGGACACGTGGGTTTCACAGCTGCTGTCCCCATTCCCCATCCCAGCCCACACTACCTTCTCAATGAAAGCAAGGAGAGAGTCCCGGTTGTTCTCCCACTCCTGCTGAAGCTCGGAGGTCGGCGGATATTTGCAGCAGGACAGCTCCAATGTGATCTCAAAGCAGTTGGCCCACACATAGTTGTAATCCTGCATCCCACCTAAGAAAATAAGGCAGAGACATGTCCCAAGAGCAACGCACAGACATCCCGCCACGGGACACACATTTTTCCTTGTCCTTCAGCCCCCCACAGCATCTCACCATGACGCTGCCCTAGCTCCAGAGTGAACAACCTAAGGAGGAAAGTCAGATCAGATCATTGTGAGAGCCTGTGCTGGGGAAGATTGAGCTCCATTTCTCCCAGTAACCAGCATGCTGGCCATTCAAATCAGCCACAGACATTTCAAAGATGACAGTCCCTTCAGTCTCACTGCTCTGTCAGCTGAACTCAGCAGCAGAGCACTTGGAAATTCATATGGATTCACTCTATTGTGAAGACATTTTCCAGACACTACAAATCCAGCGTGCCAGGGCAGACACACCAAGGTTTGAACGCTACTGCTGCCAAGTCCTTCACTATGTGTTCCAAGGTACCTTTAGATTTGTGAGGTCTTCCTGCAAGAGAAGTTACTCCACCCAAATAAGCTTCAGGCCTCTGATACAAAAGAACACACCAGACTATCAACCCAGGAGGTGGCAGCTCGAATCTGCATGCAGAAATCGGTTTCAAGGACCACACAGCTCTTCTACCAAAAAACTCTTAGCAAAACTCCAGATGAGAAGAATGCTCCCCCTTCTCTACTTCCTCAGCTGCTCTTTTCCTCCAACTCCTTATCTGAAGGTCTCCATTTACTTGATATTTAGAGCAGCTCTAGCAGAAAGCCTGACAAGGTCTGACGTGGTGACAGCATGCAGTGAACTGCAGCAAGTCACCTTCAGGAAACTCTCCTCTTGATTTGGGAGGCCAGTGATGCCTCCTTCACCACTGAGGACTCCTGTGACCCTACAGCAGCCAGGTCCTGCAAGAGGAGAACAGGACACAGACTTGTCCACCTGAGAAACTCGAACTGGGAAACTTGCTCTTTTCTCTGAGACCTCCAGCCAAGTCACCAGCCTCCTCCCACATTTCTTCTTTAAGGCAACACACTCAAATCAATTTAAGGATGTTGCAGCACCTGGGGACAGCTTGCTAGCTTAGTGTTAAACCAGCACCAGAAAACAGGAGTGCGTTTCCCAGTATTAAGCTCATCTTGCTATTCTTGCCCTTCAGAGAAACCACAGGCACTGCTATGAATTGAAAAGGTCACCTTGTTCCAGCAAGTGTCCTGACCCCATTTGCTGAAGCTTACATTCAACCCTCAGCAAGCAAACCTGTTTCTCAAACAAGAATGAATCATGTACCAGGACTTGAGGTCCGCAGGTATCAACACTCATGATCAGGAGCTCAGAATTCAGCATGCTGCTGAAGGCTGCAAATGTTCAGCCCTCTAAACATTCATGGGAGCTTTCAACAGTAAAAAGGACATTCCAAAAACACCACAAGTCTGTGAAACAGGTTTCAGAGTCAAATCCCACCACATGACTGTAGCCAGATGTCATGGCCACATGAGAGGATCGTTTCCACCACCACCAAATCAGGCAGTTGTTTCAGCATGGAAAACACACCACGCTAAGTTTTATGCATACTGATGATATCTTCTGGGTGCACAACCTTATTCAGTTACAATCCAGGCAGACTGGCACGCCATGGCCTTGGCCACCACTTCCTAGACAGTTCCATCCCAACCTGCACAACAGCACCTGGGACCGCTCAGCCCAGAGACCCCTGCGCACCGACTGAATGACTCCCACTGGGGTCAGAGGGACCCAGGGGCGCAGGCAGTGGGTCTCTTCCAGATGAGTTGAGGAAGTCAAACTGGCTCTCAGAAGCCCATCTGTCACAGAACAGCTATACATTTGCTCTGCAGGAGACAGATGCAAACTTCAGGAGGAATGAAAGCAGAAGACAGCCTGTGGCACTTGTCATGGCACCAGCCTGCAGGACCCCAGCAGGCAAGTCTGTAAGAAATGCATAATTTGCACTCCCAGCCTTTGCTTTGCCCACCAAAGTGCTACATTTGTGCTATGCTAATAAACCTCACTTGCTTTGTCTGAGCAGTTTTCTAGTCATTCACAAGCGAGGGAACCTCCAGGGTGCTGGCCAATTAACCAGCCAGAATGGATCAATACCACGGTGCAAATGCACTACCTGGCATTTGCAGAGGCTGTGTTAATGCACGGCCCGGAAAAGCTATCAGCAGCACTCTACCCAGCAGAGGAGACTTATAATAAACGTGGTGGCTGTAAGCATTCACTGTCCCAAAAGGTCAGGGACTGCATCTCTGAATTCAATAGCCCCACTGCACTCAGGTAAAGCAGAGATGGACTGACAGCATAAAGTAGGATTTAGAAGAACAGACCCCTGGGAAGATGTGCGGGACGGTACCACAACAAAGATGTCCCAGTTCCTCTCAATTCTTCTGGGAGCCTGCTGCTAAGGGAACACGAAACTTCTATTGTAACAAATCAAACGTCACTTGCTGCCAGAAAAAGCATTGCAGCTTGTGCATGGGCTGAGATCAAAACAGGAAAGAGACTTTTCTGTCCAGCACAAGGGGCCAAAAAGTGTTGGAGGACTTTAAAACTCTCAAACTCAGTTCAAGAGGTTAGAGGAACAAGGCCTGCAAATCTGATACGTAGTTCTATTCAGCTCCTGTTACCAGGCTCCAAAAAGTAACCCACAGCGGGCTGCTCTCTCACCAGTAAACACCATGCAGAGTGAAACAATTTGCCAGCCTATAACCATCTGTTCATAGCAGGACGCTAATGCATTTGAAAACATCCATACGTAAACCAGAGCCATTATGAAGCATATTTAGTGCTTCATCTGCCATTCAAGCAAATTTAGGACAGATGCTCACCCATAGTAGAGCAGCAATGGACTAAATTAGAGCTTGCTACATCAATTTTGGTAAAAATGTCTCTTCGAGAAAGTAGTCCATTACATGCTTGAAAATTTGGATTGTATCGGCTGCACATATTTGGCCTTCACACGGCCCGGCTGCAGAGCAGGACAGTTATTTTTACAGCATATGGAATGAGTTATTTTTCCACATACCATCTGCACAGCCTCTCCTGGCTACGCAGAAGATCTGGAGGTGTAAAGAGAAACCTGCACACAGCCTACCATTAGCAGAGCACTACATTCACGGAGCAGAGCAGAAAAAGCACACCCAAGGCAGAGGACTGTCAAGATTGCAATGCTTCTACTCTACCTATCTGTTTGGGTAATATCTAGGATAACTTGCTGGATTTATTCCAGCATTTTTTTTAATCACAGGGTGTCTTTTAGCCCACACTCCATAAAGCTTCAGCCTCCCAATGAAGCATCATACCTATTTCACCGGTGAGGAAAGCAAAGCAAAAGCAAGCAGCTTACAGTCCCAACAAGTGACTGCTCTCTCTTGCTCTGTCCCACTCCTTGAGCATCAGGACTGCACTTCAGGGAAGGATCCCAGACCTCTTGCAGCACAAGTGCCGCAGAGTTCACGCTGACAAGCATGCCTCTGCTCCCTGCCAAGCTCAAACCAGGCAGCCAAGTAGGAGAATGCAGCTCTCTATAGAGTCAAGCCCGGGGATCCAGATACCATAAATACACCCCGTGCCAAGAGAAGCCTTCCAGGCCAGCCAGGAAGGACTCTATTTTCAAACTGTTCTATGCAGAAACCTCTCTAATTCCAGGTCTTGCTGGAACAGACATTAGGAGATAAGAGACCTGCAGCTAAGTTAAAGCAGAGAAATAGTCGTGTCTGCTCTGCAGAGAGAGCAGATGGCACAAAGCAAGCTAGAGACATGATTAAATACGTGGCACAGGTCACTTACTCTGTGGACAGAACCATTTGTCTCGTAGCATGAGACCGGGTGAGCACCAGCACCAAACAGGCAGAGGAATGTTTTGGTCTATTAGTCTGCAATCATTAAAACTCAGAGGAGGTGAGGTCTGAGCCTCCAGCTCCAGCAGCTCCATCACACAGCCCAGAGCAGCACAGCCCTGCAGCCTTCTCGGGGCTCTCTCGAAGAGGAGGGCAGGGTCTTCCTAAGAGCTGCACCATCACAGCACCACCCAGCAGCTCACGTTAGATCTGAAAAAAGGCATCACACCCTCGAACCATCAAGCCAATACTTTTCTCAAGAAGAAAGAAAGAATTGCAATAAGAATTTTATGAAAACACGTACAAACACATAAGGGCAGCTAATCGTGCATATCCCAGAAAGACATGGCTGAAAACTTCTACGAGAGCTCACGCGCAACTGCCTTCTGCCATGCCCAGGAAACAGAGGCCACGACAGTGATGCCATAAGCACCCACTGTTCTCAGCACTCATTTTAACTGCTCTGAGTTTGACACCACTAAAAGCCGTTCAGAAGCTCAGTGTGGCTAGTAACCACAGTCAAAACAACCTAGTAAGCACACATGTAACCTAAATCAACTTCCAACCTGAGAAGTGCCTTCTGGTAGACACCAGAAGCACCTCAAACACTTGGACATCAGAGAGTCAAACTAGCAAGGAAAAAAAACTCTTAGGAAGGGACTGCAAATAATAACATGACCTTCCAAGGCTGCCCACAAAATACCCTATCAAACTTTACGTTGAATTCAGTTTCTGAACTGGGCTCTTCACAAAATAAAGGCAAGCACGTTCCTCCCGCAGACTAAGACTTAAGCGGTTTCTTAACCGCTTTCCAAGCATCATCTGGACCATACACCCGACCAGACTTGCATGCATTTACTTGATCTGAACCAGCCTCTCGGTAGTTAAAACCCCCAGAGGTTAAAAAGGAAGGAAGAGCAAGAGCATGTAAAACAGAGATAGCCTCTAAAAAGCAACGCAGTTACAAACGTGCTTATCTATAGCAGCTGGAATGCAGAAGCAGAATTCAGCTGCCTGGCAGAGAGCCATCTTTCTCTGTGCACACTTGACCTTAACAATTACTCCAATGGTTTATACTTGCCACCTCGGTTTGACTCGCATAAGAGGTTGTTTGCAAACTCAAATGAAAGTTAATGGGGTCTGGCACCAGCATAAACCTGAACTGGTAACTCCGGGACAATGAATCCCATGGCAGTTTGCTTTCCAGCATGTTTGATTTCACATGATAAAACGTGGCAGGAAAATTTCCACCTGTTGAGACTTTATGTTCTCATTTCTGTTTTTCCTGGCTTTAGTTCACTTGGAGCCTGCAGTCTCTCCTGGCACAACCTGATCCAGAGGCCAGAAGTGTGTGCCCTGCATCGTTCACAGAACTCTGTGCTCTGGTTCTCTCTAGAGCTCAGCCCAGGGAGCTCCTGCAGAGTACTGGGATTTCCCCAGCCTCATTTTACCACACATTTAAATTCTGCAATCACTGGGAAAGGCCTCCTGATCCGAGTATGAGCCTCAACAGTCCTTGGCACGGAGCTGAACGAATCAGATGACTCAACAGAGCCACCGTGGTGGTTTTGCTACTTCTGTCACACACTGCCTACAACTGACTCCCCTTTGCCTGCTCTTCATCCACCACTAAAAATAAACGTTAACACCTACAATCCCTGAAGGGACACAGTAACTTCACACAACATCAAAATACACGCGTACTGGCCTCTGCGGTATCTGTTAGTTCACCCGTGCTCTCCCCTGGATCTCAGCTCCTGTGGGTTACACTTTACATGAACTCCTCAGCCTGGGACATGCTCCAAGGGCTGCCATCACCCTCCACATGTGCATCTTTAACAGCAACGAGAGGTAAATTACTGCTTAGGGGAGAGACCATACAGGTGCCCAGCAGCTCCTGTCTTCAACCTCAGTAATGCTCCATTCTGAGAGTTAGTGCCGGTACACCCTCCCTGTAATCTCTGCCCACGAATTGCCTACAGCCATCAGCGCTGAGCCCAAGATTGCGGCTTGTCACAGTGAAAGAGTTTATTTCTGCAGAGGCTGAATGCTGGAGGCTATTGGACATAATATAGGCCACAGCAATGGCAGCACAGAGCAAACTGGTCTCAGTTCACACCTTGCCATTTCCTGCGAAAGGAAAGTAGGTGAAACCTCTGCTCTGCTCACTGGCAAGACAAAGGCAGCCTCAAAGGCTCACACACCAGCGCCGCAGCCACTAGCCAGGTGTCCCACATCCTAGCAGGAGGATGAAGACGTTAACCCTGCAGTGAAAAACGCTGCTCACTGCGGGCAGGGGAACACAAGCCCAAAGCTCTGGAACCACCCTCCCTTCAGAGAACGCCCATCCCACTTCATTACAAGGGCAGAAAACATTAGAGCTGCCGCTAACAAACTTCCCGGCTGAGGTATTTGCTGGTAACGACTGTCACCAGAACAAGGCGGCACAAATCATCCAGGATATCCTGTTCCCCCATAAGCAAATTCAACAGACTACACAAACCTTTCTCCTGCTGGACTTTTCACAGCAGCAGAGTGAACCTTGAGCCAGCAAACACCAGGGCTGGTGTGCTCTACAGGGTGGAGGGAAGCAGATAGGTGCTAGAGAAAGAGATAAAACTGCATCTTATTTGAACATGACATGTTATTTGATCAGTGAAATCCTGGGGAATGATTCAGCCACCGCTGAAATCAAGACTTCCTCTTCCAGCACAGAGGTGATGTGTTCAGGCCCAGTAATAGATCCCTCTCCCTCCTTCCCAAGCAAGGTGGATGCAGGGTTAAGACAGGAGTCAGCTCTGAAGCCTATGTTTTGGAAAGACACCGTCTTAGTAGAATTTGTTAAGCTGTAAGCTCTGAAGGATAAACAACATTCAATGTCACTGCTTGCTCAGCATTACCACCTTCATCCCTCAGCCCTAGCATGAGGGAAAGCAGAGCAGTCCAGGCGCAGCAAAGAAACACAACTTCTTCAGATCATTTATGCAAATTTTTTGTTGTGTCCTCACCACAGAAGTTTCTGCACGGTCTGGCAAGGCCACGGTTGTACAACATCCGCTGAGGGGGCATGGCAATGGTGTAACTTCTTCTAATGACATGGCCAAGATTTCTCTTTCTGCCAGCCCACACAGCCTTTTCCACAAGAGCATCTCATCACAAAATCTGTCATTTAAATCCCATTTACAGCAAAACCAACGCACGCAGAGCAGCCCACTGCGTGGCTGAGCCAGGCCAGCCACCTCCACACAAGCAGAGTGTGCACCAGGAGATAATTTGCTTATATTCAGATCACCTCCAACACAGCTGCCTAATGGAGTGATTAGGAGCTCTCCTAGAAGCCCCAGCAAACTGAATTTCAGATCCCTTCTACATCCTGCCACGCTGGTGGATAAGAACAGGCTGTGCTGGTTGTCACCCTCTGCACAGGTCTAACAGCAGAGCAGTTCATGGAAAAGCTGCCTACCCCACTTCCAGCGAGAGCAGCTAGCTTAGCTCAGACCACGCATTTAAGTTTTACGTAGTTTTACAGCAGACTGTTCTATAATCATTTACAAAATTACAAGTTTGGAGGTTAAAAAAAAATCACGGAATACTGGCATTGGTTTAATACCTTTAATACTCCATCTAGAGACCTAATGACGGTTCACTTGGCAAACAAAGCCTCCCACAAGCAGGATAACTCTCCGGCATCTAACAGGGTCAGGAAGAATTCTCCAGTTTGCTGCGATCTCTTCCCTATGAACATCTCCCAAGCTGTGATTCATCAAGCACTTACTGGTGTGCCCGTGATGCCACCTCCCTTCATTTCAAGCTGCTAGAACACATTCAAAGTTAAAAATATCACTTCCCCCACCATCCTTTCCTCTGTGATAATCACCACTGGTTTGGATGTCAGTTCTCACCGGGAGCAATAAACTCTTTCTACAAGACACTCTGTTAGGTGAGCTAGCAGTTAGAGCGATTCACCAGCACAGCTTACCTTCTACATCATACCACTGGGCACCATTTGTGATACCATCTTGGAAGGTTTCTCCCTCCTCGCCAGGGCAGTTGGGTTTGCCAGTTCTCATTATGGGGTGATGTGACGCGTAAGCTTTTGCCAAATATTTGAACACTTCGTCATCAGCTGATTTACTGTAGACTCCTGTGGGCTTATGTGTGGGAGAGTCATCATAGGGATAGCTTGCAACCACTGAGCCACCATGAAGATTGCCAGAGAGCAGAAACCTGGGGTTGGGAAGGAGAAGAAGAAAAAGAAGAAAGAGTCATACTGGAACAATTTCAACAGGAAGGTGGCTACAGCTGCCCAACCAGTTATTCTGCTGCCTTCCCACCCAAACTGTGTTCTCAAGAGCCTCCAAACTCTATTTGGGATCAATGAGGCAAAATGCGCCCACTGGACAAGGTGCCCAGCAGTAACACCAGTTTGGAAGAGGAAGCGATCAGACCCTGCTCCATCAGCCCTGTGCTGGGAGAACGCCTGTGGAGCTGCTGCTACACCAAGGTTACGTTAACAGATATGCACTCGTCCAACACTGAGTCAGCTACTGCTGGACAAAAAGATACACGGTCCTGGGAGATGTATCCCCTCATATTAACGGCAGCCTCCAACACAGCAAGCAGGATTGTCAGAGGGTCTGAACAGTGTCCGAGTGGGAGCACGTTGGAGACGTCGGCAGATTTTTGCAATAAACCATTTCTCAGGACTGGTTTATTCACTCCCCAAACTGACATCTGGCATGACTGGAGATGAAACAAGTTTCTTGCTGCAGCCTAAGACAAAGCCCTCAAACTCCATGACAGACAAGCAGTGCCCTGCACATAAAGCGATGTACACGGCTCTTTGTCAAGCTTTGAGCAACGCCTGGTAGGTACAACAGAACTGACTTGCACAAAAAAAAACCTGGAAGTGTGACAGAGCCGTTAAAATCCCAAGTCAGAAAATATAGCATGGCATGACCTGTATCACACTTTAATTCAATCACGGGCAGCATAAGCATTTCAATGAATCCCAAAGGTAATTGTCTCTGCTCTTCCTCTTTCCACCAAATACAGCACTGAGGGAAAAAGCGCTCTCCTCCTCATTCGGTCAAATGGGATTTAGTTCCTGAGCAGAGGTAACGTGACCAAGACCTTTGCCTTGCTTAAAATAGTGCACACGAATTGCATTACACGCGCTCTCTCTTTTTTTAATCAAACAGTTCTGTTTACCCATTCATTTTTCTATCAGTAGTTATGTTAGTCTAACAATTGTACCAGCATTAACTGGTGCTGCCAGGCAGAGAGATGCACAAAGCACCGTGTTCTTCCTGTTTCACCCTGGCTTACATGCAAATCCCACCTCAAACACTCACTCAAAAAAAAAAAAAAAGCCCAAGGTATTTTCAAAATTATATTAAGAACGCGCATTAGTTTCCCTAGTAACTAATTTTGAGTTGAACCAAGTCTGGAGGGATTTCAATGCAAACTGCTGCATCAGAGCTGTCCTAAAGGATCCTTAGGACAAGCAATTACTGGTGCAGTTAATGAAATTCCTCTAGAGCAATAATCCCCATGGGCAACACCATCCACCACATTTTAATAAAGATAGTTTGTCCAAGCAAATTTTCTTCCCTAAAACTGAGCAAACATTATATAATGCTAAACGTTGTGTGTGTTGGTTGGATCCAACCAAGAGCCCTACAGTGCACTGCGGCCGTCAGCCAGCCCCTCTCTGTTTCTCTCTCTATCCCCGTTTTGGGAAGAGGGCCACAGTTTGTTTCAGTGCATCGCTCGTATCTGATCAGACTTTGCATTCTGGCTTTCTCTGCTCAACTTCACGCGGTTGGCTGCACTGACCTTAGTGGTTTGGACCTTCCACAGTTCTCTAAAGAAGAGCACAGAGCAAATGAAGAGACGGTGCCCAGTCTGGCCACTGCGCTTTCTGGGGCTGCCCCAGGCCCCAAACCGGAGCCGGGCTTCAAAGGTGCCATCTCCCCTCCCAGACTGCCCCGCTCTGGGCACAGAAGCTTCCCACCATCCACCCCCTTGGAAGGCGAGAGCCTAACGGGTCAGGGTGGGTGCTTAAGGCTCAGCCCTGCACGCTTCGACAGGAGGACAGATGGGGAAGAGGGCTGCAGGAACAGGGCCTGTATTTGGAAATGCTGCTGCACAGAGCGTTATTGCTAAATCCAGGGAATTTTCCATAAAACACAAAGTCAGGGGGGAAGCCCTGCTTGACGTGACTCTTTGTTAACGTGTTTGTACACAGACCAGCTACGCACTTAACCCCAAATATTTTAAGCATCCCACAGCTCATGGCAAAAGCCTTATCACCCCCAACAGCAAGACCTGCAGAGAGGCTCAAGACAAAGCGGACAAGAAGTTTCCAGCTTGCGGGCTCCTGGAGAAGGGAAACACGTGGATGACCACGGAGACCAGGAAGGCCTGGCCACGTTGAGGGCACGGGCTGTGCCCAGCGGGGCTCCTTCGCAGGTGCCCGGCAAACCACAGCCACCGAACCGATCTCCCGCACACGCTACCCAGTACGAGGGTTAGCCGGGTCGCTGGGCGCAGGATTGGCCCCAGCTGCCATAAAGGGCCAACCCAGTGCAGGAGGCAGGCCGGGGAGAAACAGGTGGAGAAACGGCTTGGGGTCTTTTCCCCCCGGCAAGCCCTGCTAGGAAGCGCTGGGAAAGGCTGAAAGCAGGCTGAAGCCCCCAGGGAGCGGAGCCGAGGGTCTCGGGCCGGGCGATCCGGTCCGGTCCGCACTCACTTGTTGCGGCGCATCCAGCCGATGAGGGCTCGCACCTCGGGCACGGGCTCCAGGTCGGGTTCGGCGGCCCCGAACTGGTCGGGGAAGCTGCGGTTGAGGTCGCGGCCGCGGCTGTTCTCCCGGCCGCCCTCCGCTCCGCCGCCGCCGCAGTCGCCCTCGCGGGCGCGCTCGAAGCCGTCGGGGTTGAGGCTGGGCAGCAGGTAGAGGTCGGTGGTGTTGAGCAGGCGGCCGATGCGCTCCTCGCCGCCGGCCCAGCCCCGCACCAGCTCCTGGGCCAGGCGGAGCAGCAGCGGCCGCGCCAGCGGCTCGTCCCCGTGCATGTTCCCCACCAGCTTCACCTGCGGCCGGCCGGGCAGGGCCGAACCGCCGGGCTCCTCGCCGGCCCGTTCCGGTCCCAGCCCCGCCGTCAGGCGCAGCACCCACAGCTGCCGTCCCTCCACCGACTGGCCGATGCTGAAGAGCCGCGCCAGGCCCGGGGGGGCCGCGGCCGCCAGCGCCCGCAGCGCCTCGCCCAGCTCGGCCGAGTGCAGGTACCGCAGCGCCTCGCCGGGCGCCGCCGCCTCCGCTTTCTTGATGTGGGCAGCGCGGGCCGGGCCCGGCAGCAAGGCGCAGAGGAGCAGGAGCGGCG
>NW_010972831.1:4646597-4658454 GCF_000737465.1 Haliaeetus leucocephalus | reverse complement strand
GCCGTGGCCCGCGCTGCCCCCCGGCCCCGGCCGCCGCGGGGGCCGAGCCGGGAGCGGGAGGAGACGGCGAGAACCGGCCTGCGCTCCCCGAGGAGGTGATTTTTTCTTCCTCCTTCGGGAAAAAGCGGCCTTTGGCTTTCCGCGCTCAGTATTTCCTCTCCCGAAAGCCCCCGCAGGAGCAGGGCAGGGGCCCGCGGAGCCTGTCCGCGGGGCTCCCCGGTGCAGCAGACGTCAATAATAATCCAAGACCGAGTTATTGCGTAGAGGGGGACAAACGCCAGCACATGGCGATACTCCCCATACCTCGGAGGGGTGTCACAACACGCCGTTGCAGCAGCCTCCTGTCCAAAAGATAAAGCCAAGCCGGAGAAACGCAAAACACAAACGTGGCGGGGGCTGGAAGGAGCGGGGTGGCCTCTTGCCTCGGCAAAGCGACGAGCTGCGGTTCACAGGGGCCAAAGTGCCGCTCCCGGTGCCCGTCTTCCTGGAGGGAAGCACATGTGGCCTGCTCTGACTGCGCTACCGGCTCAGACCAGACCTCCGGGGGATTAAAGTCATTTTGACACCGTTTGATGTTTGGTATGGCGCGTTGCTATATGGCGCGCTACCGCAGAACTGTGTGCCTGAAAAGATATATAAATAGTACTTTGGGGTTTCCTCTATTCAGATCTTTGCTAATTCCTTTTTTGAAGCAGGCGAGATGATAAGGAATAACAAGCAGAATAGCTTACTCTGCAAAAATTGCGTTGCAGTCCATAAAACGTTGAAAGCGTCCATCTCCGACAGCAGATTCCTGTTGATTCCCATTTAACTTTTCATTAGTATCTCATGTACGCATCTGCTTCCCAGCTCTGGCATTTCCTGTTGGAGACACAAGCTCCGAGTCTAGCACATAAAACTCATTTTCAGGGGAACCATCGGTGGTATGACTCTTTCATCCCATTCTGGGATCCTTTGCGTGAGAGATCAGATGATGCAAACTGTTGTGTAAGCCAGGCATGGTACAGCATCCAAAGGGCTCTGAGGAAAAGCAGAGTAAATTGGCTTCTCTTTCTTGGGGCTCATCTGCGCTGCACAGTCATTAGGAGGGGACAAGGAGGGAACAGGGATTATCCATCAAAAAGATGCCCCAGATCTAATTAAACTGGAAAAGCCAAAAGACCTTGGTCATCAGGATGTTCTTAAACCAAAAGGGAGAAGGAACGTCAAGAGGGAATTTGGCTGTCTCAAAAGTGATCACCGTTACATAGGTTTAAGTCCTCAGTCTACAAATAAATTGCTCTGGATTTACACAAAGTAACTGAGCTCATTTCCCTTTTTAGCTGATAAAAGCCCAGTTGTCTGGAATTTCAACAAACCAATTGTAAAAGCAGCATGTGGCAGAAGACTGATGAGTCATCCACTCATTTTCTCAGCAGCCACTAACAACAAAACCTTCTCACTTCCTTGGGCCAACCTAAGTGAGCTCTGCCTTCTGGATCCCTGGGTGAGCAAGTCCGCAGATTAGGGACCGACCTGCAAGAAGCCTCCTCCTCTTCCTCCTCAGCTCTGCCCTGTGCTCGTGCTTGCTGAGAGCTTCAGCCCTGGCACTCGAGAAGGTGGTTACTCAGGGGCTGTGGCTTTTGCCTTACAACACTCTCTGCAGTGGTTCCAGACACGGAGAAAGAGTGCGGTTTCCTCCTGAAGATTGGCAGCAAATGGTTCCCCGTGAACTGGAAAGATGGAGCAGCTCAGTCTTTGCAGATTCCTCGCAGAGGGAACGAGGGATGACGCCACAGCAGGGAAGTTAAAACTGCTAATATTGTTTGGCAGCACTTTACAAGATCAAATCAGCACTTGGTTTTCCAGCAGAGCACTTCCAAGAAATCCCACTGGTGATGAAAGTTCCTAGGTAGACAAAAATATCTGAGGTTCAGGCTGTAGAGCAGCCACAGCAGAATACAGTCTTGAAAGAGAAGCAGGTCTGGGAACACTGCTACGGAATGTCCCGTACTGGCCATCAGAGAGCATCTAAATCAGGCAAGAAACAGGCACCTGGATTAGCATCATCCTCAGTCATTTTTCTTTCCCAGAGGAAACAAAAACCCCTTGAAGTCCAGCCCGCCAGTGGCAGAGGCATGTTTTCTGTCCAGGAAAAGAACAAAGCCATGGGAACCTGGCAGATAATCTCTGCTACGATATAGTCTTACCCGTGGCTGAGGCAGGAGACCACCTTGCAAATTGGTTCAGTCAGGTAGAAAATGGAGTTTCATGAGTGAATGATGCAAAGCAAAGACTAATAGTATTCATTTCCCTGAGCGCTGCTAAGTGTGAAAGCTGGAAGCTACTAAACAGGACTCCCTAGATAGGAAACTGCAAGGACCAACATTTAAGTAGAATTTAATACAGATAAGTCACTTTTATCTCCTGCAGGGGACCTGTATTGCTAATTTACTGCCAAGTTCCTTTCACATTTCCTTTTATTTGGGACCATATTTCTCAGAGTAGGATAGCAACAGCCACACTAGTGTACTATCTTTAGTCTTCTAAGTCAAGATTGGTGACTGTAGGCACCCACCAGTGCTGGATGTAACCCAGAGCGGCTAGGAAAGAGGGGGACCAGTGCTGATTGCTGGTAACAGACAGCTGCGCGTACTGCACTGCAGCGGTTTGGGGGGGCCTTCATGCACAGTCCTAAGAGTTTCTACAGTCCCTGGCTGCTTTCTTCACAGCACAGGAAACATTGGCAAGTGCCTCGATGCTCTTGATTAAAGGTTAGACTTGCCCTCTTGGAATGTGGTTCCGTTTCTTGCACTCACTTCAAAAAGGGAGAGTTTAAAAGATCCAGGAGCAATTGTTAAAAGCAATTACTGTGGTTGTCTAAGCCTAATTTACTCACACTCCTGAAAGAGAAGTATGAGTGTAGCAATATCAGTAAAAGCCCAGGATATGGTTCCTTGTTGCATCAGTAGGAGCACAGACTCTCCGGGGGACTTCCCACAGTGCAGATGAAAAACACGAGGGGAATTACCATCTCAGAAATACATCCTCCTCCTCCTCCTCTGAGCCCAAAGGTTTCAGCAGACCTGTCCACGAGTGTGGCATTGCTTTAGCCTTCTGCAGGGTTTACTGTCTCTGAGCTTCTGCCGTGGTGATCACAGGGATCTCATCCTGTTTCCAGTGCTCCCAGAAGGTGACTTTCCTCCCTCCCGGCTGCCAGCTCCTGTGGGTGGGTATCCAGTAGATGGCATCCGCACCCAACACTTGTGCTGGAGCTTCACCTTCCTGAAGGCTTCTCTTCCGCTTTATTTATCTCAGGGTCTGTTTCTCCGTTAATGCTTACTTGTCATTTGAATGTTTAATGCCCTCTAAGCAATTTACTTTAAAGTTTCACAATATTCACTGGTTTAGTGCACCTTTCACTATTCTTATTCCTTCCCAAGAATAAAGATCACTTATCGTTCCTCTGTGTTCAGTGGCATAGTGTGTGGTCTTTTACATAAGGACCATCAGAAAATAGAAATATTAACAAAACTATGAAAAAAATACTTGAGATCTGTCCATCTCAACAGTGGAAAATATATGGGGTATGGGCTGGGAGTCTAAGAAATCAGAGCACGTCACACCTCCATAACATTTATAATTGGGAAAAATAGGTTTTGTGGGAGAGAACAGGAGTGCTGAGTAAGTTCAAGTAGCATTCCCTGACAGCCTCGCTTTCCAGCCCAGATATCTGGCAAGCGGAGGCAGTGGGTTTGGGTGTTACAGTCACTCTCCAACAATGGAAGTGTTGCAAAATATGTAGCACCACATATTAAAAAGGGATTAGGAGTGGGGAACCACAATGAGTAGGAAGACAGGGGCAGCCTTTGAGCAGAGCCTCAGGCACTGTTGCAGAAACATGTTTTCTGGAGCGGGATTACAGCTTTGTTGCAGGCATTGTTTGCCTGACAAACCAACCCATAGATACAATCCCCAGCTTCCACACGTCTGTGGAAATCCTGCTATGCCCCGGACTCCAAGACCAACCTTCAGACCTCACAACACTGCTGAATATAAATCAAGTTCTCACGTGCCAGTGAAAATGCAGGGGATTATGAGTTGTGCCCCCTACCCCTGCAGGCACCGAGGATAACCAAGTGGAACCCAAACTGCTGTGAAGTTTGGCGTCGGAGGTTAAGAGACCCAGTGGAAAAGAAACTTCTGCCCAATCTCTATCATGTTCTAAATCTTCTCTTCTCAGGTTTCTAAAGCTTGGATTACACCCAGGAATAGACTGGTGTTTATTAATTAATTCCCTTTGGGGCTGTTCAGAGTCATATTTAATAACAGTCTTATTCTGGGTTTGTTGGTCCAGTGTTGCCATAAGGATGATAAGCAGGAACCGGTGTGGTGGATTACTCTGGCTCTGGCCCATGGTCTGTGTAATCCAGCCTCGACAGTGCCCAATCCAAATACCTCAATCAACAGGGCTGGATCCTTTGCAGTAGAGAGTTACGGAGTCTCTGCCTCACTGAAGAGGTTCCGCCCAGTCTGAGTCATTAGTGGCTGCTTTACATTCTGGAACATGAGGTTTACGTCCCTCCTAAACGTAATGGAAAGGTGGATAATGCAACCCACAAAACTCTAGACCTCAGTAATTAGACACCCACAAGATAATTACGCCCTGTATAAAAAGAAAAGTTTAAAAAGTCATTGCGAAAGTAATTCTTATCTAGTTTAAAAATCCTGCCTTTCAGTGCCTCTGGCCAAGTAACACCTTGCTTTTCTAGTCTCTCTTCCTTCAGCAGCTCTCAAAGCCCATTGCAAAAGAGGACACTGCCATTGCCTTCACTTAAAAAACGTAAACCAGATGAACCTGAGCTCACCTTGCTGCCCGTCACACAGACCTGCCGCAAACCTGGGACAGATTTTGCCCAAGTCCCGCTTGATGCTGTGCCTTGCATCATGACAAACCCACTGCAGAACAGCTGTTACCTGATAGTCTTTTCCCTTACTCCCATTTCTAGACTAAAAAAATACCCCCAAACTCCATACTTTCATTTTTTACATCCTAACTTACTCTAAACACCTCCTTCTTCTCCTGGATTATCATTGCAATGCAGTGACCAGAGGGAGCACAGACCTCCCTGCACTCTCCTGCCTTCGGCTCACGTCTTGGCAGGAGCACATGAGACGTTTCGCAGCCCATTCCTTTGCCTCCCTCTCTATTTCAACTCAGCTTAATACCAAACCACAAAGATCACTTTACTCTTAGGAAGGACATTTTGATTGAAGTTTCTACTGGACCGTAAGCCAAGATTTAGTTGAATGCTACAAGGACAGGACATATAACTTCCTAAAAATGGTGGAAGAAGCTAAATTTATTTCTTAAAATTTCTTAAATTGAGTTTGAAGGTAAAAAGTGAGTGAAAGGCTGGACAGTAATTTCTAAAATAGCAGTTTTCTAGAAGGCAGCCTGAGTACTGTCTCTTTAAGAGACTTTGATAAACATACTTTTTAACAGAAAATGATTCCCTGTTAGTTTTAAGGATAAACCAACAAACACAGAAAAAGTCATACTAAGAAACACTCAAAGGTGACCCATGTTTGCAACAGCCCCGCAAATAAATAGTGCTGTATGCTCGTGTGCTCTCTGCATACAGAGAGCCCTCACTGCCCACCGCTGTGCTGCTGAGTGGGGCCACTGCATCTACAGGCAAAGAAAACACCGAGGACATGTACCAGGCTCCTCCTGCTCATTAAATGCACTTTATGGCTCTGCTGAGCTAGTTCCTGACGAGTGACGTGCCCTGTGTCTGCAGGGACAATGACAGCAGTGAGAACACGGTCTGGGGGCTGCGAGGACCCCATCCTTTGCAACCATGTCACCACCATCCTTCTGAAGTATAAGCAGGCAATTTCAGACACTGTTTTCTCTGTAGCCAAGTGCTTCAGTACCTCCGCAGACATGCAGCTGTGCACACAGCTGTCCCAGCAGTGGAGGGGACCCTCGCTTTACGTTGTGGCGTGCCCAGGGGCTGAGCTAACCACAGGAGTACCCTGGTGTACGCACCAGTGAGCAGGACAGTGTCTCTGCTCTCTCCTCTGCCAACATGCAGTTCAAAGGCTGAATCCGTGCGTTTTCTCATTTTCCAGGCAAAGGAGGACAGGGCGACAGAGCTTCAGGTAGGAAGGGGCAAATTAGAGTCTACTCCTGCTCTAAGGTAATCTAGGATAAACTTCGTATGGCTTGAAACAGTGTCATGAACACCCAGAAAGCTGAGAGGGAAAAGATATTATTTTTGGCTGAAGGTCTTTATAGCTGATGCAGGAAGTCTCTCATTAGTTACTCATTGCCTCGGCAAGTCTCATAAAACAGCCAGCAGAGCCCAGCAAATACTTTTCTTCAGTGTTCTGGGAGCTCAGAAAGCCAGGAATTGAACGAGGCCTTGAACCCATTTTATGGACTCACTTCTTACTGAGCTACCATAAAATATTAAAATTTAGACCTTATAAATACGGTGGGGAAAGAGCTGTGCCTTCCTTAGCAGAAGCAGCCTCTCCAGAGACCTTCCCAAGGTAAGTCCGGTGCTACACAACCCAGAGACAGGTTCCCCTGATAGACAGGTGACTGCAGACAACGAACTCATGCAACAGGGATTAAAGACATAAAACTCCTTCGATTCTGCTCTGAACTGGAAAAGGCCCTGCAACAAATCGACTTAGTTTATTCCCTGGTGACCCTGTCCCCCTCTGCGAGGGCTCTCCCCAGGGTGTCTTGAGGGCAGCAAGCAATTAATACCGTGAGCCCCGAGCAGACGCAGCAACGCTGTGACCCCTCTCCAACAGACACCAACCAGCTGGGCCCCTCCGAGATGGCACAGAGAAGCAGCCTCGCCGTCCCCTATGAAGTGCCTGTCCTTGCCGTTTGCTTTTTGGCATGCGTAGTCACAGGTAAGCAATGGAAAAAATCCGTCGTGGCTTTGTCCAAGCCCCATCACACCAACATGCGAAACTGTCCGGGGTTGGGCAGTGCTGGGGTGATGTGCCACACCAGCAACCCAGCTTTCAGATGTTGTGGAGGTCATCTCCTGAGTACCGTCTGAAAACTGGTCTCTGATTTTGAGAGTAGCAGAGAAGGGAATGGGGAAGCTTCAGTGTTTTCCAACGTTACTGCAGCAGCTGCACAGAGATGACAAGGCCACCGTTTTCAAACCCGCTCTAAGCAGTGAAAAGTGTGATGGCTTTGGCCACCTGGGAACACCAAGGAAGAGACAGGGAGCTTCAGACTTCTTATATTCACAGGGCTAGAGTGCCTTTATATTCTGAGCTGTATTTTTAGTTCATTAATCTATGACTACAGGAGGCTACAGTAGCAAGTTTCAGCCCATTACAAAAATTTATTTCCCGTACTGGTTCCTCATTTTTAGTATGTCCTGAGGTTTGTACATTAGACAAACTGCAGCTCTCCAACAGCTGGACTCAGACTGGCCAGGGTACGGCTGAGGAGCTGATTAACTAATTTATATTCCAAGCGCATTCAGCTCCAACCAAAAACCAGTGTATCAAACTGTGGGCACAAAACCAGAGGGCACAGGTATGCTGCAACTGTGATTTGCAGCAAGAGGGTGAGCAAGACTGGCAGGATGGGGATGATCTTTTGCTGTGTGTGTTACATGGTCACTGCTGGTTTTCAGACCTTTTCGTATTACAGATCAGGCTTTGGAATTCTTGCAGTCCGTTGCAAAATCCCGACTTTGATTTTAAATAACTGTGAAGGGAGCTTTGTGATGAAGACAACTTCTTGTCTCAAAAACTAAAGTGTCCCACCTGAAAACACCTGTTAGACTGAAGCCTGAAACTCTTAGTCCCTCCTCCAAGGTCGAGGCCTGGAGAAGCTAGCAGGGCAGCTTTTGTAGGAAGGGTACAGCTTAGGATGCTTAGTGCCCTCGTTCTCCTTTTCCAGGTTTGGAGTTGTCTGTGAATAACCACGCTGCTGACTTCTCCCTGTCTACGTCGGCTGGCCCTCCCGTCTCCCTCTCCTGCCTAGTACAGAACAGCAGCCAGGCTGAGGAGCTGCTCTGGTATCGAGAAGGCGGCAAAGTGGATCTGAAAGATGGGAATAAAGTGAACGTCAGTAACATCTGCATATCCCCAGTCACCAAGTCTGACAATGGAGTCACCTTCACATGCAAGCTGGCACGGGACAAGTCTGTCCAGGTGTCTGTGATCCTGGATGTCCAGTGTGAGTTGCAGTGGTGGATATTTGTGCAGAATGGCAGGGGTGGGACGAAATAATGGGCTGAGCACCTCCGTGTCTGGGCGCTAGCTGAAGGCGGGGTGTTTTGCACCCTTGTACGCTGTCTTCACCAAGAAAAAATGCGTTTACGAGGTGATAACTCACGTGACAAGACACTCCCTTTCCACAGTGGTGCTTATGGCCTGATCTAATGCCTCTTTTATAGGGAGTGGGTGGGCCCTTAAGTAAGAAGATGTTCTGGATATGTCCCTGCCTCCACCTAGATTCTTTCCCAAGGATGCAAGTCAGGGCAGAGGAGTTGCCGTCTCTGCCACTGATTGCCCTGCTGATTCCCGGGGATCATGAAAGGCTGCACAACTGTGGTGTGTTACACCACTGAACAAGGTGCACAAGGGATGTGTAAAGGGAATTTATTTTGCATTAAATAGTGAGCAGCATTATTAATGACCTGTTGAACTGCATTACTGTGAACAGTTCCTCCCCAGCTGACTGGAGAAGAGTCCCTCCAAATCGAAGAAAACAAAGATGTTACTCTGACCTGCAATGCCAAATCCAACCCTCAAGCCCAAACAGCTTGGTATAAGAACAAGAACACCTTGATCCTACAGCAAAATCGTTACCAGCTGTACCAGACTAGTGAGGTCTTTCAGCTCTCTATCAAAACAGTACAGAAGTCTGACAACGGGACCTACACCTGTGTGGTGAAATCTGCTTTGGGAGAGGGGAGAAAGGATTTCCACCTGATAGTTGAAGGTAACAAGGCTGCTGCCAAACAGTAAGATTTACAAATAACTCTCCATCCTCTTTTATTATGATAGCAATCAATTTCCATTAAGGAGTGTAAGTGCAATGTGGTAAATTCCCCACGTTAACTTTTGAGGGCACAACGACAGCAAGGAGCATTCCTTGCACCTGTGCCTGGCACCACAGCACCAGGAAGGGCCTTTCCTGCTCTACCTGTTATTCAAAGGCATTTGGCAAGCGTGACCTGAGGCAGGCTCATCCCACTGTCTCACATCCCACGCTGACAGGGCAAATTCAAGTGTGGTTTAAAGCACCTTAGGTCTTACTTGAAGCTTCTTACTCTGACCATAGTATTCTGTCATGCCTAAAGAGCTGCATAAGGCAAGAGAAGTTGTCCTCCAGAAGTGACTATGGCCCTGTGGACAACAGGGAGGTGGAAGCCTTTCTGGGGCTGGATGCTCAGGTCTCAGACAGGTGACGCTAGGTGAGGTGACCCACCAGGCATCCATTTCCCACCCAGTGTCCAGGCCCCTCTCATTTCTCCACTCTCAGAACAGGGAGGAAACCAACGTTAGCTGTATCAGTGATACTTCTGGACAACCTTATTTCCATGCGTAAGAGTGCCTTGGGGATCTTCTTCAGGGACCGATGTTTCAATTCTTCCTTCAGTTCACTAAAATACAGGCTTGGCTCCCTTCTTTCCAGGGGACTAATGCACACAGTCAGTCTGCAGACAGCAGAGAGGGCACAGTTCAAATCAGCAGTGACAGCCATGGGAAAAGAATTATGTCTTTCCGCAGCTCCGTGAAATGTTCTGGTTTATATGACTGTACTAATCTATCACGTATTCAACCTCCCCTCTCTCTCTCTTGACAGATAAAAAACCTGTTTTTCCCACAGAGGCTGTTATTGCTGCTGCCGTGGTAGTTACACTCACAGTACTTTTTGGAATTGTGGCTCGAAAAGATAAAATTTTTAAGGTATGGAAAGCGCTAGTTTCTTAGGAAAAAACCAGTATTGTTTTGTTGCAATGCTCTGGGTTTTTCTACCTTTTCTATTCTACTTTGTAGTCTGTTCCTATCCACTGTTAAAGAACTGCTACATACTACCTCCTGCTCTAGAATTACCAGTAGATGAATCAAATATTAGATACTTTTAAGGTGGAAAGCATTACACACTTGCAAAATATTCATACAAATATCCCTATGGCCGGGAAATACAAAAGATAACAAGACTGTTTCTTTATTTGCAGTGCTTCAAAAGATCAAGTGAAACAGCTCTGTAAGTATTTGGCTGCTTATTCATGCAACTTCTAAATGAACCCCCTTCTTTAAGCCTTGGCAGAACCTGGGAAACAAAAAAACACTCAGCACGCTAAACCCAGCCATACTGAATTACCCGAGCTCTTGTTCTGGCTGGCTAACATGAGCCCGCACCTTCTCTCCCAGCAGAGAGGGGTCCATGGGAACATGGCAGGACACAAGCAGATCCTGCCCCAGGCACGGCACGGCTCCTGCCCTCTCCCCGGCCATCCCAGGGTCCTGGCTACGCCTGTGTGGAGGCAGTGGGGAACAAACATAATGGCGTATCCCCAGCCTGCCGAAAGCTTCCTGGAGCTGAATGGAGCCCAGGTGAATTCAACTCACTTGTTGTTTTTTTTTCCCTAGTAGGTGATTTTTCATTTCTTTTTTTCATCTTGCAGGTAAAGACCACGAGGTTCCTGTGCACAGCCAGAAAACAACATTTCCAGTGGTGGAACTAAACCCTTGAATGAGTTGATGAGATAAAGCACTGAAACAAGTTTTTTGGGGTCAAGTTTATATGGTCTTTTCAAAATATAAGCGTTTGTTTGTGTCTGTCCATTCTAACCTACTGCTTAGAGCACCGATCACGGGGATGGGGTGCCTGAGCTGTTGCCAGATCTTGCCCTCTATGCTTATTCCTACAAGGTACATACGTGCAGTCAGGCATGCGGGTTGTGGATCGGTCTACAGAGGAATCCATACCGGATCGCCACAGACTGCGATGTTGGTGCACGCAAATAAAGTGAGGTGTTGGGCTGGCAGCCACTTTCCTGGCCCCGTCCTACAGTGCCATTCCACAGGGTTTTAGGGGTGGCGGCCACCCAACTTGCTGCCCCTGCCTGGTAATCCTATGGGCATCTCCGCTTCTGTTGGCCAGGGGAAAAGCTGCCCAGCATTTTGCGCTGCTGTTCCACCTCCTATCTCCCTTGGCCGAGAGCAGCCCCCAGGGCTCAGAGCAGCCCCAAATGCTCAATACACAGTGGAAATTTCAGTGTGAATGCTCCAGCACTGCCACAGCAGGAAAACCTATCCCGCCCCCAAGCAAATATGCCACTCAAGCGTTTTTCTGAAGGTCCTGGCAAACTTTTAAGGGCCTCATCATGTCTTGGAATGGTAGATTACTAATACCATCAATGAACACCGGGTGCCGTAAATCTATTTGAGCCTGTGATGCACAAATAACTCTTCTCGGAGGAGCAGGGCTGTTACTCAACAGGAGGCCTCCGCAGCGTGACCTGGAGCGTGTCCTTGACTGACGTCTGCCTGTGCTCAGGGAGGGCCGTCACCCCGCCATGTCGGTGCCAGCTCACGCTCCCAGGTGCCTGGTCTCGACACATGTACAGGGGGTGACAGAGAACTGCAGAGCGGGGGGTGACACCGCGGGGCTACGGCCCCGGCGGCAGCGGGACGGGGACGGGGGGATTCCCCACCGCCGCCTGCCTCCCTCACCCACACAGCCCTGAGGGAAGGCGGCTGCCATAAGCCGCCCGCCAGCACTGCAGCTCCTCAGGGCGAGGAGGAGGTGGCGGGCGGCGGGAGCGCCGCGCGCTGCCTCAGGCGACGCCGCCGAACGTTCTCGAACCGGGGG
>NW_010972831.1:4576283-4646186 GCF_000737465.1 Haliaeetus leucocephalus | reverse complement strand
GTCGGTGCCGGCGGTGACGGCTGCCCGTTGTCCCTCAGGGCTGAGCACGGAGAAGGCCGCCGCCTTCAGCCGGCGGCTGCGGGCCGAGCCGCAGTTCCTGCTGGCCCAGAACGTGGCGACGTGCAACGACCCGCTGGAGGTGTGCTTACAGCGGCAGGTGGTGCAGGACACGGTGCAGGTCTTCCAGCACGCCGTGCCCGCCGAGGGCAAACCCGTCACCAACCAGAAGAACTCCGGTAAGGGGCTTCGCCGGCTGCCGGTGGGGGGGTGTGGAGGGGCTTGGGGGGGGTTGCTCCTTCGGCGGCTGTGGCGTTTGGGGAATGAATGATGTCATGGTGTCTGGGCTCCTGGGAGCGATGGCTGCCTCTGGAGTCCTTTGGGAGGGCTTCGGAGCCAAATTGAATCCCCGCAGCGTCCTCTTGAGGTAATAACAGTCGCTGGACTTGCGGCGGCTGCCTGTTTTTCCCTTCTGTGTAGTACAAGATAAAATCAGTTGAGAGAGCTGCGTTTGCAGCAAAAGATTTGTGAACTGCTTATGAGCTTTTTGGTATTTACGGTCTCAGCCAGAACAGTGGGCCAAAGGCTTGAGGCGCAACGGTGTCATGAATCTTGTCTTTAAAAAAACCCAGCAAACCTTACGCAGCTCTTAGAGTACAGACATTCCAGTTTAATTCTCGTTCCTTTGATCTCTCAGGGAGATGTTGGATCTTTTCCTGTCTCAATGCAATGCGTCTTCCTTTCATGAAGAAATACAACATCGAAGAGTTCGAATTCAGCCAGTCGTATCTATTTTTCTGGGATAAGGTACAGTAGCACAGGTTGCAGGTTGTGCTAGGACAGCTTATGCAATTGGCAGTTAGTATTGGGGTAGAATTTCTTTTAGGCTGGGCTGTCTTAACAATCCAGGTGGAAAACATACATGAGAAGAAACTTCAGAAGTTGTTTAAATACCTATTTTAAATGTAGGTCGAGCAAAGTGGGACTTTCAGCTTGAGAAGAAAGTTGTCAAGATGTTCATGTTTTGGAACAGTAAAAGATTTCTTTCAAGTGTTCTGCGTATTTTGCAAGTTACTTGTAGGATGCTCAGGGGAAATGTGACTGTAACTTTCTGTTGAGGTTTCGGTTGCACTTGTGACCTACTGATCTGCCAGCTGTGTGCCTGCTTTTTTTCCCCCCTAAGGGAAATAGAGAAAATCTAGTACAAGTTTGGGCCAGGGTTCATTGCATAACTCTGTTTCACATTTCCTATTCCCCTACCCTCCAGCTCTGTACTAACTCACTCCTAAATATTTGGTCTGTAACAGAAAGAAGTTTATAGGATAAGTCCTGGAATGCTAGAGGGAAAATAAGGACTTCAGTGGATGAGCAGAAGGTAGCTTTACCTAGTTAGGACTTTGAAGAACCGAATACTCAGCAATTAATTAATGCATAGTATGTCAGACTTGAGAGTTTTTTTCCTGTCTGTCCGTTTCAGGTTGAACGTTGTTACTACTTTTTAAATGCCTTTGTGGAAACAGCTCAGAAAAAGGAGCCTGTGGAAGGAAGACTGATACAGTTCCTGCTCTCTAATCCCACAAATGATGGTGGACAGTGGGATATGTTGGTTAACATTATCGGTAAGAGAACTGGTCACTAGGAGTGCTTCCTGAAATTGCACGCTGTTTTGAGATGAGGAACGAAATAGAAGAAGAAATTGAGTTTGAGACCTGGGAGTTTGCAAAGGAACATGATGCCTTTAGCCACTACCTTTTTTTAATCAAAGACCTTTTTCATGCCAGTTTATAAGTAGTAGGCTTAAATCTTGTCTGGGATCTTCACTCTTCCATATTGCTGATGATGGTAGAAGCTCAACAGAAGTAATTAGATATCCCAGACTTTTCATTTAGTAAAAAGGTTCAATCCCCTTTTACTTCAGTCATCAACTCGACATTATTTATGTGTATCCATGTGTACAATTTTTAGGGCATGTGGTAAGGAAAAAAACCTCATTGCTAGGCTAGGGTGTGTCTACAAGGCAGAAGCAAAACTACTTACAGAGTTGCAGCCTGGAGAAAGATGGTATAAAGATCAGTGAGAGGGAAATGATGTGGAATGTGGCAATGCTGGTCTTGAAAAGATCCAGCTTAAGTGCTAACTTCCTTACACGGATTAAGGAGATACTTCTCTGTGTTTGAATTACACTAGTGCTTGCTTTCATTTGTATTGTGAAATAACGTGACACCTTTGTAAATCAACAAGCCAACAATATAAGTTTAGAATCACAAAAGGAGTTTGCTTCTTTGAAGCCTGGAGGTTATGTTTTTTCCCCATCCAATTGTTACAAATATGTAATCAGGGCAGAGAAGATTTTGGATGCTGCTGTTACATCCAGAGCCTTGCGTGGTGTGATCTTTGGTACCATAACGTAGGAAGCAAGTGAGCTGCTGCTGGTGCTTTATATATGTTGAGCAGGAAAGGAGACTGGCAAGTTAGTCACTTAACTTTAGAAAAAATACATGGAATAATTCAGAAGAGGCCCAGTTCTTTAGAAGATAGTTCTGGAGCTTAATTGTCAAGTAACCGTTTTTTTTTTTCTGGTGAAGAGAGCTCCTTAAAAAGCACTAATTAGTTTAGAACTTTTAAGTGTTGAATTAAATGATACTGAGCAGCTCAGGGATTCCACTTTTTGGGACCCCTGTGGAATGTGGATCAGAGGTCAAGATTTAGTCACAAATTAGAATGTAAACTTTGAGTACTTGTAACCTTTAAATAAGAGACTTTCCCTTATAATCTCTGCACAAAACCCAACTATATTTAGCTTTTATGTGGGTATAAGCAGAAGCATGAGCATCTACTGTGTGGAAAACACAATTGTTAACCCATAGTTTTATTACTTTCTTTTAGAGAAGTATGGTGTTGTCCCCAAGAAATACTTCCCGGAGTCTCATACCACAGAGGCTACTAGAAGGATGAATGAGATCTTGAATCATAAGGTAAAATTGATTTAGATGATATAATTAAGGGGAAGGAATGGGAATGAACCTGCTCCGAGTGTTCCTAGCCAACCTAATTTCTCTTGAGTATTAAGTGCATCTCAGCAACTTAACTTGCTTTTATTCAAAAAACAGCCTAAAGTCTCAGCAAAGTCTGATGTTAATCTTGAAACATGGAGCAGGAAGGTGTGTTTATGGAAGGTGGCCATTGCCAGGCTTCAGTAGCTTGAAAGTACCTTACATGGTTTCAGTAGCGATTGTTCCTAATCCTTAAATTTCCAACATGTTAATTCTTGATGTGTGGCTGATTAAGTCTGTTTCTGCAAAACTAGCACTTGGCATCTAGGTGACTTTTTTCCACCCCCTCAGTATTTCATCTACTAGTATGCCAAGGTTTCTAGAGATCACTGCCAAACTTGATGGAAAGTATTTTTCAAAACACTGAATCTTAAAAATAAGCTTTCAGTATAGAAGTGTGCAGCTTTGTCTGAAGGAAGGTGTAAGCTCGCTCCCTGAACTACAGGAATGAATTAATCTGGGAAGATGCTAGTGTAGGTAGCTAGATAAAAAGGCAATTCAGGCATATTTTTACAGTGGGCTTTGCTTATCTTTTTTTTCCAGTTCACATGCTACATGCTCAGGGAAAATTGCCTGCTGAAATCCACATAAAATATGTAAAATGTGTGCTGAAATGAGCTCAGATGTAATGAACAGTGTTAATGTTATTCTAGTCTCGAACATTGCAAACCAGCTGGTCTTGTGGGAGCCCCACTCACTGTTCCTGGCCTTATGGATGGTGACAGTAATGGGAAGCATGTGCTGCTCTTACTGCAATTCTGCATGCAGTGGGGAAATGCTCCATTCTTTTTATCAACCAAGAGATCAATTATGCACTAGAATTGCAAAATAAATTTTACAGTATGAAGACAGTCTGTTCTCTGTGAGTCACAGAGGTGGTGATGTGCATGGATGTTGCGGCATCAGTTATGGAACTGAAAGAAATCAAGCCTTAAGAAAATGGCTGTAAGCTTCACATCAGTGGTTGGAAAATAGTAATTAAGTTACAACTATTTCTTAATTTCTGATTATTTTTTTGTGATCTTTTAAATCAGTGAATTATCTTGATTTTTTTTTTTTTTTCCAGAATTGATACCTAACAAAGCCTTCTGAAAAGGATTTTCTTTTCACTTTGAAAACATGTTACAGAGAGTAAAATAGGTGCTTGAAACAACCAGATAGGAAGTCCTGAAAACTGTTTAGGTGGCACCTTTCATACCCTTATAATAAAATTACTTCCTCTTTAAACAGATGAGAGAATACTGTTTGCGGCTAAGAAATATGGTGGAAAGTGGAACAATTAAAGGAGAAATTTGTGCTGCAATGGACACGATGATAGAAGAGGTAAATATACTTGTGTGACATGAATCTTCTTGGAACATGAGGCTAGAATGGATGAGATTTCTTGCTTACTCTTTGGTAGCTATTGGATCAGCCAAAACAAGTGCCTTTTGTTTGCCTAACTAGGAATGTTTTGTATGGCAGTGTGCTTGGAGGTATTCAAGTGAATTTTTTGAAGTGGTTTGTTGCTTATCTCATTCTGAGTTTTTTCTAATACTTCCAAATATCTTGAATTTATAGATTCCAAAACTATGATGTTCTATAGATACGTCTGCCCCTTTCTGTAGGAAAGCAGCATTTTGTATCTGGAGAGATTGAAATAGTGGCCTATCAGGCTTTTATAAATAGTAGGAAAGAGGCAGGTTGAAAATTGCATTCTGATGGCTTTGAATGTAAAATCTTACAGCACAAGTGTTATTGCAGAAATTCCCCACAAGAGAGCAGAAAAGAACAACAAAAGGGAGTTCTCTGCATTATGGAAAAGATGCAAGCTGAACACAAGGCTGAATCCAGCTGTGGTCAGATACTGAGGGGCAGTAGAGGAAGGAATCACAGCATCTGTTTCTAGCTGTGTGAATTAACTCAAAATCAAATCGATCAGCAAGTCTGTATTATGCAGTGTGTGTGTAGTGGCTGGCCCTCCATCTGTTCACACTGAATATGATAGTGCCGCATGTCACTTTTCTCATTCAGTAGTCCTCATATTTGATTATTAAATAGCCAAAAGCAATTTTAAAAGTTCAGGATGTTTTATTTTGACCAAGTGCTTGTGCTTTAACAAAAAAAGTATATATTTAATTTGTTTCTCAAACATACAATGCAAAGTGACCTAGTGGTTTCAATGTCTGTCTTTAGATGACCCAAGAAATCAAATGTTTTGGTTATGTGTGTTAGTTTTTCTGCAGTCCAGTAAACATCAGTATTAGGCAGAACCTAACTTGGGCTATTTCTGTAAAGCTTCAGGCAGTTCCACTAATATGCAAATATTGATTAATGTGTTGGTTTGGTTTTTGGAAATTCACCTTTGCACTTCATGTAAAAACCTGTAGCTTCTTTTTATCTAATTTTAAGGTTAGGTTAAAAAAGAAAACTGATTCGTGTTCCTTGGGTTATATTACTGAAACAAGCTTTTGAAATGTATGCCTTAATATCAACAGTAATTCTGTGCTTTAAGCCTACCCCAGTATGTTGCCAATCAGCACTTAGTTCAAAAGTGAATTAATACAACTTACATCCACTGTGTGTGTCCAAAAGCCCTTGGAGGATTTTACAGCAGACATAAAAAGCTTCCTACAGATGTTAATTTTTAGGGCAATGACATACAGTTCACTGCAAAATGTCTCTTTGTTTGTTTAGAGCCTCTTGCCCTCTGTCAAGGAATCCTGGAACCGGCATTAAAGGCTCATTAACTGATTGCAATTTGTTCTGTAAAAAGGTTGTGCTTAATTCTCTGAAGTTAACACAGTATTTCCTCTCGCAGCAGTAATAGTGGTTTGCAGCTTAAGTGGATTTACTTTCAATAAACATTGTAGCTGAAATGTACAATTGCACCTGTCTTGTATACTTTAAAAACACTTAGTTTTAGAAGTTTGAGATCAATCTTATTTCCTGTGTTTATAAGTGGCATTGCAACTATTTTTGTATGTGGCAAAGCAGAACTTGGTTTTGTTCTGTGAAGTTTTATTTCCATAGCAAATCTTGGTTCACTCATGCTGGAAGGCAGTGCTTTAGTTAAAATGGGGCAGTTGTACTGGAACACAAGATTAAATATTCACTCGAGAACTGTATAAACATTCTTCTTATCAAACCAGTACACAGCAGGTCAGAAGTTGAAATCAGTGCGGTGCATGTGATTGACTTTTTCTTCCTTTACTGTTCTCCTTTGTAGACTATTCCTTATCAGGAGTGTCCTTTTCCCCTCCTCACTCATTTTGTTTTTTAGCATAAACCACTATATCTTTGTCTTATCTTGGATCTAGTTGTCACTAGAGTGATATAAGTCACCTTTTAGTTTAAATATTGATAGAGGAAGCTTGTGAGATACTACGAGATGGCTTACGATGGGTGTGGTGGCAAAACAATTGAGGGAGGCCATTCCCAGGCTCTACTGCCTCTGTTAACTTGAGACTTCTGTCTCCATCGTTTTCCTTCCTCTGACTGGACTCTGCTTGCTCGTTGCTCTCCTTTTAGGCGTTTTTGTTGCTTGTTTTGTTTTCGTAGCCTCATTGCTCACCACTTGGGGTTGTCTGAGGTAATGCGGGTGTATCCACAGCAAATGCTACCTTTTGTGCAGTCTGTGCAAAATTAAATATTTATGTTAGTTTAGGGATTTACATTTGCTCTTTAACATATTTATTGAGAAATAAATGTGTGAGTTCCTCCAGTAAAAACATTAAGCCCACACCCTTGTTTCAACATAATTAATCTCTTCACTTGTTTCTTAAATTGCTTGGAGCAAGAACACCTTTATTTGTATTTTGTGCACAGCCAAATAGTGTTACTTAGCATGATCATTGCACTCTTTTTTTACCATCAGCACAAAGTGCACACTAGCACAAAGCTAGTTCTTACGGAGCCTTAGGATCCATGTAAATCAGCTCAACTAGCTCCAGAAAGAGTAAGTCTGCTTTGGGAAAGGTAATCTGTCTCCTCTCCTGTGGAAAGTCAGTGAGAGGAAAGTGTGAAGATTGACAGCCTAAGAAAGCTGGCACAAACCACAGGCATTGGATCCTAGTGCAGAAGGTGCAGTTGAGATTTGGCTCCCCCTTTTCTTGTTTTAAATAACCTGTTGGTTCCTTGCAGGGAAAAGTCTTGTGCTCGAGACATGAACAGTGCTGAAGTAGACCAACGTTAGCTGAAGTAAAACAGATTCAAACCCTTTTAAATATGATTGAATTCTCTGTCCCCAGAGTACCTGTGGCAGGTCCTGCTAAATATCCTTAAAGACAGTCATCTGGTTACACTGCCTATGAGTTAGCACATTTTATGATAAGCCCTGTGAGAAAGTACAGTAGTGATTCTAAAGTGCAGTTTCATATTCTGATTTATAGGGAGGCTGATGACTTAATCTGGTCAACTTTTTGTGCTAAAAATCAATAGAAAGCTGCCAGCTTCAAAGGATGGTCACAGTCGGCAGGCAGGGATCTTGAATTAAATTACATAACCTGCCAGCTCAACCCTAAACAGAGACTTTGTTAAATGTATTAAAACAGACAAGAAGATTATTCTAGGGTTTTGAAAAGAAGCAAAGGCCCATCTTTGAAATCCAAATGAACATTACAGGAAAAAAGGAATTGGTATAGGGGAAACACTGGGATAAAATGCTTTGCTGCATGCATGTTAGAAGGTCTGGTTTGTCTCTGCATGGGGCAAACCACGTGGTGGAACAGGTGATGCTGAATGCTTAAGTGTTTCTAGAATCACTTTGATAAATTTTTTCTTCCACTGGCAAGGTATCTTGGAGGAGCTTCAGAACTGCTGATGAAATGTTGGAATGAGACTGGGCAGTGTATTGGCTTTTGCTTTTGGCTGCTGCATTCCTAGGATAACTTGGAATTTCTATGTTCAACCTTAAGCTTCTGTTTTGCCTGATGGTTTGCCTGAGAACATAGAGCGTGAGAACAGAGAGAGATTCTGCTGATTTTCCTTTCAGATTGGTTTTGAACTGTTGAAACACCTAGATTTCCAGAGCCGAATGCGAATAATTCATGTGTGTACATTTATTCATGTTCTTCAAAGGTGGCCGTTAAGATCCCATTTCTCCAGTTGGTTCTCATGTGGAGAAATCCATTCGTCAATGGCATTGCTGTGGTAGGAGAGGCAGACCTGCATGTTTCAGCAAGTTCACAGCTCTTTGCTTCTCTGGCCAGGTATTCAGAATAGTGAGCACTTGCCTGGGCAGCCCTCCGGAGACCTTCTGCTGGGAGTTCCGGGATAAGGAGAAGAACTACCACAAATATGGCCCTCTGACACCGGTCCAGTTCTACAATGAGCATGTGAAGCCTTACTTCAACATGGAGGACAAGGTTGGGGGTGCTGAAAGGCAGTAGCTTCCCAAGACCTTTTTTTGCTGCTAAGCCACTCATTTTCCACCCCTGTAACTGCACCATATGGGATGGGTATCGCTTCCACAAGTCAAAGATGGCCCTATGTTTATTCTCCCCATTCTCCTGTTTGTGCTCTACCCTTCAATTACCTGGGATCTCGCATTGCACTTCCATGATGATTTTGTAATGATAAAATATGTAATGATCCAATCAGTCATAAAATGCTGTAAGACAGCAATTAGAGAGCAGGAATAACATGCAAAGCTCTACGCCACAGTTGAGGTGAACTTACAAAATAAAAACCAAACAAACATAACCTTAAAAAGCCTGGTATTTCAGCCAAGTGGCTTGTTTGCTTATGGGACAGACAGCTAGCTGGGACAAAAGCAATTCTCTGAAATCCCATCTAGATTTACTTCTCAAAGATTTCTGTTAAGTTGCACTTTAATTTATGACATCTTGGTTTTTGGCAGATTTGTCTAGTGAATGATCCTCGGCCTCAGAACCCATACAACAGGCTGTATACAGTGGAGTACCTGGGCAACATGGTAGGAGGGAGGAAAACGCTCTATAACAACCAGCCTGTTGATGTCTTGAAAAAATTAGCTGCAGTGTCTATTAAGGATGGCGAGGTTTGTTTTCTCTTCATGGATGGCATGGCGAAACTCTTGTAATGTAAAACAGTGGGATATGGCCTAGACATGACTCTTCCTTCTATTTGTAGGCTGTGTGGTTTGGCTGCGATGTTGCAAAGCACTTCTATGGCAAGCTGGGAATCAATGACATGAATATGTAAGTAGAAAATCAAAACAGAATACCATTTGGGATACTTGGCTAGGACATAAACAGTCCTTTACTTTAGCTGTTTGAGAAACTAATTTGTACATACTTCAGATTATATACCCCAGAAGAATATAATTAACTCGGCAGCAACAGGAATTTTTTTCACTTGTTAGCTAAAATCTGAATCCTTTAAAGATGCACTACAAGAGGTCGTTAAATATTTTACTCATTTGCATTCTCTAGTATCTGGTAAGAGAAACTCCAAAAGGGATTACTTTTTGCATTTATTCTGACACTAAAAATACAAGTTGAACTTGCACACCTGTGCACTGGCTTCTGGGACAGTGCAGTCTACTGATTCCCTGATTTACCAGTGATAATTCTCCCTGAATCCTTTTTGATATTGCTTATATGGTTTTCTAATAGATTTAATCATGAGCTGGTGTTTGGTGTCTCCGTCAAGAACATGAACAAAGCAGAACGATTAATCTTTGGAGAGTCAATGATGACCCATGCCATGGTCCTGACAGCTGTCACTGAGAAGGTAGAGTCTCCCTCCAAAAGTTCTGATGCTTTCACAGATGTATTTGAATATTCTGGCAGCTTGTTTGTGTTCTGGGCTCATTCTCACAGTGTGTAAGCTGTTCTGCTAGAGTTCAGCATGTGTGCCACAACACCCTGGTGCACAAGGCCTAGGTTGTCTATTCTCCCTGTGTTGTTTGTGTCTGAGTGCTTAAAACTATAAATATTTAACAGGGAGGAAAGAATTTTAGACAGGTCAAGGGCTTCTTTCATTCTGCCCACAAACTTTTACTGGAGAAAGGGAAAAGAAAGTCATCTTCTATTTTTAAGACACCAGAAAACCTATGTTAACAGATTCTGATATATCTTGCTGAGCAGGAAATCCAGTACGACAGCAAGTATTTCCTACCATGCCCACTGCATGGGTTAGTCCAATACATATTTTACAGCATGAAGCTCCTTCTGTTAAAATGCCAGTAGGAGGCACTTTGCAACAGTCTTAATGTCCTGCAGCTTGCTGGCATGTGAGCTCTCTGACCTACTCATAATTAGGGAAGGAAAACGGTGTCCAAAATAGCTCTGTGGCAAAAAGTAGGCTAAGATGAATCCACAACTGAATCTGCTCCTGGCAGTATAACAAAGCACACACGAAGTAAAAAGAACAACGTGAAAATTTACAACTCGGGATTATCTGCAATGTTGATGTTTTCCATTTATTTCCAGAAGCTGTCATTATTAAAGTTTCTTTGAAGTGATCTCTTCCTGTCCAACATGACCTTGGCTTAAGAAATAACAGCGTGCATATAACTGAAAAAGTTTGTTTAAGCTCTGGGGTTTGAGGGCTTGAGATGGGACTGCTGAGTCACAGGAGTTTTTCTGAGTTACTTTTTACAACTCAATGTAATTTTTCCTGTTATGTTCTGCATTCAGAGCTCTTAACACTTCTGTTTTGTGTATCAGACTGCATGAACATATTTTAAAAGAAATTTTCATTGTTTTTCAGTTAGATACTAAAAATGATACTTTTCAGTGTTCAAAACCTGTTCACAGCTGAAGTGTGTATGTTTGTACTGACTGTAGCCAGTTGCTGGCTGGACTTCATTGGCAGCTGTAGTCTATGGTCTGTATTTTTGAATTCATACTTTTGCATGCCTAAATGTATAGTTGCATAAAATGTGGTCAAAAGTGACTTGATTTCTTTAAGAAAAGGATGTGTATAAGATCAGTATATGATGGATGGCATCTCTGAAATCAAAAGGTCGTTTAAAAGAAATTATCCTAGAACAAGTTCAGCACTTTGAGGCTTTTCCACATTCAAAATGGACTAAGTTGTTTCTATGTTTTGTTTGAACATGTTGTCTTATATTAAACCTTAACTTAATCTAAAGGAGCTTTGATAAATTGTTGTAAAATGTAATACTGTGGATTTACCTACTTTATAAAAAGGCTTTGAAGATTTAAAAAATCCTATTACAATTTTACAATATGAATTGCTGTGGATTAAATGCACCTTTTGGTTAAAAACTTAATGTTCATAAACGTGTTTATCCCAGTTTGTCTGATAGCATCAAGAGTTGACTTATCCTTAGGCTGGTAGCTCTTGTGTCTCATTTTAAGGAGTGTCCTATATTTTTAAGTGAGAATAGAAGCAATACAACAATATTCCATTGAATATTAAAAAGGGACTTGTGGGGTGTTTTCCAGGTTAGTTTTTTGTATTAAAAAAAAAAAAAAAATTTAGTAGTAAAAGAATAGCTATTCTTTGGTTCCTCAAGGGACCTGCTGTTTCCTCATGAGGCTGCTTGAAGGAAGGAACAGTTTACTTTGTGGCACAGCAAGCCTATGAAGCTATTTTCAGTGCTTTTATGTAATTTGTAGATTTGAACCAGACTTCAGATACACGCAATGCAGGCTAGACTACTGCACACTTCTGAACATGAAGTCAAGTGTACTTCACGTTTGTTAGAAGTCCTGTATAACTTTCAAAGCACCTGACTTGGAGCTGTATCCTTCAGCTAGATTCTTCAAGTGTTTGCACTTGCTCTTACTAATACTGTTCTAAATTATTACAGTTGCTTCATTGCCCTTGTTCTTTTCCTCTCATTCCTAGTTTGAGCAAGTTGTGCATTCTGCATTTCAGAAGGCCCCCATGCCCTGATAGGCAACAGGGAAGGCTGCTTAAATTCTGTCAGTCAGTTAAGTCCAAACTTGCATTGAGTTTAATTTTTCTGGTTAAAATAAATATTTATTGCAGGCTCTCTTCTTGACCACATTTCCTCATATTTTATGTAAGTGGGTAGACAAGTATTTGAGAAAGTTGCATTTCTCCAACTATTAGCAAGAAACCATTGTCTGAAACTTGCCAATGCCTGTAGGCTTTTGGGAGTGGAGCTCTGTGGTTTACTGGTGCTGCATTTAGTCTTGGAAGGGTTGGCTGCTATAAACTCGCATGGTCCTTCACTACTGAATAGCCATCAACTTGTTTTGTCACAGGATGGGCAAGAAGAGGCATTTGAAAAGTGGAGAGTGGAAAACTCCTGGGGTGAAGACCGTGGTAATAAAGGTAAAGTAATTTATAGTAATGGGAACAGAAAGCTGAACTTGGTGTTTGGAAATAAGGAGGTGGAAGGGGGAAAGGGGATGTGCTGTGTGTCCTTCACCAGGACATGCATGAAACAAGCCTGCAAGCAGCATGTAGGATCACTGAGTTATGGCACTGTATTCCTGGAAGGCAAACATTCTTCACTTAAATGGGATATACATCTAAGTAAGTAAACCAAATGTAAACATTGAATGGAGAAGCAGGAAATGTCACTGGATAAACTCAACACTGTGGTTGCAACTTCAACTGCAGAGGCAATTGCATTTTGGGGAGGTGGCCATAAGTGATTGATGCTGACATTGTTTGACAGACAGGGCATCTTGGTCCCAGGAGCAGGGGGACAAAGTTGACAGAAGCACCTATGTTGGGGGCTAGAACTGGAACTCTGAATATAGCTTAATGATATTGGGCATATATCGTCTTTATACTACAGCTTTTGACAATCCAATAACCAAACTGTTTATTTTATGTATGGAAGGTATGGGAAGATACCGGTTGACTTTCGATAAAGTTCATATTTTATCAAAGTTTAAATACTTCATTATAACTTTAAGGTTGATTTGTTTCTTGCTGTAAAGCTGCTTATTTTCCTAAGCAGTGTATACCAGTTTGCTGTTGATGATGAGTAAATTGCCAGCTACTATCCCTGCCAAAAAAAACCAGCAGCTGTAAGAGTTTGACAAGTGTGATGGGGAGAACAGAACCGTTGCTATTTTGTTGCTCATAATCTTTTGCTGCAGAACACAAGTCTGGAAAAGCTGGTAGCATTAGTCTGAAAATATGGTAGTACTTCTTTTCTGAGATACCAAGAATTCCAGCGGGCATGTAAAACTGATCTTTTAATAAAGAGACAAAAGATAAGAAATGCTTTGCAGTATCAAATAAGATAGGATCACTTCCAAGAGCTGCACTGTATAGAAATGTTTTATCCTTCTAGTATGAAAGCAGAAATAAAGACTTCACTGCAATACCTTTAAATGTACTAAAGTTTTTGGTGACAGCTCAGCTTGAATCTGTACACTACTGCTGTCTCGTCTTTGGGACCTCATACTGGTTGTGTCTGATATTACTTAATCTTCCTGAGTCATGTGTGAAACCTAAATGGTTTATATTGTCTTTTAAAGCACTGTTCATCAATCACTGCAAGCTTTTACGTACTGATTTTGTAAATGAGGAAATGAGGGTATGGCTGTTTCCAGCTTGTGCTGTGAACAGCTGCAATGTAAACTGTTCTAGCTTCAACACCTGTCTATAAAAAAAAAATTTTAAAAAATCGTAATTCTGGTTGCCTTTCTGAAGCCACGCTGAAAACATGACCTGCAGCATCCTTGCAGTGTTTCTCTCTGGTATGACGAGCACTAGTAACAACAAAATCCACTGTTAACATGCAGTTCCGCTCATGCCAGGCTTTCTGTGTGAACTTGCTTTCCTGTTGAGGACTGTCTCAGCCTGCCTGCACTATTGTTCCTTTACAAAGGGTTTGTAAGTGCTGTAGGGCTGTAGTGGGGTGTATGTGCCAGCCTGGCATGGCACATGGGCAGGCAGTGTGGACAGAATGGTGAGTCACAGCTGAGCAGTGGTTTAGGAAATTGCTTCTAGTTGCTTCCCTGCTCAGTCTGGGAAATGACTGGAGAGTGCTGCTCTGCCTGGTCTGGGGGGCCAGCTCTGACCTCCCCTGGCCCTCGGTGAGTGGGGCTGATGGTGTGAGAGCATTTCTACTTTGGTCTGCCAAGGCCTGCGGTCAGTCAGCTTTTCCTAAATGGAGTGAAAGGAAACTCCATGATTTCTGTCATCTCCTATCTGACATGGGGGTGGATGTGGACTCAGCCATGGCATAAGCTCACTGATGAGCATGCCAAGCCAGACTTCAGTGTGTCCCACAGCATAACACAGTAGTCATTGCTGACCACATTTTTCTGTTGCACATTAATCCCAAATGTTGTGCTCACAAGATCTGGTATGGCTGAAATTTCCCAGGATGTGTCAGGGTTTTTCTTCTGGGAATAGACTATTTCCAGAAAACTCTATCTTAGAATGTGGTCTTATTCATAAGCTTTTGGTATCTTATACATGAACAGCTAACTAAAGTGTAGAATATTCTTGGAACAGTGTCTTAATTTATGTTCTTGGTCTTGCAGTAGTGTCTGTTCTTAGTTAGCAATATACATTCACAGCAAAGTATTCCAATAAAAATGTTTAGTCTTGACAAAACAATGAAACTGTGTTGATGTTCAGCCTTCAAGGCTCATCAATGTGGCAGTAATAAAATATACTTTGGAATGTTGGATTAAGTAAAGAAGCCAAATCAATACTAAAAAGAAGTAACATCAAAACTTTCCTTGTCTCCAAATGTGAACTAATAACTATTTTGTTAAGCACCTTTATGTATAATAGAGAATATAAAATATAAAAATGCCTGGTTAGTTGTGCTCTTATTGTCAGAACACTTTGTTTTGAGATATTCCAGATACTTGATTTGTGATGTTAGATGCTACTAGTGTTAGAGGAATGCTTCCAGGAAGGAAGTGCCTTACTCGGCTTGCTTTACAACTGCTCAGCGTGGACTTTGGTTAGTACTCCAAACATTCTGAAGTTAATAGGTGTCTGTCAGCAACTTTGTGCTACCCATATATGCTCCTTGGCCAAGGTTCAAAGTTGTTCTTTATTAGAACTGGAGAAAGACAGGACTCAATTTCAGGATATTGGCTATTACTCCCAAACCACAGTGCAGTAGACTGAAGCCTGACACTGCTAGTAAAAGCTGTACCTGTTGACCTGTGACTGAACAGCGGCAGTTCTGTGCTAGCGTTACTGGGCTGGAGCATCAGTGAATGCTCTGATGGCACTGTGGAGGCTGTGATCAATACATGTGGAGAGCAGCATGCATTTTTGGCTTTCTTCGTTTTAAGCATGTAACCTAAAATCAAAAAATAAGAACTACAGCAACTAGAAATGAAAAGTGTAGTGCCTCAGGCTTTAAGTTAGAAATAACACTAAATTAACCCAGTTACCTAGTCTTCTTTGCCTATTACTTTCAACTTGTTTACTGGCTTTGTAAACTTAACTTGCTACTTGGTTTGCAGTAACAGTTTATCCTCCTTAGACATTATCTCTTTTCCAAATATGGATTCACTTTTCAAGAATGAGTTCTTCTAGAGCCATTTAAGAGGAGCAAGTTGTTCCTTTTGAAATGTAATAGGACCCCACAGTGACGAGAATAAACCCTCCCTGTACCTTGTATGCATGTATTGTATGTATGCCATCTGTGTGAACTTTTCTGGGTGAGTCACTTGTCATTTATCTGTTTTGTACTGGTAGAGACCACAGTCTCTGGAAAAAGTCTTGCTCACTGTCTATATTTTGTTTTGGTTAGGGAGTTGCCTGGAAAAGTGCCTTGACAGAAAATCCCATCAGAACTAGGAAGCTTGACTCTTTTTCAGACTACTTTTTTTCAGGGAGGCGAATCCCTGAATGATTTCCTTAGGTATGACCAGACAACCCACTGTTGAGCTAAAGGCAGTTGGACATATTCTTTAGAGTCTATTCTCAAACATTAGAAGAGGTAACTTCACAGGGTTTCCTCCTCTTCCTCCTGCCCCGCTTTTGCACTCTTCAGCGTCCAGTACTAGTTGGTGTAGGAGGGTGAAGATTTGTAGTCTGTCCTAGCTCTCTTGCTGTGCCACCGAATCTGTCTGGCAGTGATTTTTTTTCTTATCTGCCTTGTTAAGGAATTGGGAAGCTGTGCCTGGGTAAGTCCGGTGCAGATAATCAGAATCCACATCAGTAAAGAGACAGCCAAGAATGATGTTAAACTTGGCACATCCCAGTTGAGGCCCAGTTGGGTGTGGGGAATACAAGTAAGCCCCAACTCTGTTATTTCTTGGACAGGATGATAAAGGGTACAGCCTGCAACAAAACACCAGAGACTAGATTTTGAGTCATTAAAAAAACAAGCAAACAAATGGCTTCTCACTGGTAGGAAATAGAAGTGTTTTTTTTCACATGGGGGGTCCCTCTTGCTTTGCAAGAACAGTTTAAGGTGCCAGGTGACACCTGTTTCCCCACACTTGCATGGTGCAGGACTGGAAAGACTGTGACTCCTAGTTTGGGTATTGTTAGTTACATACTCACATTCTGCAGAGTGGGCAGAACTGAATTCTTGCGGTAGCGCTTGTCCTGGAGAAAGGGAAGCCCTGGGAAGAGCCTAGCATTGCCTCTCCTAAATATTTAGTAATTATATTCATATCTGTTGTAAAAGTGTTTCTTGGAATCCTGTCTGTTTTTCCTCAAGAAATGAACACAGCTGCTGACAAACATTGCTTGTTTTTTGAGGTAAAAAAGTCACTTCCCAGTCAAATATTTCCTCTGTTTTACTGGCACTTTGTCAGCCATACAGGCAAGTTTAATTATTCTGCTTACTCTTTTGTTCTGGAGACACAGTACATTATTACCTAACTTTGAACCCAGCTTATCCCATCGGATATCTTTTTTTAAAAGCAAGCAAGAGGGGAACACTAAGTCACACTATCACATCCATTTGATAGGGGGTCCATCTGCTTGTTTTGGCATGAAAAGAACTTTCTTGTGATACATCTCCAGCTAGAAGTCAGCTCCCTTTTGACTTTTTTAATCTCTTGTACTGGCTGTTGCATACATACTCTTCTGCATGAAGACATTTTAAGAATTTAACTGTAGACATTTAGTGTCTGTATTTGTATATGTGTATATATATATCATCCCATAAGTACACTGTGACAGAAAGGCACTTAATTTGTCCTCCCTGTGGAGGAGTTACGGCACAAGCATGAAGTGGCTTGTACTAGGTCCTTTGGGAACTTCCAAGGGCTTTATTTTCAGGTGCCCAAATATAGGTTATGCAGTAACTCACAGGCTGTTCATGCTTGACTGACCTCTCTCTCCCTGGCCAGCAGCTTGTCAGTTTTAAAATGCTGTGTGTTCAGGTTTTCCTTTGGGTAAGTTAAAGAGATGTGGACCAGCTTCATACACAGAGGAGTACACTTCTGTAGTCAAGTGCTGTGTTCTGTTACAAGGTGATGCTCTTCCAAGTTCTTTACTGTATTCTGGCCTTAACATACAAATGGTTTGAGTTGAAGCAATCAATTAATTACCTGAGGTAAAACTTCATTGTGTACCCTGCCCAGAAATGCAATAAACTTTTCTGTTTCTTTTTCACTTCTGCCTGTTACCTGGATGGAGTGCACAGCTCAGGGTTGCCTTAGGCAGGCTCTTAGGTATATGTATTGCTGCGTATAAAGTATGTGTCTCCTTTTAATGAAGAAATTGATAATGGCTTTCATTGTGACACTGGGCACAGGCCTTCTCAAAGAGTGACCTTACTTATTTGCATGTTCTGAAGTTCTGCTTGACGTTTCCTTCTTGTTCAGACACTGTGATCCTAATCAGCACTGTCAAGCTTTGAGATACAGGATGTCAGAAGTAGAGTTCATTATCCTCTCAGGGTGCAATTACTTGTTGGCTCTTGGGAGTGAGAGGTTTTTGTGTGTCCCAAGAACTCATATCCTGAAGAGAGAATAATCAAGGCAGCTCCTTTTGGCAGTGTTTCCAAAATGGCTTCTAGCTTGGATTACAATTGATAGGGTTTTTAATTTATGGGAATTATCTGATCTCTTGCTTTAGAAACAAGATGGTGTAGATAGATGCATTTATTGTCTATATTCTTTGGACATTTTCTTGTTTCATTTGATTGTGTGATGATACTGTATAAGGACATGAGGAACTTTATTACACAAAGTCTTCTCATCTGTCTTCTAAATGCTTTCTTTCTCCCAGCCACTCTTATTTTCAGTTCACCTTGAATAGTTTGTTTCCAACGGTAGCTTTCTGCTAAAACCTGTGATACTCTAAATGTGACTTCCCCCCCACCCCAGTGCAAAGGCTGTACACTGAAATTCTCAGTAAGAATTATATTAAGGGAGAAAATTAAGATTTAGTTCAGCCGAAGTGTGATTTAAGTGGCTTTACGTTTGAGGAAAGCAGGTGGCCTCCTCTTACTGCAAGAACTAAACCAGCAAATTTTTCTTAAGCTGAAGATGGTTTGGATATTCACCTGGAAAACTTCCCTTTTCTTAACAAGGTCCTGAAAACTTCTAAAGCCAGAGACTCAGTTAATCATACATTCTGCCTTAAATGCCCTTTTTCTTTTTTTAAGGCATTGTAATTGACTTAAGTATTCTCAATGCCTATTTTAACAGAGGAAGCATAAGTGATGAATATTCTGGGTCTTGTTTTTCCTAGCAGGCTTTTTGCTTGTCTTTTACTGCACATGAAGTACATCCAGTTAGCCTATATGTTAATTTCTTTGATTATTTTTTTTCTTTGTCTTCAGAGATATGAAGTATGACTAGGTCCTGTTTGTAATGCATAGGTGAAATGTGTATATATGACTGCTTCACTGTATTGGTAATGGTTCTCTGTTGTAATGACCTGTTTTCATCTCCAGGTTACCTGATCATGACTGATGACTGGTTTTCTGAGTACGTGTATGAAGTTGTGGTGGATAAGAAGCATGTACCAGAAGACATCTTGGCAGTGATGCAGCAGGAACCAATTGTTTTGCCAGCTTGGGACCCTATGGGGGCTTTAGCCAAGTGAACTACGGAATATTTGCCTCTTAACGGTCAACCAGAAGTAGATGCAATAGAGAATTCCAGTGGTTGGAAGCCATAGCCAAATGATAATGTGACCAAGCACTCAGCATGGTCCGTATTCTTGAAATGTAAGTTAACGGTTTTTGGGAAATAGCGCTTTACTGACTTGGCTGAATAAAGCTCTCAGACAGGCTACTGTGCAAAACTAAAAAGGGAAAAGGAAAAAAAACTCATAATGAAAACATATTACAAGTACTGTCAATGGCAGTTTGATTTTACTTTAAATTTTTACTAAAAATCAGTGTAGTAACTTAGTAGAATTATTTTGACCAGTGTTTTCCCTAGAAAAGATGGCCACAAAAGGCCCTTTAGAATTAACAGCTAGGTGATAGAACAAATACATCAAGATACCTATAAATTAACCATCCATGGTCCAACTTGTACCATAAAAGAATGCCCAAAATATTTTATATATTTACATTTTAGTTTTGCTGAGGTTTTGGAGGGGACCTAAGAATTGAAACTGCTAAAAATTACCTTTAGAAAATTTTCTCTTCCAGCAGAATTTGGGTGGAAACGGTTTTCTTGGGGTTTCCAGTATCACTTATTATTCTTCCATTATTGAGCTAGGACTGGATAACCCATATCAAGGCCCAGCACTATGCCTGTGTGCGCAGGAGCGCTATGTTTCAGTTATATTAGCAAGAACAACTATAAGTGTTCACAGGTGGAGTTAGTGTCATGCTCAACAGAAAAAAAAAAAACAAAACACATTTTAATTGCTGCATTTTATTTGGATGTTTTAAAAAAAACCAAGATGGTGCTATGAAGCTTTTGAATAAACACTTTCTAAAGTGACTGGTACAGTTCTGTTTTCTTTTTTAAATGAAACTCATGTGACTAATGAAATGGGAAATTAGTGACCCACAAACAAATCTAAGTGAGCCAGAATGTGAACATATCAGGAAAACATGCTGCTTTATGTTCTCAGTAGTCAAAGATGCTCCTCTCAGTGAACAAAGTTAAACACAAACATAGTATCTCATGCACTGCAGGCACTCAAATAGTTTGAGCACAGTACTAATCCTTTGATTTAAATCGTGCCAAAATGGCAAGCTGTCTTTCTGTGTAACGTGACAATTTTCCTGTTCTTTACTGGGTTTAGTCACAGGCAAATAAGAGGGTAAGTAAGGATAAATAACCGCACAAACACAACTGCCAGCTACCATGGGTAGCAGATAGATGTTGCTTAAGTTAAGTGCAAGCAAAAAAAGGATGTTTGGTATGTCCATGGTACTCTACAATTTGGTTTGACTTTTCTGCCATTTGGACTACAGAGGTGGAAGTTATTAAAGGATTATGAAAGTGTATCTTAGGTTAGTTACACAAATGTGTGTGTATATGTATGTGTACATATTTACATATATTAAAAATGCCAAGCTAAATCATGTCTGCATGTTGCCTGCTAAACTAAATCCAGATTAGGGTTTGTCTAGGCATCATCCAAGATGATTCAACTTGCTGTGATTAACATTTCCTGAAGTGGGCAGGAGTGCTGGTTAGAGAAGAGAATTTGGTGTGGAACAGCAGCAGGAGGTTATTGTTACTGTCCTTGAGTGATGTGTTTTAAGAGTCTGTGCCCTTTGCAGTGTTTTCTGCAGAGGTAACAAAGCTGTTCTGGAGGTGTACAGAATGTATCTTGGCAGTACAGTGATACTAATATTTGATTCCCTTCTAGCAAAATTCAGCTCGTTATCCTGGGCTTATGTCAAAAGGTTTTCTGTCATCTCAAGAACTATGAGGGTACAGGAGCAAATGGCTGTTGCTCGTGGCTTGCCTTTTCTAGTAGCAATGGTCAGAAGCAATAACATAAAGCCACAGCTTCTAGATTTTCCTAATCTAGAAGACTCCAAGTTCAATGCTCAGAACTTTTTCGGTGTTTCCAGACAGGTAGATGACCTTGCTTTCTACAGTGTTGACTGCCACAAGTGTGCATCAAATGGTTATCTTTCTGGAAGTTTGGGTATACCCTTTAATTAGCAGGATATTGTTGAATGGTTGATCTGTCAAATATACTTAATTATCACACTATTGTAAAATATTTTGCCATCATTTCTGATTTATACTCTATGCTTATCAAAATATGATCTCTAGCAAGCCATTCAAATGTATATCATATAAGGAACAGTGCCTAGCCAAAAGTAACTGGATATGCAAACAGAGCATGCAGAACAGGTGTGAACTAAGTTTGGGTGGTGTGGAAAGAAAATATAAAAATGTCATGGTTGATCACATACTCTTGTAGAAAAAAGTAATGTAACATTGGGTTGTATAAACAGAGAAATAGCCTCCAATAGATGCAAAGTTACCCAGCTCTGCCTAAGACTGTTGGGGAGTGAGCTGGAGCACGGTATCTAGTTTAGGGTACTCCACCTCAGGGCAAATGCAGACCAAAATGAGTGTAGAGAAGAGCGGTACGAATGATCAGAGGACTTGAAACTGTGATTAGTAGAAGGCCGTTTAGTCAGAGAAATGGGGACACATCATGCTCTGAATTCATAAATGGATGCTTTAAAGAAGGGAATTTTGTTCAAAAAGTCATGGTCTTCAATTGCAGCAAGATTTAGTGAGATTAGGAAAAGCTTTCTGGTGATAAAAATAGTGAAGAACTGGAATAGATTGCTTGAGGATGTGTGATGCCTCCATTGGCAGAGATCTTTAAGAACAGGTTACAGAAAAACGTGTCAGAAGTGGCACTGGTAGAGTCAACCCTGCCTTTTGGCAAATGGGTGGACCACATGATCTTTTCAGGTCCCTTTTCGCTTTACAGGTCTGTGATGCGCAGTCGCTACCTCATGCTGTGTTACTGCATCAAGGCGAGTAAACAGTCTTGTACTTGATGCTGAACCCTGGTGCCTCTGAAACAAAGCCAAATCTCTTGGGAAGCTGTATTAAGCACAATATTTTGATTATGACTAATGTATGTGGTGTTTTGGGGGCTTTTTTTTCTTCCAAAAGGTCAGTGGTTTAGTCTTTCAAAATCTTTCTGCTTATGACATTACACTAGTTCTTCTATTTCCTTTATGCTATCTATGAGAGGGGGATAGCAGCCAAAGAGAGTTAAATTTTTCTCTTGAGTTTAACTAACATTTTTGTTGCCCATGGCAGCACTGATGAGGATTGAGTTTGACAAATTAAAAACTGTTTCCAAGCCAGTTTTTTGTTAATTTGAGTATTTAAAAGTATTGTCCAGCATGTGCTTATCTTCACAACTCTTGCCCAGATATTTCCCTGTACAGCTTATACAATAGTATGTGTTTTTCCTTTCCTTCAAATAAGCACAGAAAATCCACATGGCTAAAACACGTTATAGGAAATGAAGCCAATCTGGCAGAAACAGTTTTGCATTTGTGCCCAGCAGTTTTATAAGTTCTTTGTAAGAAGGAATGGGGAAGAGGAAGGGAAATAGATATGTCAAAGCAAGAGCTGTATTTCTTTTGTTTTGAGGACTAAGGGCAGCTGAACAAACTGTTCTAAGGTTCATGCTAATGACACTCTTGAATTCAAGACTGGCACAATATTAGGTAGGATATTCTCTGGTTTTGCTAATGTGTGGTAACAGCCCATGAAAACCAGTCCTGTGCCTTTGGTAAGAATCAACAGCTGCGCACTCTTGCTAAGTAGCTGTCTTTGTTATCCATACAACAGACTGTCATGTTTTAGGGCGAGTGTGCCTGTTTTTAAACAGTAGTTTGACACATGAATAAACCCAGTACGTATAAAATTATTTCCCATTAACAGCTCCTGTTGATGTGATGTTTACCGGATCACTCTGCCCTTTTGTCCTAAAGGAAAAATCACTAATGTGATCAGCAGCCCTCAACTGGGGGATTAAGAATTGAGACAGTTTGAGCAGATGATTGAGAGGCCATATGCACCGTACAGAGGCTGAGGAAGTTTTCCTGCGTAGCATGAGGCACAACTAGATCCAGAAGAACCTCAGTCTCTTCTGAGGTGCGTGGAAGTTAAGATTACAGCCTGGAGATGACAGAATGGATTAGCAGACTTGGCCCAGCATCTCTCCAGCAGGGTAGTATGGCAGCATGTGAATGAGGAACAGGCTACTTAACTCCTGTCAGTTTGCAGGAAATGGTTCAGAGATGATCAAAAATTAAACACTTTCCAACTGATGGAATGGAAATAATGTGGAAATAAGCCTAGCTTGCTACAGGTTTAGCCTCTCTCAGCAAAGAAAGCTCTGTGCCTTACGAACTGTAAACCCAGATTACAAAAAAAATTAACATCCAACTGGTAAAAAAGATGCTTAGGTTAGAATAAAAAACCGAACCCAATTCATGCGCACTGTGTCTCAGTGCTGCTTCTTCCTTTAGTTTATATCCTTTGCAAATCCTTAAAAAGGCTTTTGGATTGTTGAGGAACCAGCCATCTAACAGGTAGTTTCCTTTTCCAGTTTGTCAACAAAACCATGTAGTTTTCATGTGGTAATTCAAAGACAGTTTCTCTGACAGGTGGAGAAAACTCAAAAGTCAGAAAATATTAACTACTGCTAACTAAGAAAAGGAAGAAGCAGGAGGAGAGGTTACGTGTAGTGGTGGTTTGTAGGTTCTCAGAATCAGATTTCTCCATCCGAATGCGCTCTCAAAACAGTTGTAGTGGAAATAGCAAAACCTCTCCAAAACTTATCTAACTCCCCGATGTGTATCCCAGCACAGTCAGCTTAGAAAATAGCAGGGAAAGTCAATCAGAATTTCTTTTATCCCAAAGCCAATCTTAATAGCTTCTAAGTGTAGTCTGATTCCTAACTAAGCAAAAGATGGGAACAAATAAATACTTCAGGATTTGTTTGTTTTGTGTTATTTGGAAGATTGTTCCTATCCTCTTATTGGCAGTGAATCAGAGACATGCTTGCAGGATTATTATTAATCTCTTCTTAGTACAGCTGGTACTACTGTTATTAGGTAATTTGATTGATGCTTCCCATTCTTGTGCAGGCATTGGTAACTGGAATCTAAAGCTGCTCTACCTGTTGAGAACTGTGGAAGTGTTTGAAGTTATGTCTTGTGTAAAGTTCATTTTCTTCCTCTTGTTTTTTCATACTTTCCCTAAATCATTAGGGTTTTGCCCACCAATGCACAAAAGATTTAATGAAATTTTGGAACTGACTCAGTACAGGACCTGAAAGTTTTTCACATATGGGATAAATAAGTGTCATAATGTTGAGGTGTCTGCCTGAAATCTCAAGTCTGTTATTTATATTATGCCCCAAAGGCTCCAGACTGTTTGGCAAGAAATTAAAAAAAAAAAGAAAAAAGAGCATGCTGCTGCAGAAGACATTAATTGGGGAAAAAAAATCAACTGAACAAAAAGGCCAGGATAATTCATGAAAGGTGGTTTTGTGTTCTTAATATGCTGGTTTTCACATTACAGCTTTGTATGCCCTACAAAAATAACTAAGTACTGACACTGGGTGCCACTGATGTGAGCAGATGAAAGCAATTTAACTGCAAGTGTTGACCAAGATGAATGGTATGCAATAGTGTTTCAGAACTTGTTAAAAGAACCTACACTTAAGCAGAGACTAAGATGGAGAAGAACCTCAGACAGAGGTCATGATGCCTCTAAAACTTAAAAAAAAAATAAAATCTGTAAAGAGCAGAAGGACCCAAAGTAGAGAGAATTTATTTCTTCTAAGAGGGTAGAAAGTGAGTTTGGAAAACCCATTCCACTCTCCCAGCAGCGGTGAGCTGGAAATCTGTATGAAAGGGAAGGCACAAATTCCTTGTACCATCTGTCCTCCCACCTCCCAAGAAAGAAAAAGCCTGCTATCCAAAGCATGGGGTCTAATCCACACATGGCTACTTACACATTAAAACATTGTACTTTGACCTTCATAAAGGTTTAGCGAGTGAGGCATGATAGTATCTGTCCTTGCAAACCCTTCAGAACAGGACAAAACAGGGGCAAGGCTGTGTGTGATTTAATAGGCAAAGACACTAACTTGTGGGGTTTTTCTCCTGTCTGCAGCTAAGCGGAGATTAACATGACCAAAACTGTTTATTTTGGAAAGAAGAGTACAGGAGGGGAATTCAGCACAGCAGAGAGAAGACGAGTTAGATACTGCTATTTTCACTAAAAGAACAATGAATCTCTAACACAACTGAAGACAACAAGCTTAATTTGACAAAACATTTCTAATGTATTGCCCACAAGAATTAATGGGAAAGCAAAAATTATTTTAATATGTTTCCTTAATATTTGCAATTGCAATACCTGAGCTATCCTTGAGATGGTGCAAAAGACATGCTGCTGGCTGACTGCTGCTCTCATTAAGGGACCAGAAGACAGAAAAAGGAAAGTGCTAATTATATCCCTATGCTTTTCAGTTTTAAGAGTTTGTTTTCTTTTCAATTGTTTGGAACAAGTCTCTGAAAACTGGCAACCCCTTACAGCAAAAGTGCTGTTGCTTTAATAATTAGCTATTCTTATTTGTCCCCATTCTCGTTTTCCACTCCCCCCCCCCCCCAATCTGCCACCTAAACTATTTTGTTGACCTGTGATTTATGACTTCTTACAAACAAATTGTAAAGTCTAGGAATGAAGAAATCCTGGATGAAAGAAGCTGGAAAAAAAAGCATGTGTCAGATTTTGAGTGAGATATTTTGAGTAGTAGTAAGAAAAAAGGAAATTACTTGTTGAGCTTACTGAAGCAGCGACACGCTTTTAAAGAACTTGTGCTTAATGCTTTAAAACAAAACTAAACCTTATTTCTTTATTAAAATAATGTAAATATTCAGCAATAGCAATTATTCTTTCCAAGCCCTTTTACTGTGTTAATACCCCAGTCCTTGCTATCTTTCTGTAATCTACAGACCCACCTGCAAGCTTGTAATTTACTGACTCCCTCAAAACTTCCGTCCCGTTTGTTGCCTCCATCATCATCACCATCCTGTTATTTACAGCTGTAATAACAGCCAGCAAAATTGTCCCTTACCAGAAAAGCTTCCCTCCTTCTCACTCTGCCTTCATTGGATCCTGCTCTTTTGAACTGATCAGAACAGACAAATGTAGCCACCCACCTCTAGGAGGAAAACTGAGCTGCAGCCCTCGTGAAACATAAAGTTTATTTGACTAAAGTGACGCAAAAATTCTTGAAGAGCTCTTTGGCAGCAGATTATCTGGAAATCAGACCATGTGAGGGGGATTGGTGTACAAAAACCTCACCAAGATGCTGAGTTGCCCACAGGCTGACTTCCCGAGACTCTGAAGTAAATGTGGGTGAAGGTTACTCGAGCTTGGATAACACCAAGGAAAGCGCTTCAAACCCATCTGAAAGACAGGTACTTTATAATTTTGTTTTTAACACTCTGCTATCTAAGGTACTTTATGAAATTCAGACAGACTCCTAGACGCTGTCTTCAGAGCCTACCTTCTGAAGCAAGCAGATACTAGAGTTTCATTAACTTTCACTCCTCATTGCCTCTTTCCACTTTGGTTATAAAATCTGAAACACTAATGACAGTCTACAATATGTATAATACCTTTTGTTTCATTTTAAATTAACTTTTAATGTTCTAGAGTAATTTCTAAAACATTGGGACAGTGTACATCTAACAAAGCTCTGGGGGGAAAAAGATACATTGATTTTTGGTGAAAGTTTGCTTTGATTTTTTTTTTTTAAACCTTTTATGCTTTTTCTTGCTTTTTTGATGTTACATGCTCTACTCCATCTTGTTCAGGCACTTGTCCAGCAGTTATGAATGTTGGGAGTCAAATGCCTGTAGCAGAACATGTTACGACAATCTGAAATTCAGCAGTCCACGTAATTGCATTATGAATGTAAAGTTTATTTAAAATTTACAAAAAAGCATTAAACTATAAGGAAAAATACAGGAAAGAAGCAGAATCTGAAGGAAAAAAAAATCAATGCAAGCTGTTATTTATTTTAAAAGAGTAAAGTAAGCTTTACTAACCATGTTAAGTTATATTTTTAAAAGGTAAACTGTTCCAGCACAGTAAATTATCTAACTGAATGGGACAGATTTATTGTAAGTAATAAATCTGAAGAGTATGTCATAGGTATATTTATAGTCAATCATGTTTACTGCTGAAATCAACTGGCTTGCTGTGTTAGTTTGCTAAGTAATATGGAAGTTTAAGTGAGGAATGCAATGTAACTGAATATATAAATAGTCATGGAAAATATGTTTTGATGTATTAAGAAAGCCTGGGGAGAAAAGGATTGTGCATTTAATGGATTTGGATTCTTGAAAACGTTGTGGAATTTTTTTAATGTGGCTTGTTAGCTGTCAGGCACTTTACCAGGGAAGGTCTCATACACTTAGGCTTCATCTTCTGGTGCTTTTGATGAATGAATTGACTGTAATTTTCTTGGAGAGTACTTTGTAAACTTGGAATATAGCAAATGACTGTTGTGGGTCGATTTTCTGATTGGACAGGGTGTGATGAATTTCAAATGGATATATAAATCAAGAAAAACTGCCCCCAAACTGGAATTTAATAAAACCCCTAAATTATTCCCACACATGGAAATGTGCAGTGTATTTAAGCTCTTTCCTGCTTTCCTTCATGGAAATATAAACCGCCGAGTTTTCATTAGGAACAGTATTAAGAGCCTAAAAAAAAAAGTTCGTTCTGTATCCCGGTGTCCTTTCTGATCCTAATGTTTTAACTCTTTTCCAAAACCGTGTATTTGCAGCTCTGTTGATCTGGCAATCTGTATCTTATAGAACTTATACAAAATAATGAAGCCTGTTTGTGGGATAAGTGTTTCATAAAGAACTTAAGTAGAACTTGGAGCCTGGATAAAGGGGCTGTAATTTGGAGATAGCCATTAATAAGCCTCCTTCAAAGAAACATCATCTGGAAACAATGGTGACTGTTTCTTTACTTTCTTTATGTAAAAACATCACAAACATAACCATATACATGCTGGCATATATGTGCAGCCAGTCTTTGACTTGAATTTGCAAACAGGTCTTTTACTTGAAACACCGTGCCCATTAATTTGCCAGTGCAGAGTTATATTAAGGCACAGCGCTCTACTTGGTGGTATTTGCTGTGTTATGACTCTTCCTTCAAGTTTATAAAAATAATTTGAGGAAGAATACAAAAGGAGTATCATTCCTTCTAAGCTTATCTGTTTCCTTGCACTACATATGGACACTCTCAAGCCATAAAACGCATTTTCTCCCCCCTTCCTCCGTTCTTTAAGCGACTGTCATAAATTTGGCAGCATTCCCACTACAATGCAATATCTGTCTTCTCAACAAATTTTTAAAGGTAAAATCTCTCTTTCCTGCTAACTTTTTAATTTCAGACTCAAGCACGGACAAGATTATGACATAAAACTTACACTACAGGTTTATATTCGCCCAATACTATTGCTTTCAGAAGCACTATTTTCACATCTTACCTATATTTAGCCTTATCTGGGAATACATGAGTTAATTGGAGAGAGCTCACTGCTTATGCCATTCTCACTTTGGTAAGTAGCCTTTTATTCTCCCAGAAGGGCCATTGTCTCAGTGGGACTACTTGTCCAGTACAGTTCTACTCTGTTTTAGTAAGAATGTGAGCAAGCCCTTGGAGACCTGCAATTATTCATATACAGGATCCATTTTGTCATCTACATGCTGCAAGTTTCTTACAAAATACTCACAAATTACCAGTAATGTGCAGAAGTACCCAATCCAGTTATATTTAAAATCACTGGCACTGGGATCAGACCTGCTATGTGTGGAAATAATTTACTGGACCTATTAATTTCAGTGGGGTTTGATCACTCCTTATCAAAAGTCAGTTTTGATTCTCTTAAACTAGACTAGAGAAGCATAGCTAAAAAAAATCCTGAAGAAATCAGTTTTCAGTTGTTGAGGGGTGGTCTAGATATCAGTTTATATCTGCTTTGTACCTAATACTTCTGATTCTGTGGTTACCAGCAGCCCTACCAAAGCTGGGACTCTGTATCTTTCTATGTCTTTATGAATATCAGTTTTTGAAATCTGAAATACAATCTGTCACACTTGCTATCAGCTCACCTGATGGAAACAAGCTAAAAGAAAAGGATATTCTAGGTACTAATTTGTTAATGAAATCAGTGTACGTGAACACAGTCAAAAGCAAAAGGGATTAATTTTTTGCATTATGAACTCTAAATATGACTCATATTTGACAAACAGCAGGTAAAATTCATCATAATCTAGTGCAATCTAGTTTCAAGATTTAACTGGCTGAAATTTTTATTTTCTAACAACTCCCCACAGTATGGCAGCATCTGAGCTATCCCACAATAACTTTGATTAAAAGGTTACTGCTGGCTTGTGTGAAATCAGAGGAAAAATATGAAGCCTCTATACTCCTTCACACCACACATGCAGCAAAACAGGAACGCACTAGCCCACAAAATGCTGCCAAAAGGAATAATCTTTACGAGGTTCTCACTGTCATCCAGGTCGCGTACCTCCACTCCTGCGCAAAAGGCAAGACTAGGACTGTGTGAGGAGATACAGGTGAAGATCAGAAATGTTTACTGCTGTGTTTATCAGAGTCCAGTACCTGGAAACACCCAGGTACGTGGCTGTCGGAGGGTCATGGTTGATACTGTGGCTCAGAGGTGAGAACAGTACCTACAGATAAAAAACACAGCTTTTTCCTGCGTGGGATATGTGATTTCTATCTTGTCATACAAACTTCTCGCTTGATTTTCTAGATAAAAGTAATTTCCTTGGACTCTTTCCATTTACATGCAACAGCCTGTGTGAACTGCATCTTTATTGCAAGGTGTAATATGCAGTCAAGCAGCTACATAATTTTAACAGTCTTAAATACGTTGTGATAAAAGTGAGATTTAGGTCAAGTTAACAGAAATCATCGTAATGTTTATTTCTGTTTGCCAACACTGTAGGCTAACTTTTTGTCTTAAGAGTTCGAAGTACTTTAATTCTTTGCAAGTGCTAGCATGTAAATGGACAGACGTAAGGCAGATGGAGGAGCAGCGTGAGTGATAGCGGTAATGTGAGTTTTGCTACAGGAATGCAGCTGTAACCCAGTGAGTGGCTGGTACTCCAGCAAGCATTGGTTTATGAAATTAGCACATGAAAAAAGAACATAATTTGTATGAAATGAAATATATGCAAATATACAAATTTTGCAGCTTTGCAGCTTAAAATGTATTTGATCATTTGGACACAAGTAATGACTTCTGTAGTCATGCACAGTGAGGCTGAACAAGCCCTTGTGCTGAGGAATTCAGGAAGTCGGTGCTGCCCCACCTCAAATAAAGTAATCTCCAGGTGACTTGAAGCATTAAGATTTGCCTCCCTTGAAGCATCTGGTATTTGCTGCACCTCAACCTAATTGTTTTAATATCCTAGACGCACTAAAAGTCAATCCCCTCCTTTAAAAAAATACAGAGAACAAGAAAATCGTTTTGTTTTAAAGTGCTGGAAAGATTTGTTTTACTAGATGGCAGAGCATTAAAGGAAAGGGATTCCCACACTGCCACGAGAGGTCACTGCATGCCTCAAGAAATAAACAAGGCGATGATACATCAGTTGTGCAGCTGCCTGCTCAGGAAGGAACCAGACCCCAGGACAGGGATGATCCTTGAGGATTGCTTTGATAGTGGCAAAGGAGTTGGGTTTGCGCATCAAGGGACTTACAGGCCTTTTACATCTACAGTGCTGGTTCAAATTTAGCTCTGTGTGGGAGTAACAAAAAATTATAATTTAATTAATATTTGGCTTATGTGAACTGTGTTGGTGGCTTCAGCCAGGCTCGTAGAAACACATGTCTTCAATTATCCATCCTAGTGTTTTCAACAAACAAGCAAAGCGGGGAATAGTTGTGGAGGACACGCTGCCTTGTTCCAGGGTCCTTCTCCGGAGCAGAGCTGAGGGTCACTCCTCTTTAGTCACTCTTTGTGTAAGGAGGAGTGCAATTTACAGGGCTAGTAGCATGGCACCTTTCACATGCTCCTAGACAGCACAGCATTATGGAGATGAAAACTGCCCTTTAGAATAATCTCTGTTCAGAGCTACCGGAGAGAGAAAAGGCGCAGATGCTTAGTGCTTCTCAAAGGAGCAAAGTCATGTCTACAAAATACGGATCAAAACAAAATGAAGGCAGAGCTATCTTTCTTCTTTTTTTTTTTTTCTTTATTCTGTAACTAATTATGTTGGTGATAAGAAGGCAATGTGTATTTATGTAAAAGCAACCTTTGCAACAGCTCAGATTGAAAATAGGTAATAAACTGCCATTTCTTGTATCATTCACTATTGTCATTCTAGCACCTGTAACTACTGAGAGATCGGTGCACAAAGAGGCCTTGGTGGGCAAAATCCTTCACTATAGTGTAATTTTCCCCTGGATGTCTTCCCTAGTGGTCCTAGCATACTTCCCAACCCCAAAAGCTCTAGTTCTGTAGCTGGTTACACTGTTTGTCGCAGTTACAATTCCTTCAGATATTTTTTTCTTGAATTGTTAACAAGAGGGTGGAAAAAGTACATTCTCCCACAGTTTTTTACAGTGTAATGAAATCTTCTGATTCTGTAACTATGTTGTTTTAATGTGCCAACTATGCCACTGTGAACACCACCGCACAGCTGTAGAGTCCATCACTCCAGAGATTTCCCAGGGTAGCTGACGAGCTGTCATTCTCTTTCAAAAAGGAACAGTTCAAATTCCAGCTGAAGCCCCTGAAAGTTCACAAATCATTTTGCATATTTGAGGCTCAAACTACTGAAAATTCTACAAAAATATTTCAAATAATGTGATATTTCTTTCCTGTGGTCTGCAGAAGACCAGAAGGAGCTTAGATCTGGATAAGACAACTACCTTGATTGTCACAGATCTGGGAAAACAACAAGAAATTCAATGACCTTTCCTCAGTGAAGAAAGTGCCAAGAAGTATCTATGTGCAGTAAGAGTTTAAGTCTCAGGTATGGAAAATTCAGTCTCATGAGATAATGCAGTTAAATCAACATCCTTTACTGCTTTCCCATTTCTGAGTAAGAGGTGTAAAGTCCAGAAGGGCTCAGGTTACTCTTCCATATTCCTATCTTACATTTAACATGCTCTATACAAGGGGAGCATTGGCTGTGGCCTTTCCTAGGATTTTTATGTTGCCACAAGTGGTGGTAGGATTGTTTTCATCTCCATAAGCTCTTTTGGGACATTTGGAAGGTTTCGGACTCCAAAGACATTCAGGTTTTATAGTCTTGCAGGTAAAACAGAAACTCCTGTTCTTTCCCATAGTATTCTGGAATGCTGAAGATGTTTCAGTCTTTGTGGATGATTAACTAAAGGTAGCAAAGTACTGCTCTTCTGAGAATTCAGCATTAATGATGCACTGCTTGCTATATGGTGAAAAGAACATTATCTGGGTATAAACAGAATGTAAGCCTGAAGAACTAGAGATTTCTGAAAGTTATAAACAACTTCAAGGGACTTTTATCTCGAGAACATCCTCCTGTTTGCTCTGGAGCTCAATAACTTTCGTTGTCTTTATGCTTGCACTGATAAATGTTTAGGAAGAGGTTTAACAAACTGTCTTTGCACAAGGCTGAAAGCTGGGAAAAACTTGAGTTTTAAGAGCTCTGGCAATGAGTAAATTCTAGTGATGAGAAAAATAATCTCTTCTGCTTTAGTTTTTTCAACAGTTAAAAGTGAAATAATGCTTATTCTTCTGCTAGGATGTGACAATGATATTTACTGTGGTAAAATACTTTGAAAAGGAAAAATTGGATGTAATTATAATAATTTAATCTGGAGTGGCATCCTGTAGATTGTGTAACACTTTGCTAGCTATAAAGCAAGGTTACTACCCCAGGGAATTTACAGCACAGAGGATCAGCTCCTATTTCAAGATTTTGTTGAGTAAAGGCAGCTGGGCATTTACATTACCTGAACAAATGACCCACTGAATCACAATTCTTTTTGTTCTGAAGGAAAAGTTAATTGTTTTATACCTTTTCTTTATTTTGGGATGGTTTACTTCCCCTGGATTACACTTCAGGCACATATAAAGAGGACAGGTAAAGCCAGGGATTTTCCCAGTACCTGGATTTTTGCTGGTGGTGGACAGTAACACAGGAGTAGTGCCCACTACCCTTCCTGGGGCTGAAACTACCATGTTAGCAGATGCAAGCAGAATGAAAGATGCCGTTATTTCCCCAACGAGTTAAATAAAACTGGGGACGCGTTTTTGTCCTTTAGACCCATATGTTAGTTCTTACTCAAAACAATCAAATTGAAGTTTCCTCATCTTTTTTTCCTTGTTATCAGTGTTGACTTAGCCTCAAAAGTTAGTTGATGCAAACCACTGAGATTTAAATACTTTTCGAACCTTTCATTAAGCCTTCTAGGTCTGCTGCTAAACATAGGAGACACTCTGGGATTTGTGAAGAAAGGTGGTCATGAAATGTAGTTTGTATACCCATTGTTATCTCATATTTGTTGAATTAATTCTTTTCCCTTCATACTGGGTGAATCTAGAAATTGCCAGTAGAAGTCACAGGATGAACTGAAAATGAAAATACAAGCCACACTAAACTCTGCCCTCATTTTTGCAAACTGGGAGTCCCACAACCTCCCTGGTTGTGAAACCAGTGTTCAGAGGGAGAACGTGGTACCAGAAGACAGCAGGACTGTGTCTGCCTGTGAGTTGTCCAGCAACGCACAAAGTCCAGCAAATCTGCCTGAGAGGTTATAAGCCAGGTACACTGAGTTCTGCTGTAGAAGAGGATGATTGCTTCCTTCCTTTCTCTGTACAAAATCCTGAATGGATTATCTGCTAAATGATTCACATTGCATGCTGTCATGGTTAATTACTTCCAAAACTATTCTAATCACAGAATGTGTCAGTTCTAACTTGAAAGTTACCAGCATCAGTACACCCTGTCATGGATTTTTAACTATTTGTAATTTCTTAGATGGTGTTTGTGCCTTCAATCTGATGGATTTAAATATGGAAGAGGAAATCTAAAAGTGCTGGGAATAAAAGTGTGGGAAGACAAGCCACAAGGGGACTCTGTGCTGCTGTCCGTCTGCAAGTGATCAGAACAAATCTCGGAAAAAATGGAAAAAAAGGCAACAAGCAATGAGACTGAGCCGCTGACTTCCAAGAAAGATGTCTCAGACTGTAATGAAGGAGAAGATTGTAAAGAGAACGGACTTCTGGTCAGGAACCCTAAATCTGCCCTACGGCTAGTGGAGGATGGCAATAAAGTCCATCCCAGCCAGGGAGATAAAGGGGAGGCAGCTCAGATCTCAAATGGTTATTCAGGGGTTCAGGGCTCTGTTCCCTGCAATGGAATGGGAGAGGTGGAAGACGCCCAGTGCACTGCCCCAGCAGCCACAACCACCACTACAACCACCACTTCTACCACCTGCGGAGCAGAAGGCCAGCAGCAGCTGATGGAGCTAGAAGACAGAGAGACCTGGAGTAAAAAAATTGACTTTCTACTCTCTGTCATTGGATATGCAGTGGATCTGGGAAATGTGTGGAGATTTCCTTATATATGCTATCAAAATGGAGGAGGTCAGTGACTAGTTCTGTATGCTGTTCCTTAATGCTGAACTTCCTTGCTTATGAATGGATGATTTAGTGGCTTATTTTAATATCATATATAACAAATGACCAAGGGGAAATTACTTACTTTTCAAGCAGACTGGAAAACCTAAATACTGGGATAGGATAACTAGACACATTAAGATGGAAGAAAAACTATTTAGCAAGATCTAAAAAATCAGTACAACTAGAAGCTGAGAGCCAGTTAGGTGCAGAACCACCTTCCAAGAGAAAAGACTGAATCCCTGTCCCAAGGAGTATTTTAAAATCAGATAAACCAACATGTCAAAACCAACTCATCAGGAATGCTAGCTCTTAGAGTCACTGACATATCAGCCAAAATATAAATCTAATCAAGGAGACCCTGGAAAGGACTTTTGTCTCCCTGATGTAACAAAGGCATTTTACTGAAGAAGTTAACGATTTTATCTGTAGCCCATCTCACAATTGCATCCACTGCAGCCAGTACAGTCTTGATGAATCCTATGTCTACTTGTTACAGAACATGAGAAGTTTGGCCTGAGTCTTGCTTCCTATTCACACTGCAAAGTAGATACTCTTACGATCAGTGTGGCACACTGGCTAGGGAGGGAATATGCATTTTCCCTGTGGGATAAAAGGAACTGTTGTTTATGGAGTGCTGGTACTGTTGGAAGAGAAGTCCTATGAAGAGTTACAATCATCTGCTTTTTTTCTTGCAGGAGCATTCCTCATTCCTTACACAATTATGGCCATCTTTGGAGGGATTCCTCTCTTCTATATGGAACTAGCACTAGGACAGTACCACAGGAATGGGTGTATTTCAATTTGGAGAAAAATATGTCCTATATTCAAAGGTAAAGAAGGGAAATGGAAAATTCCTAGGAACTTTCTGAATAACTGGAAGATTTTCCTATAAAGGTGAAATTTCTGAAAATAATATGAAAATCTCATAAAACAAAGTGTGCTGGTTTTGGCTGGGATAGAGTTAATTTTCTTCATAGTGGCTAGTATGAGGCTAAACCACGACACAAAGTAAGGCTTGTTCTACACAAGATTTTGGCTTTACAAAGAACGCTTTCATAAAACTTTATGTACACCTGCAGGTGTGTGTGTGTACTCTCATACACACGTATGATGTGCAACTCTCAAATTGATTAGATAGAGGCCAGTCCACTTCCTCTGACCCAAGCCTGAAAATATAAAAAACCAACCAAACAAAACAAAAATGTAATTAATAAAGTAAGTGCAACATTACTGAATCCAAGGCAAAATTATAAACCAGGAAAGAATAAAGAGCAACTATTTCTATTACAATGAAATGATTCCCCATCTTCAGCCTGGCCTGTCAATTGCTATCCTACAACAGAGCCTTCTAGAGTAAAAGGACCTGTTCTGTATGCTTGTTTACTCTTGCTCCCAGTGTTATAGCTCTGGTCTTGTCTTTTTTATTTACTGAGTGCAAGATGCCTATTTCTAAGTTCCAGGAATTTAGCAACACATGAAAAAAACTATATAAGCATGTTCTGTCTTGATTAAGGATGCTTTCTTGGAATCAGACCCTGAGTGTTTCCGAAGCCACAAGAAATTCCAGTGTTGTAAACACTTGAGAGGGTATGTGTACCTCCTGCAGAGCTGCTTTAGACGGTTACTAATTGTAGTTGATGTGATAACCAATTCCTTACTTTTTTTTTTGGCCTAAAACTTATACTCACTTCATGTAATTATTTCCTGCCTTACTAGGAATTGGCTTTGCCATCTGTATAATAGATCTTTATGTAGCCTCCTACTACAACACCATTATGGCCTGGGCCTTTTACTACCTCATATCCTCCTTCACGGCGGAGCTGCCATGGACCAGCTGCACAAATGCTTGGAACACAGGCAACTGCACTAACTACTTCAGCAAGGACAATGTCAGCTGGTCCCTGCACTCCATCTCTCCCGCAGAAGAATTTTATACGTAAGTGCATGTAAGTGAGGACAGTAATGGACAGAATGGTGGAACATGTAGCAAGCTTTTCTCTGCAGGGGGAGCAGGGCTGTTTATTAGTGGTACCCTTTTCTGAACTATTCAAATAACTGAATACTTGTAGGTGTATGTAAGCTTAGGGTGTACGGGACAGTACTCTATATTTTAGATCAGAGGTTCCCAACCGCTGTCAGCTGTCATCACTTATCATCACTGGTGTACCATTAATATCAAACTCTTAATTAAAAAAAATCCAAAATTACATGAATCTGAAGGCTACTTATCAAGGCCTCAGGACTACTTGTAATGCTTAGACCACAGTATGGGACTGTTCAAAGTATACTTAACAAAAGCATTTGTTAAAAAAATACCTATACTGTGTTTTTCTTTCCTCTTTCAGCCGCCAAGTTCTACAGGTGCACAGGTCCAATGGGCTGGATGACCTGGGGGGCATTAGCTGGCAATTGACCCTCTGTTTATTGTTAATCTTCACCATTGTATACTTCAGCATCTGGAAAGGGGTCAAAACATCTGGCAAGGTGAATGCAAAAGCAAGACAAATCAACTTGGTACAGTATAGTCTAGCAGCAGTTCTAAATGAGCCAATTAACTTGACAGAGAATTATCTCAGATTGTCTTCATGACAGGGATTATAGGCTCATGTATTTGGGAAGCACTTACTGTAGTGGCTGCCACTGTCAGCCAAATAATATGTAACAACAGTAAGTTATGCCACTGTTCTCTGGACAACAACCCTGCCAAGAGAAAATGTGGGTATAGATGTGCAAACTGCCTGTTTACAGACATTCTGAGAAGTTCACATGAAGATGTTATAAATGCTAAGAGCTACAGTAAGAATAACTCATTATCACCTGTTAACTTTCTACCCATGGCAAATGCTGTCTTGCTGTTTTCCCTCACAGGTGGTATGGGTGACTGCCACATTCCCTTACGTCATACTCTTTATCCTGCTAGTGAGAGGTGCGACTTTGCCTGGGGCTTGGAGAGGTGTCCTCTACTACTTAAAACCTGACTGGCAGAAACTCCTGGCCACTGAGGTAAAAAAACATGACAAAAGGGTAGAGACTTGCTTTTAGCCTATCAGCCTGTACATACTTCAATGTCTATTTTCAGCATAGAGCATGATTAAACAGATGTCTTAGCATAGACTTAAAAGCCTGACTTCATGCTCTTGTTGAAACAGTCACGCTATTCTTTCCATAATTATAAAGATTTTTTTAAAGATTACGAGTCCACCATGAATTTAGCTTGAACTAATATTAGGGTTCCCATACAGCAGTTGAATAGAATTAGTGATATGATTAGAAAGAAAACAAGTGACCCAACAGTTTTTTGCCAGGAAAATGGTGAACAGCCTGACATTGAGTGAGAAGCTATGATAGCTGCTATACTGCAACAAAATCCTTTACCTATGACAGTCACACTGAGCAAACTAAATTTACTAAGCCCTAACAACTGGTCTAGCTGCAGGTTTTTTGGCTGTGAGGGGATCATTACACACTTGGGCAGGCTTTTCCACAGCCCAACGGTGTTCACAGTTGCCCGTATTTAAGTAATGCAGGTTACTAGAGTTGAAACTTCAGACCTCCATCCTGTGACAAGCTTTGGCAGATAAGCCCAAGGATACTCTCTGTAGCCACCAGCTAAAATGTGACTCAGTAATCAAGTGCATGTGGAGAAGGAATAAGTAAGTTAGGCCTGCATACACCACCAATATTGGAAAAGAAAGGAGGAATGAGGACAAGACTGAGCTAAACAACAAACCCGAGACATTCCAGTATCTGATTCAGCTTTGAACTCTGTGGATGACAAGTAGTCCATCAGGTCAAGGCTGCACTTACTTCTCTGCCTATGAAAGTGTCTAGTGAGGAGGGTGATGGAAAAAACCCAAAGCAATAAATACTACAAATACAAAGATTAAAAATTCTAATGTTTGCAAGTCTGCTGCTGCCCAGCTGATATGGAGAGTTCTGAATGAAGAGGAAATGAAAAGACACCAGTCTCTGATAAAGCAGCATCTCCAATAAGGGACCACATCTTCTGAAAAAGCAATAAAGGGCATTGATATTGTATTGGATGTATCTGAAGTGAGGACAGCAGATTGCAATCTGTGTGCTGGACGATGACAGAGCTCTGTCTGTGGATGATACAGGATGGCCTCACACGATGGAAGAGAATATTAGAAATGAGTTGTAATGAACTCCATGTTTCAATCAAAAGAGGATAAATGAATGAGGACTTTCACCTTCAGAAAGAGAAATGATACTGTACTTCACAAACGCTACTCATTAAGGCTGTGGCCACTTCAGCAGGCTTTTCATAACAAGATCACGCTTGCATCTGTCATGGCTACAACAAAGCTGAATCGAGTCCTAAGGACTAGAACTGCATCTACACTGTCAAATATATTTCCATAAATCTAGGAAAAATCTGGGCAGTGATCATCTACTACTTAGCCTGGAGGACACACAGCCAAACATAGGACTATTCCACAGCACACAGAGTTTGGAGGAAGATGGGCCAAACCCACTGCAAAATCATGGCTAGAAAGTTCCCTATACATTGCAAAACTTGTGTTAAACTGATTACAGGCAAATCACTGTGAATTAATCTAAGATGCTGTCAGAAGTGAAACTGCCAGTGAGTACTTGAAACAGTGTAAAGAGATACAATAAGCACTGCATAGGCACTGAAATTATAGTGGATATTTACAACTCTCACAGATCTACAATAAATACTCATATTTCAACATGCTCTCTTAACAAAATGTTTGTTAGCCCAGGACTAGGATATAGGCAGACTAGTGAAACAGGGTTTTGTAGGCCTAGGCGATATTCTGTATATGCCAAACTCACTCAATCTGTTTCATGTCATTTTTTCTTGATTTTCAATATTTTTCAGGTTTGGGTGGATGCAGCAGCTCAGATTTTTTTCTCCCTTGGTCCAGGTTTTGGTGTCCTATTGGCTTATGCCAGCTACAACAAATTCCATAACAACTGCTACCAGTGAGTTCTACCTTATTCTATAAGTAAAATTGAGTTGTTAAAATATAACTGTGGGTATTTATGAAAAAGAAACACAGTGCTGGTGAAAGGCACTGAATTGTCAGACCTGTGTACCTAGAAATCAGACAGAAGCGTAACAGAACAAAAGTCCTTATTGAAAGAACCTGCAATCTAAAACATTTCTCCTCTGTTGTGCCTACCCTAAAGAAAGATAATCTCTACCAATTACAGTGAGGATTCTAAGATGTAGAAACCTGCCACAAAAAATTGGATTAAACCCCTGCCAAACAATCGTATCATAATTATTTAATCTCAGCAGTCAGGTAGGAGATGACTTTAGAGTCTTGAGCTGAACGGCAGTTTACAGTTGTTTCCTTGTTATCTTAAAAAACTCTTTTATAACTTGTAAAGTAAAATTCTCAATTCTTTAATATTCCTATAGTAATTCCTATTTTTTAAAAACACCAGTATACATCCAGCATTCAATCCAGTGTCAGACTAATGTTACAACATCTGTTTAAAGTTGAAGAAAAAGTAGTTATGCTTTTTTTTTTTTTCTCTTTCTTTCAAATCCCCTGTTTGTTTTTTTCACTGTATTCCCCTAGTTTTTCTAGGAGTCTATCCAGATCATTAACTCACCCCATCTGGTAGTAAACTACCCTTTCTAGCAGATGCTGATTCCCTGATATGAGTTAGGTCTTCTGTTGCAGAGATGCTCTGGTTACCAGTACCGTGAACTGTCTGACTAGTTTTGTGTCTGGATTTGTCATTTTCACTGTGCTGGGATACATGGCTGAGATGAGGAATGAAGATGTATCAGAGGTTGCCAAAGATACTGGTAGGCTAACTTTTTGTACGTATCTCTCAAACCGCTTCTAAGATAGAATATATTTGTATATTATCTTCTAGACTGAGAACAGCCCAAATTATGCAAAATATTTAGTATATAATTCAGGATACTGACTTACTTTATGATAAGGCACTGTTGTACAGCTAAAAATTATTCCATAAAGACAGCATATAGAAGTCATAATGCATGCAGCTTCACAGACATGGTGGTAATTGCACACTGCAAAATAGCCTGGGGGGGAGAAGTTTTCCCCTGGAAGACAACATGGTACAGTGAAACTGCCTGTCCTCCTTCCTCGCAGCAGTAGTGCGCTACCAATTATCCCTAATTCTCTGTTCTAATATCAGGACCCAGCCTTCTCTTCATTACGTATGCTGAGGCCATTGCAAACATGCCTGCTTCCACTTTCTTTGCCATCATCTTTTTCCTGATGTTACTCACGCTGGGATTAGACAGCACGGTGAGTAGACAGCATCCGAGAGAGCGGACCTCTCAGGTATCTGGTGCATGGCCTTACCCCCGCAGACATCAGAAGAAACAGAATTACAAATCTTGCACCGTCACTAAAGGGTTTAAAGCAGGACTGGTATCTCCATGTGCCTTCTGAAAGACAGCAACTATTACTCCAATTTTGACCTAAACAGGCCCAAATAAACTTAAATGATATGCCAGTCTCATACTGTGACAATCAGTAACAGACCTGGAAACACAACGAAAGCCCTTGACTCATAAATTCCTGGTTGAATGCAGCCTTCCAGGCTCCTTCTCCCTTGTAGTTGTAAACTGACAAAGCAATTACTAAATTCTGCAATTTTTTCACACTAATTGGATTTAAAAGGTGAGAACTGGAGATGGTCTCAACAGCACTGCGAAAAGGAGATGTTCTAAAAACTTGCCACGTGAGCCTGTTTTTACAGCCTGAGAATAAGCACCTTCCAGGAAGGCTAAACTTGGCTGATTTCACAATCTTGGTTCTACTGAGCCGCCAACCACTTATCAGCATCCTGTTACTTGTAATATAGTACTTTCTCTGGATGATAAGCACTTCCTACAGATACATGAAGACTAAATCCCCACCTTAAAGGGTTTAAAAGTTCTGAAGAAAGACTGTTTAAACAACAATCACATCAACTCTACAAGCAGAATAAAGCACCAGTGTTTCAATGCTTTAAAGCTCCTTTAAGCATTGAAACATACTTTAAAGCAGGTAAAACTGCCCTGTATTTTCCAGTGATTTTTCCATGCTTTTCAGTTTGCAGGGCTAGAGGGAGTGATTACCGGAGTACTGGATGAATTCCCGCATGTCTGGAGCAAACGCAGGGAATTGTTTGTCCTTGGTCTGACCATCGTTTGCTTTTTGGGGTCATTAGCAACCCTGACATTTGTAAGTATTTTACCCACTCAGCTTTCCTTACTGGCAGTTTCCTGCAAATGACATCTTGGAGAGGGTAGTATTTTTTGAAGAGAGTTTCAAGAAATCAGATTAAACCTGCAACCTGTTTTCTTTATGCATTAGAAATCTATATCTGTAATGAATGTGAACAGTATCTCTTACTAGAAAATGTGTTGCAAAATGATCTATTGCAATTCAGCAAAACTCTTAATGTGCTACACTTCATAAAAGACATCATAAATGACATCATTGCTCCAACTGCTGAATCAGTAAGCAGACAACCTTCCACATTTTGTATGTGGTTTACTTCTTGCTCTCAAAAGCTCCACGTTTAAAATGAATTATTATTTTAATTTTCACAATGTTTGAAATGTATTTTGAATTTTAAAAAGAATGATCAAAAAATCATCTCCTAGAAAACGCTGCAATTTACTGTTGCTGTTCTCCAAAAATTTCTAGCAATTTCCTGGATCATCCTCATCAAATCAGGCCAGAAATCATGAACGGTCGCACCAAATAGTCTCCGTGGGGCTTGCAGGATTTCATTTTCACAACAAGCAACATTTTGAATCATAAGTGTAATGATCATAAGGGACAAGGAAAAATTACTTGGCTTTCCTGTCATGTTTCATTCCACTTGCTCATTTATGTGCAACTTCCTTCTCATTTGAAGCATTTGCTGTAAAAGGAGACTTAGTTCCTCTCCAAGACACAGTGCCCTCCTCCTTCATGATTCTAGATCCCACACGGAAAGAAAGCAAAGTAACACCTTATTTATCTCTGTTCAGTAACTATAACTTAAGTTGGAGAAAGAAGATGCCATCACAGAAGACATGCAAAAAGCCATCCCATCAAATCTCATTTGTTCATTAAAACCCAGCTGCAACTGCCAACAATTCAGTTTTATCTTTTCTGCATGGTAGCCCCACTGGTGAAATATGTGCACAGAGAGTGAGCAGATCAGCAGTAGAGTACGCTCAAGGATTTCACTGGCAGGAACAGCCACAAAGCGACAGAACTGACTGAATTTTCCATCTGTGAATGCCCTGGTCCAGACGAAGGCAATAATGAACAACAGTTTTACAGGATTTCCGTCACTGGTTCTTTGGTTCACTGACAATATGATCTCCTTTCTAGGGAGGTGCGTATGTGGTAAAGCTGTTTGAAGAATACGCCACTGGTCCAGCTGTCCTAACAGTTGTGTTTCTGGAAGCAGTTGCTGTGGCCTGGTTCTACGGTACGTCTACTGCCACATTGACAAACAATGCTAACCCAGACTTCTGAGCTTCTGCAGTGTAGCATTTCCTCTGCTTCTGCAGAGAAGATCACTGATGTCTCTGGAAAAAGTCTGCAAAATCTTTTTTACAAAATCACCGATTACCAAATCTGTGAGAATTATTATTAATTGTTCTATGACAGAAGTACAGTGACATCTAAAAGAAACAAGAGCTACAGTTCAGGATAATTAAGGATTTAATATAATTAAGAGTTATAGGAACAAAACAAGTCTTTCATGATGGATTCTGAATTTATTTGCTATGCATACAAAATGCTGTGCATCTACTTAGAAAAAACTTATCTGCTGTTGCCACTCTCCTCCCACTTGTCTCCACAGGCATCACCCAGTTTTGCAATGATGTGAAAGAAATGCTAGGCTTTACCCCAGGCTGGTACTGGCGAGTTTGCTGGGTAGCAATTAGTCCCATCTTCCTTCTGGTGAGTTTTCTTTATAGCTTGCTTTTTCCAGCACAAGAAAATTACCATTGAACACTGCAGCTACATAGACTTCTAAAAGCTTAATTACAGAATCTTCTTGTGAAGTTCTTCAGTAACAATTCTTGTTAAACTAAAAAGGCTCAATTAGTGAAAAACCCAATAAAATGCTGCAAGGTCTTGTTACTAAATCACTATAAGGATTTTGTAGATGAGCTAGCTAAATAAGACTGGGTTCTGCATAACTCCCCTCCTTCCCTCTGCTGAACAAAGTTACTATTTACCTGCACAAAATGAAGCAATAAAAGATGATGATGAAACATACTGTCTGGGGAGTAAAACCAAGACAAGTAAATATACTGTCTCAGCAACTGCTGACTGATGACTTTAGAATATTTCACTTAAAATTTACAGCAGTTAATTGCAACCTTTATAAATCTGTAATTCAGAATTGGAAATACTGTCCCAATGTTTGACTTGCTAGTATTATTAATAACATTTTAAAGTAAAGTGTTCATTTCCTGATCCAAAATTAGTTCACACTATCTTTTATTGTTACTAGCCTTAGTGGGAGCAGAGCAGGTCAAGCTGGAATTTATGAAACACAGAATGTAGACTTAAGACCTACAAAGTGAATTCAAAACACTTGTAATAATCAATGCACAATTAATAGATTTTCATTTTATTACTCCTAGAAAAAGGGGGGAAAAAAAGCTCTAAGTAAGTGTGACACCACAAATAATGTTTATACTACCATCCTCTTCGTGATCCTAAAACAGTAAAATAAACAGAGAGGAATACAGCTCTGGTGATGTGGTTACTAGGCAGAGCTATTTGTATTCTCTGTGGAAAGTAAACTAAAAAATAAAGCAAGCCCAGAAGGTAGTATGTTATTTCTGTATGGAAATGTTTCTGGTAATCCTGATCTTCTGATGATACTCTGGAAAAAATGGAGTCAGAGATCCTTCCAACGATAGTCACAAATATTACTCCTGTAGTATTCAACTAAAAGTATTTGTTCTTTCACAAGAAATTTTTCAGTCATGAAGGATATGCACAGGAAAATGATCTGACAGCATTAATCGAGCTGACGACAGAATACTATATCCAACTAGTATTAACATTTGTCAAAGCTACTGAAGATCCAAAATGCTATGGAAAAATATCACAGAAAAGATAAAATTTGTAGAAAATAAGTAACAGTGAAAAAACAGAATCTGTATAGCTTATCACAGAGAAAGCTGAAAGCTGATGCGATTACCACAGGTTAAGTTCTTTAACTGTATTTGAAAGAGTATTAAAAGGGTCTACAACCCAATAAAGAACAGCATAAAACAACAACATAGCAGCTGCAAGTTAAATTCAGACAAAGCAAAACTGACATTGATCGTGATTAAATACAGGACAAGTAGCTAAGGGAAACTGTACACTTCCCATTTCTGGTGGCTTAAAATTAAGATGATGCCTTTCTGGAAGGGGTGCTTTAGCTGCAATCAAGTTATAGGGCTCAATACAAGCGTAACTGGATGAAATGCTGCACACTGGTACCAATCAATCTGATTTTGTCCATCTAACATCTTTCTATCCTTTAAATGTACAAGCGTGGTCCTGAGTTTTCTCCCTTAATGCTTCTTAAGCAAGAAACACCACAATGTGTATTTATGGAATAAGCAATCCATAGGAGAATTTTTACCTAGTTCCTTTCAGTTACTGGTTGGGCTATACTCTAAAGCTCCTAAGCTCTTTTAAACTTCCTGAAGGAAAGTCTCGATATCCAAAAGTGGTTTGAGGGGTTTTTTTGGTTATGTTTTTTTTTTTTAAATCCATACTAATGTCATTTAGGATTTTTTCAGCGTTGACATATGTTTAATCCCTGAGTCCTACTCATTTTTTTTTTTTTTTTAGTTCAATGCTATGCTGGGACACAGTTCCCTGAAGTAAATTTGTGCCATCAAAATACATGTATTCATACTTTGTTATCTTATTTTTCAGTTTGTCACTTGCAGCTTTCTGTCCAATCCTCCTGAGCTACGGCTTTTTGATTATAATTATCCCTACTGGACTACAGTAGTGGGTTACTGCATAGGAACTTCTTCAGTCATGTGTATTCCGATCTACATGGTTTATCGGTTGATCATCACTCCAGGAACACTTAAGGAGGTATCCATGATGCTCTCTTGCTTCTATTTGACTGTTGGGAAGGAGGTGATTCCTAGAAACATTGCCTGTAGATTTTTCTGGGGTCCGATGCCCCAGGACTTGAGGATTATTGCTGTTCTGTTCCTAGCCAGCTGATCACTAATTGTCTTCTGCCCATTCTGAGCAATTCACAAATCTCCCCAGGTCTTACTGAGGCCATTGACGTATTCATATAAAAATTAGATCAAGTATTTCTTTTTAAGCTCTGGTGAACTGGAGGCTTTTCCTAGAAATCACACAAGACACAGTATCATGTGAATGAGGCAGTGAAAAATTGGTTCCTTTGGATATGTCTGTAAGAACAGGTTTCTTTTTCTCTCCCACACTTAGTAAGATTTCTCTGCCATAAATTTGTGGCAGCCTGTGATGACATTTTTGGGCTTTCTTGTAAGTGCACATAAATACCAGTTCAGAAACAATACGTTCAGTTGACTCAGGTATCCAAGTAAGCTGCAAAGTCCTAAAGCATTAATACAACATCTGTCAAACTTTGATTCAAATTGTATGTTACAAATAATTAAAAAATAATGCTGTGCACTTCTATAGCACCTTACATCTTCATAGTGCTGAGGTAACAGAAGCCTGAAACATCCTTGTGTTGTAGTTCAAGAGGTGTAACTCAAACTAAAGTCACATTTTTATTACGAATCTCTTTCCAAATGGCTGTCATGTTAACATATTACTTCTAAAATGAATCAATTTCTAATACTGATTTCTTTCCAACAGCGTGTTCTGAAAAGCATTACTCCAGAAACAGCTACAGAAATTCCTTTTGGAGACATCCGCATGAATGCAGTATAAGCTGACCTGTTTTCTGGGGGGAAGAGAGGGAGAGCATAAAACATAACTTTCCCCACACTCTCCCACCCAAAGAATTACGTTTCCAGCTGAGACAACAAAGGGAGGAGTTTTCTGTGGACGTTGCATCACTGACAACAGGCATTTGGAAACATGATGCCTCCAGCACATTTATCCAAGCAATTCAATGAAATCTACTGTGCACTTCTAACCAGACTGAACTGACTGAGAACTAACTCATTCTGGAAACATGAGGATGGCTGTGTGCATGAGAATACCACTACTCCATGCACGGGCACTGGGGCTGTTTGAAAGTGTGCGTGATTGCACAAGCCACTATAGGACGAGTATCAGCGGGTAGGACTAGGTGTAGAATCCCAAGTCTGTGGCAGTACTCCTGTATCTTCCTCAATGTGATTGTTCGTACTGGGCAATGTCATATTCGCTTCTAAGGTTCTAATTGCTTAAACTACATTGAAAAACACAAAAATATTTCTGATAGCCATAGATTACTCAAGTAACACAGGGTTTTATAAACTAGAAAAAAAATTAGTAAATTCCCTAGGTTTGTAGTGGAGTAGACAGAGGAAGAGGAAACAATCCTGAGCAGCACTATATAAAGCTCTGCATACATTAGCACACATATCTGGTAGCATTATCCTCCCCTTCCTGTATTTTGTAGTTGGTAACAGTTTCTATTGTTTCTTGCATAACAAATACTACAAAAGCATTTTTTGTAATGTAGTAGCCTTCACTTTCCTTTAGACCCAATTAAGCTGTAAAAACTCATCATGGGTTACTTAACAAGAACCTAAGTTGCTAGCACATACCATACTGTTTTCATAACTAATCTAAATATTCACAAAATCATTGTCCTGACAGACCTAACACACGTAAAGAAACTACAGACCAACAATGAATTTTTGAGTTCCGATGCCAAGAAGCGGAATCTTAAAAATCTGCTTCTCTGCTTTTTGGTTTTTTTATTTAAATTTAAGTTCATGCCTAAAATTTGCTGGAGCCTGTGACTTTTTCTATTCTTTCCTAGTACAGAACTAAAGTTTAGAATAATCCTTTTGGCTGGTTGACAAATGTACATTTAACAAACTATAAAAACCTACTTTGAAGATTTATTAGCTCATATTCTAATGTGAGCACATTTGGTTTTCACCCTGAAGAAGAAGAGGGGAAATTTTATTCTAACAAGAAGTTGAGTGGAGTTCAGCAGGACTGATTCTCATTAAATTTCAAGGCACTGATATACAAATGAACTTCCGTGCACACACTAACCTCTTTATATTATATGCATACACATGCTCTCCAAATGTAACTGCCCTTCAGACTGACTGCAGTTGTCAAGTCAGCTGGAGGAATAGTTCTGCTGCAGTTATGTGGAAGTTCAGATAAACCTAAGTAGGCGTAATTTATGTAAGAACTTGCATTGTATTTTTACTCTACCACATCATAGATTATAACAGAAGTAAAATAAAATAGAGGATAGAAGTCTCTTTTGTATCTCCTGGTCTACGTAGGTAATGTACTGCTAAAATTAACAAGGTTATATATGCATTCATAGCAGCAGGCATTAAGAAACCTGTTGAAGAGTCTACATCAGTATGAAGAACTTACCATATTAGAGGAAAGCAGTGACGGTGCATTTGCCTTTTGAAATCACTTCAGCCAAGGTTTTTCTCCCTTAGGTGTGCAGACACCTCCTGGAGGAAGGCCTCTTACACTTCAGCTATTGACTTGAGTTCACTTAACTTTAGGTCTCAAGCCCAGCTTCTAATAAGAAAATAACTTAAAAGGGACAAGGACTGTTCTTTTGAACTACAAACAAAAAGACTCCTGAACTATTTTTAACAAAGGGAATGTTCTTTCATTGCCACTAGAAAAACATAATAAATCTGTCTTACTGGACAGTTACTCACAAGAAATAGTTTTGTAGCTTATCCCTCAAGAACATTTGAGAACTACTTCCAAAACTGGCTTCATTGTAAGGAAAAGAGGAACAGTTTGGGAATTCTTTTAATATTAGAAAGCCACTTAGTTATTAAGTTGCCAATCAGAAAATCACTTTTTTTTTTTAATTAAATTTTCTGTTGTGAGTTCATTAATGAAAAAATACATATGAAATGTCAATGTAAGATTAATGAGGTACTCGTATCTATCCAATATCAAAGTGTGGGAAAAAAAAGGAGAAAACCCTACCCTGCTTCTTCACTCTTCAGACTAGTGTTCAGCTAATGCTAGATATGTTTCCTCCTAAATGGATAAGTATTTAAATAGATAAACCTTACAAATGGATTTTTTTTGCCAGACTTGATAGTGTTTCATGCTAGGCTCATTAAACAAAACAAAAAAGGAAACCCCACACACCCCTCAAACCAACACAAAACTTACAGTTCCAATTTTTGGTCATTTAAGTATAGCCACTTGCAAAAGCCTCTTTAAACAGACATTCTGCTACCTTTTATTGGAAAGGGTGAAGGTGGGGACAGAAATGATTGAGTTAAATATGGCATTATCTGTATCAAAGTCAAAGTTTCTCTTCAGCCCTTGCAAACAAACTGAAACTGAGAACGTTATTTCTAATGGAATAATTTGCAGAGTTATAACTGCAGAAATCACTGCTATTTAGTGTGCAACACTACTGATGTTATTCTTTTATAACAGCATTTGAAATGGCAACAAAAGATGCATCTTTAATTTGTATTCTTTTAAGACACTAATATACAACAGACATTATCTCTCTGGGTAGTTTTAGCACAGAATGCTCAGCAACTTCCCAAGAAATGCCACTGTTTTCTAGTGGATTAAAAGTCAGCCAAGAAGCCCTGATATTAATACAAGCCCTGCAACAGTCACAGTGCAAAACAGGTTAAGGCTTCTCAGCTTGAATTTCTCAGCTGAAAAATGAGAATAATGCACTCGAAGTACAGATGTACTGAGAAAGGGTGAAAGTTTTAAAAATTATTTGAAGATATAAAACATAATGTAGACATGCAAAGTCACAGGAAAAATATTTTTAGAAATAGACTGTCCAGATCATTTGTGATGTTAGATCTTTGCTCTCTTTTCACTAGGATAATCCAGTCCAAGGTCTTTATGGGAACAGGAGGCAAGGAAGCCCTCCAGAAGTGGATTAAAAAGGCTTTTTTCCCCCTGAATAATACAAAGATAAAATACATCCATGTTTTCATTCTATAAAAGCTGAACTTGCAAGGCAGTTCAGTCCTCATTATTTTTTTTGTTACATGGCATGCTGGTTTCAAGTTTTCTAAATCTTCTCATGATAAGTTCATTTTTTAGTACCTCTATTTAGCCAAGTAGTTGAAATATTGAAAAATTTATTTCATTTATTTTTTATCATTGATTCTTTTTTCTTCCTTTTACATATCCATCTGAAAACATTTAGAGTAACCAGTATTTATCAGGTAGCTCAACAAGTAGCCATACATTAAACATTGTTTTTGTAAAAAAGCTAGTTATATTGATACCAAATGGGTTGCACTGCAATTAAAAGTGTTTTGAGGCAAACAAGTACCTTCTCTTCAGCTCACTTTCTGCTTATCTATCACAGGAGTATATCCTACCCTCTATTCTGAATAGTGAAAAGGAAATTATGAAACCAGTAAATTAGGACCATGTTTGCCTTTTAAGCAAAGGGAATTAAACTGGAGTTTAGCTGTACAGAACTAAGTATTCCCTCCAACTTGTACATAATGCACCTGTATTAATTTATGCGGTTGTTTAGTTACAAGTGTTGCAAGCTGATTGTAAGTAAGTCATCAGTATGTGCCTTGTACTGTAAACTGTTATTGTAATAAATTTAAAATTCATAAGCCATCTTTAGACGTCTCTTGTGCCTCTCTCTTACAGGAAGAACAAAGATAAAACTCAATTCCAAGAAAAAGCAGAATATCTAGTCCAGTTTACTACACCAACAAGGCCTCTTTGACAAAAAGCAGAGGATTTCCTTCAGTGTTTGAACCTTGGCCCACTGCTAAATACTCTTTCATTCTACTCCAACAGAAGAACCAATACACATTACATTTGTTTAGACAGAACAGCAAAAACAAACTGATCCACATTTGGAGTTAAGTGCTTAGTTGCTTGATTAGTTTACATATAAAACTCATTCCATTTCAAATCTTTGTACACTGGCAGGCTTGGCATTTAATTTTACTCACATTTTGTCTCATTACTAAATCTGTTGAACAAAATATTAGAGAAACACCAATCTCAAAATCTTTTTTTTAATATTAGTTCACCTTACTGTAGCATAAAAGTGATAAATTTACTACAAAACAAAGCGAAAGAAACCATTATGAAAAGCATTGAAAATGTATTCTAAAAACTACAACCACTATCAGATAGCCTACTTACCAAGTTATAGTTCAGAGATAACTTTATTCTTGATTATGGACCTTTGAACAGACAGACTGACAAATCTAAAATATTACCTCCAGTAGAACAAGCAGGTATGACTGTAGTACATGAAAAGAGACTTATATACCTTATTTCACACAAAAAAGATGCAGTATAATAACACAAGCATTAAAAAAGACGCATGCATTAGATCCAGTATGTATCTTACAGTTTATTTAAGTGTTTCTGTACATCAGGTCCCCAAAACCAAAGCCCACACATAAATACAAAATTCATATATCAATATGCATTTAGCTTACAAAACGCCATACTACGTATAGATTATTATTCAGGCTGTTTTTCTTGCTTTTTTCCCCATTTTTACAGGTCTGTCTGCTTCTCATTTTTGAGAGCATCACTGGGCAACAATGACTCCCACTAAGGTCTGAGAATACCTTTGTTTCAGCAGAGCTCACTGTTTCAGCTGGTGAAAGGAGTAGGGGCTGCCAGGGGAAAGTATTCTCACCTTATGTTGTTTAAAACTTCTAGGTCTGTCCCAGAATCTTCAAGTACCAAGGACAGGGTACTGAAGGCCAGAGTCAGCCAAATTTAGTATTTCAACTGTATAAACAGACTAAGTGTGTGTATGAAGGGATCCATTAATCCATTTCAAAAGTTGTTCTTCTATTATGGCACACACAATTTCTTAAATGAAAGCCAGTAATAAATAGCTAGGATACACTTTTGCTTCTGTACAAGAGTCTGTGCAGCAGTGGCTTTTCCTCTTGGTTGAGAGACCAAGTGTTTTTGTCCACCACAGGGATATTAATCTTCTTCCTTCTCAATGTAAGATTTAGTACTGACACGTGCCATTTGCCTTGCCAAATAGCGGTCCCTTGCTGACATGACTGTCTCTTCATTGCTCCGTTTGGCAAATTTGCTCATGCTCTCAGATGGTTTCTGGGCTTGTTTTTTCTCCTCTTTCTCCCCTTCCTCTCCAGCTTTACGTTTCTGCTCAGACAAAATTCCAGAGATGGATCTTCCCTTCTCATCCGCCTCTCTTTCTTTTCCCTTTCTCTCTTTTCCCAGATCAGTCTCTCCATGTTTTTCTGAAGATGTAGGAGTACTTTCCCTCCTCTCTCTGTATTTCTTTTCATCACTGCCACATTTCTCTCTCCTCTCCCTCACATGATCTTCCTTTTCTCTGCATTTCTCTCCTCTCTCCTTCTCTCTGTCATTATATCTATCTTTACCATTTCTTATTCTTTCTTTCCCTCGTTCCTTTTCTGAACCCTTCTCTTCTCTGTCCTTTGCCTTCCTCCATTCTCTGCCACGTCCCTCCCTCTCTCTTCTTTCCTTCCCCCTTTGTTTATCGTCTTGCTCTTCCCTCCTTCTGTAGTTATCTTTATTAGTGTGATCCCCGTATCTATGTCGCTCTTCCTTTTCCCTTTGGTGATCCTTTTCATGGGTCTTACTTCTCTCATAATCTTTTTCCCTGTACTGTTCATCATTTCCCCTTCTGCTTGGTCTGCTCTCTCCCCTCTTTGTAAGATGGGCTTTTGTGTGCAGCTCTTCCTCCACACTGGATGAGCTTGGTGACCTGGAACACCTCTGGCTCTCGTGACGTTTAGCCTCCTCTTCACTGCTCACAGAGCTCTCTCTCCTTTTCTTCTTTTTCAAATTTACTTTACTATTTTTATGTCTCTTATCATCATCACTACTATCAGTTCCTAAGTCAGTATCAGCATCTGGATTACTTTCTTTCTTAGTAGAGGGCTTCAGTTGTTGTCTTTCATATGGGCATTTGTTCCTTTGGTTGGATTCATCATAACAACTGTCAGATTTTTCTTCCTTTATCCTACATTTTTTATGTTAAAAAAGAAAAAAACAACATTACACAGCTTGAAATCTCAGACTTTTCTACAAACTGGCTTCTGGTCAGTACTTAAGCAAAAGATGCTCCTGAGAAGTCTAAGAAAGCAAATCTATCTGTGGCTCAGGTTCCAGGAATCCAGCGCAAAGGATTTCTATTAAGTATCTGTATCTGCTTCATTCGTGAATGCGAGCTGTTGAATTTATGTAAAAGAATGACTATGGTTAAGTATCTGTAGCCTCCACCTAAGGAAAAAGACATAGATTTGTATTCCTGTGTAAGCTTTTTGGCAAGCCACACATTTTTTCCTGTATGTTTATTTCTCTATTCACATCAAATAATTATCCAGAGAAGCAGCAGGTTGTATGTTTTGTTGAGAGAGGTAGGACCATAGCTTCCATTAGTAGTAGTAGATTTTTTTAATCTGGTATTTCTGAGGATCTCATTCTTGTGGCTAGATAGGAATTAGTATCTTTTAACAAGTCATAGATTCTTAAATACAAAAAGCCGACCCATGGAGGACAAATTTGGGCAGTAGACAGAAAGGCTATGCTTTGTCATTCTTTTCTGACTGATAGGGAAATATGTGTTTACTCACACAAGGCACATGTCTCTTCTTTTTAATCATACAGCTACAGTAACAGTCAGTGGTAAATTCTTATGAATCAGCACACCATCTAGTTAGATTGAATGTTTGATGAATACTTCAAAGCATTGTTAGTCTATGAACAATGACTAAAAATTATGTTGAAAAGTTTGATAATTTGTTTAGCAATCCAATTAATTAAAATGACAAGTCAAAGGTGGATCACTTTAGGGACAAGTGATACAAATTCTGAGATCTGAAAATTGAGCCATTTTCTCTCTGTATCCTAGTGTACCACTGTAAGAAAAGAGTAAAATTAAAAAAATACACCTGAGCTTATTTGAAAGCCTTGCTGGGAGCACCATCTACAGTACTACTTCTTTTCCCCAAATTAATTTTATATACAATTCACAAAGGGAACATTTCCCTAATTTGCAAGATTAAGAAACCATCATTTCAAATGATCTCTACACAGTACAGAACTACATCATCCAGAAGACGCTCTGAAAGAAGGAACTATTAAAGCAAATGGACAACCAAGTGGGCTGACCACTACTGCTACTGTTTTTATAAAGAAATGCAACTGAGTTCACTTAGATTTCATCAATAAAAAGAAAAACCATAAAATGCAAAATTCATTTAACTACTTCAGTAGCAATCTCTGAGCACTACTGAAACCAAGCAGGTATTTCTCTTTGGTGAAAGCCTGAGAGTATTTCTCTTTGGTGAAAGCCTGAGACAGGATGTTTTTCCAAACACATAGGTATACTAATACTTTAAGTCTCAAATGACAAAACTGTGGTCTCAAATTTCCCATTTTCTGCTTAAATTCAGGAAGCTGTTCTGCTTTTCTTCGAGTCAGTAATTCTTACTTCCTACTTCTTTTACACTACTTTCCCCTATTTATTTCCAACAAGGTGGCACACCCTTATACTAAAGACATAATCGAGAATTCCCTTATTTCAGATAGCTGAGTAACTTCACTGTGATCACATTCTTCATTTAAGCTAAGAATTTACTTTCTAATAATCCAACCTCAGATCTAGAAGATCTCTTGATGAAAGCTGCATTTTCTTTGTGATAGCAAGCATTTAACTAGTGACATCCAGGTTTAAGGCCTATCTCAAGTGAGGTTTGACCTGAATGATCCGTTGTTGCATATAAGAAACATATCCCCTTCACCGTATTTATCCACAGGGCAGAATTTCACCATCTCAACTACATAAATAATTCAGCCTCATCTCATTACTTTGCTTCGGAATGTGCATATATTAAGATTTTTAAATATTCCCACCGGATTTCCTATATATTTGATTAATTTCCTTTTACCACAGCGTCAACACTCAATTATGTTTTATGAACCTGTAAATGTGGAATAAGGACAAAGTTAGAGACTCACATTCTTTTCAGGAAATTCATATGACGACATCATTTCCTATGACTTATCTCTATGCTCATTATTTTACCTTTTGTCTCCCTCATGATTCAAAATACGTAACTTAATGCAGATTGCCAAATATTATGTAAACCAAAGTAAATGTAGGTTAGAATAATACCAAGCAGTATTACAAGTATGACTGTTCCCTTGACACTTTTTAAACGGCATCCCTCTCCCGCTTGTTTCTGTCTTATAGTTTATACCACTGATGATCATTAGACATTTTCCAAACAATTCAGTAGATCAGATGTATGAAGTAATCCACTTACCCTACCAGTGTTTTAGTACTCTCTAATTGTTACAATGTTCCAGTGAGTCTGGAATCACAAACAGCCAGAAGCTGGTTTATATCTGAAAGCCTTCTGGAATCGCATCCTACCTGGCTTCACGGAAGCTGCATTTAGGCATCTCTTCTTCCCCTACCCTCTGGTTTAAAAGATGTCTGTAAAATCCACTGAGATCCTTCTGTTTAGTCACATCCAGGTACGCTAAGAGAAAGAAAATAAGGTTGGACTTACTGTGCCACAAATACTCATCAGACACAACTCAAAATTGGTAGACTGTAGTCTCCAGCCTGGAGGTTTTCAAGCCCAGAGCAGAAAAAGCTCAAAGCAACCTGATTTGACCTCATAGCAGACCACACTTTGAGCAGGAGGCTGGAACAGACGACCTTCAGAGGTCCACTTCAACCTGACTCATCTTATGATCCTATACCCTATTCTTTACACCTATTCTTGGGACACTGTACAGAATGTCTGAAGTAAGCATTGTAAGCATCATCATACCCCAGTCTTACGAGTCTTCCTTCAACAACAGACCGCTCCTCAAAAATTAAAAGTAGCAACCCAAACAGTACTTGACACACAAACAGAGGAGCTTCCTCTGTTCCTTTAGTAACATGTACAAAGGAAAGTAACACACAAAGCTGGATCTGATTCAGTATCTGCTATCTGGTCCTTTTTGATTTTAATTATCTCAAGCCTCACTGAGAGACCAGATGATGATGTTGTAAATCATGTATAACGCCATACTTATTTTTAAGGGGAATTATTTCAGTGTGAATCTCACCCTCAAGAGCTGCCTCTCTTCTTTCTCTTTCCTCCTCCTCAGCCCTTTCTTGCAGCTTCTTTTTATAGGCTGAAGTCACAAAAGCCTCTTTGTGGGCAAACTCTCCTCCTTCCATTTCACGCTCTTTCTGAATTTTTCTTTCCATTCTTTTTTCTTGCTCCTTCTTTCTAATTTCAGCTGCTTTGAGGATATTTTGGATATATCTGGGCTAAAATAGAAGGGAAAAAAGGTATCAGGCTGAGAGGTAATTGAGGTGGCTGAGAAAACACAAATTGGGATTGATGGAGATGTTGCAGAAAGTTGGTAATGGAAGAAAATTGACAGAAGCTAGTCTAACATATTCTCACACTGTTTGATAGCTATCTGAAATAAGCTGTCATTCCCTTTTAGATCACTAACATGTCATGCTTCCCAATAACAAAAGAGGTTGCTGTATTCAGTCAAAACATTCAGCCCATTTTTGACTAGGATGATTTTTGCTCTGACTGAAATTAAGTATTTTTTGATTTCTCACCCCTCTGTCTTCTGTTTTGTAATAGTCTTGCCTTTCTATTGCTGTAAAGGAGTGGGAATCTTCCTTTTATACGCACATGACCTGACAAGAGCTTTCAAATGAAAGAGAGTAAGTAACTATGAAAATATCACTTGTCAGGATAATTCAACAATGCTTTGAAACAAGGCATTGGGCTGTGGAAATTGGCTCACATTTCACCAATGAAAGTTAATTATTTTAGTCTTCTGACAGTCCTCCAGTAAGCACACTAGTGAGTGAGGAGGGATGATTTATGTTCATTGGCTTAATAACGAAAGAGTCCTTACTATCAGAAGTAGTATTGTTGCAGGGCCCATTGCCTCTAATCTAGTTATCCCATTGTAACATTCTCTTCAGAAATACACAGAAAGCTATATGTGCATCATAAGTTGGGTGGGAAACTTGTAGACTGCCGCCCTCCAGAATACCACTGAGCAGGACTCTGAAGTATCTGATGAAATATTAGTTTTGCCAAAAGTCTTGCAAATTAATACCTGATATAACAGGATTTCAGCACAATACTTGCATGTCCCATGAGAAAATGCATTTGGCAAAGCTTAAAAGTTAATCAATCATAGTTATTCCAAACATACAGAGATAAGACAGACAGCATACATTTTCAGGTATCGACCTTTTTGTCATCTTTTCCAGATAACACTCTGGCATTACTTTCTTTCTTCTTCTGCTGCATTTCATCATAAATACTGTCATATTCATACACTGTAGCATCTTCCTCCAAAGCCTTCTGAATCTCCAATTTAGTCTAAAAGAAAAAAAAGGGGGAAGAGAAGAAAAGATACCAAAAAATGAAGCATGAAATTTGTACTATTTTCCAAAATTTTATTCCTATATTGTAATTTAAACAGATCTATAGTATAAACCTATCCATTGGAACACTGTGTGTAAATTAAAAACAGCCTAATCTACAAAGTTCTTGACGTGTTTACCAGGATTGAGAAGACAAACAATCAAATCATCACCCGTATTTGCAGTTATAGGAAATACACAAAGTAAAGCACAACAGTCAAAACAACACTGGAAACTTCTTAATGACCAAACTGTTCCTTCAAATAATGTAATTAATTTTTTTCATAAACACCATTTCAACTAATTTTACTGTCTGTTTTCATCTATAGTTTATCTCCCTTCCCTAAAGCTCCAAATAACAAATATGTACCAACGTAATTCAGGATACGATTCCATATGTCACAGTTCTACCTTTTGTTTTTACAGTCAAGTTGGAAGTAAGAACTGTGAAACCGTTCAGTTTTTAAAAGCCCTATCAGAAAAAAACAACTACTAGGGGAGCCCTTAGATCAGATCTCCTGACAACAGAAGAGGAATGCCGAACAGCACCCATAAAAGTTTCTCTCAAGCACATATTGCCTCCATCAAAAAAAAAAAAAAAAGTGTTAAATGTATGACGCATAAATAGCTTTTTCTTCTAGCTATGTCTTGTATTGGTCTGGAACTTTTTAAAATGTAAAATTTGTGTTTCTTCCGCATAATTTATTCCTTGATTACAGTAAAAGGCTCACTGTTGGTATATATTTAAATATTTAAAACCCCAATACTTTGTAACATTACATTCTAAAAATGAAACAAACTGAGAAATTCTAAAAACATCAATGCATTCTATGCCACAAAACAAACTGTGACATCTTACATATTTAAGTGCTTGCATTGAGTAAACAGAAATTTTGTTGTGTTTTAAGTTATGACCAGCTCTGTGTTAAACCTCACTCACGCAGCTTTCATCAGGCAGCTCTTCAGCTACTCTGACCATAGCCAGGAGAATTTCAAAAAGAGCAATCTTGCCCAGAAAAGCGAAACAAAATCATTGCTAGAGGAATGGTTCTGAGAATTTCAAGTCGATTTTTAAAGAAAGTCTTGTGCTGCAAAGAGCAATGCACAAAGACCATAAAATTATATGGCATTTTTTAAAAGGGTAACTCTAACTCTGAAGTTGCACAATTATGTTTCTGCAATTATTTAATAAAAGGGAATGGATGCAGTAATTTCTTAATCTGCTATGGGCCTGAAGAGTCCCCACTGCATCTTACCTGTTTCATTGCTTGTTTTTTCAATGCTTCTTTCTGAAGACTTTCACCAACAGATGGCTAAAAGAAGGAAACATTGCAGAAATAAAATTAATTACATTGACACAGCTCATATTATTTTTCTACCATTCTAATGAACAATTATATAATAGTCCCATTACATAAGTCAGTCTCTCACTTCAACAGTATTTTTCTGTAAGAAAAACTGAAAGTTCATTCACAAGCATACAATGAATCAGCCTTTTCAATGAACACATTATTGCAGAACCTCAACATATATATGTGTATATATTTTTTTTAATGAAAATGGTGATGAGCTTAAGAACAGTATTTCAATGACATGTGTACCTCAAAAGCTGCACAAAATTTCATGCCATTTCACAAAACAAGTAATCTCTGTTCAAGAAATGCACAGAGACATAGGTCTGTGAAAACTGTTTAGTTGCAATGCCTTCCTCCAGCCACTGCCATAAAACGGGCAGAAAAGACATACCCGTCTACTATGGCAAGGGTCAGTCTGTTGGTGCAAGAAGCTAGCACATCAGCAGGCAAAACATCTAGCAAAGGACAGCTAAAGCCAGTACTGAAACAAATTCCTAAGAGAAGGATACTTCTAATACATCTCTTCACTCCTGAACACTACAATTCTTTCAGGTTTTGCCATTAAAAAAAACAACAAGAAAAAAGGAAAACACAGAACACAAACCCCCCAAATCAAAATAAATTGGAATGATACCTTCCTACCAATTTATATATCAAAAATGTTTTAATGTTCTTAGGAATTCTATGTTTGTGAATAAAGAAGGATAAATGTTCTCAATGACTTTTTAAATTGTATTTCTAATAGTCTGTGAAATAGATAGGTGCTATTCAGAATATACATACTCTTCTTCCAGCATGTAAATGTCATCAGACATGTAGAAGTCACGAGCAGACATTCTTACTGACAATCACATGAAAAAACTGTATTTATAATAAAAGACAAATATCCAAATGGATATGGCACTTGATTTCAAGTTTGATCTCTATCATTAGTTATCTATTTTTAGAAATAAGAATACTGCTGATTTGAACAGCACGTACTTCAAATGTTAATGTTTCATTTTTCAAGATTAATATGCTAAAAACCAGCAGTACTGAACTTCCCTAAGAAAAAACATATCCACTACTGAAAACACATTTTCTAATCATATTGTCTTTTAAAAAAACCTTTGCATCTTACTTGGTTTTGTCTTTTAATTAGTGTTGAACTAAACTGCCTATCTACCTTTTCTCATCCAATAGATAATACTGTTTATTAAACAGATTCACTATAAATGACAGGACTCGTATGCTTGTTTATGTCATTAAGTATCTCTTGATCTTAAAAAGCAGAAATAGGAAGGAAAAATCCTTTTGCATTTTGGCAGCTTCCCAAGTTTTGTAACTTTGACTAATACATGCTCTGTATCACATTTTAAAAGGACAAAGAGATTGTGTAATCAGCTCTTAACAAAATTTTAAAATGGTAACCAATTAGCAGGGAGCTTGGCAGCAGGGACTAGGATCTTCTGAAATCAAACAGAATTAGCACCATGTAAATTCAAACAGATCCCCTGAACAAGAAGGCTTTTGAATACATTTGATGTTTAAAATAAAATAATAACTTGTCGTGTCCCCTCTTTCTTATGCTATTAAAATTTTAACAGATGTGTCAACAAGGAAAAAAACCAAGTGCTTTTCCACAATTTTCTACATGACGGACTGCAAACAGCCCAAATATTTTTTCACTGGTTAATTTCAGAAACAGGGAACAAGTTGTGCCACGAACAGGAGAATTAATGGAGTTTCATTATATGGGACTTTGCAACCTCTGTCTCTTTATTTCCTTTACCACTTCCTCAGACACCCTGCCTGCTGGATTTCGCAAGTGGGCAACACTGTGTGTGACCAAAAGCTAGCCCTGTGCTGAGCAGTCAGTGAACAGTTCCTCCTCTAACACTGAGAAAGATTAAAATCACAAATTCTCATCTATGGCTGTGCCTTTAAGCAGCTGCCACTTTTCATGAAGATCACAGGACCGCAGTATCTTCGGGAGGGACCGCTGCCACCCAGCAAGGATGGTTAAGATTGTTAGTGAGTTCACAAGTCATATGGGACTAACAGGTACATACAGGGATCACTTCTAAGGGACTTTTTTCTGCTATGCAAACCACAAATAATAAAAAGACTTGCAAGCTTCTGTGCAGCTTTTAAAAAAAGCCAGAAAGGTAGTATCTCAGAGGAGTACCAAGTCATTCCAAACACAGCAAGAGAAGGTGCTAAGACAACACTGTCAATATTCAGAGAAGTACATATGGTATCACAACATAGCATCCACTGAATTCTAGATACTCAGACCTTTGCTCACTTCCTATAAACATGCCAGTACTTACTTTTGTTAAGTAATACTACAATCAGAAAAAACTGAGACACAGAATATTCAAAATATTCCTTCCTAGCCCACTCCAAGTGAGGGACTTACACACAAAAATTGGAACTTGAAAGGGCACATATTCCAACTTTTTCTGGTGCTTTAATTGCTACATGCAGACTTAGATAAAATCCAGCTCTGATTTCAAAATTAAACCTTGTGGTTAAACTACAGTAATAAAGGGAAACCCTGATGTGCGCTTCCATGGAAGAAAAACCCTGCACTGATTCAGTTATGCTCATCACTAGAAAGCAGCCTCTCTCTCTTACTCAGTTGCAGATAACCAGGTAAGGAAGCAGACCACGCTTCAGGCTTTAGGAAGCTGAGCTTGGCAGATATTAGCAGCACACGCGGAGAGTCCACTCTGGTATCAGGGACTACACCCTGTATACTGCAGCTTGCTGATTATCTGGACTAGAATTGGATATAGCCTTTTATTTATTTATGTAGCTGGCTGGCTGGTTGACTGAGGGAAGTAGATAGTGGATTATTTGGTTTAAAACAACCTACAAGAATCCTGGCTTCATTAATCTAGTATTTACCTCTGGCTTTCAGGGTTCATGAGCTGATGTTGAGAAATACTTAAAATACTGCACTTGATCTTTATGTCATATGCTTTCTTCTAAAAAAATGCTATAAATGAGTCAGTATACATTTCTTAATGCAAACAACTATTTTAAATTGACAGTGGAGCACATGCCAGCATTACACAGAAGACCTACACTTCCTCCTGGCTCTTGGGGAAGAAGATGGTCCTCTGCTTGACATATTAAGGGTCATCACTGAAGGATTCCTTTACCAGACACTCTTCCACTGGTTTCACAGAAAGGTACCTGAACAGTAAGGAATCTCCCATGCATTATGCCAGAAAGCAAGGGCTCAGTAGAAGACAAAACAGATTCTCCAGTTATATTTACAGAATAAGCTTTATTCCACCAAAATATATGAAACTCTGCTTAGAATGTTTTCCTTGTCTACCTACATGAAACAAACACGTTGATCTACAAAGATTGCATTAAAAAAATGTAATATATAATCCTCATTATTGTACATATAATTGTAAAGAAGTCCACCTGCGATTTGTTTGTCTAGAGTGGCAGTAAGTTTACAAAAAACAAACACCTTCCCTAATAGTTTATGGTTGACAATTTCCTGCCATGCTATGAGCTCTGATAGATGAGAACTTCCCGTTCTTTTGTATTGTTTTTACTTATCAACTGCCCATTTATTAAAGGCCCTATAAGCTCAGCAATCTGTCTCATACTTTCCCTGCAGTCAAGCTATTCTTCTGAAGCACAAAGCTTATAGTTTAATATTTTCTGGAAGGAGAAAATGTTTTAACCCTATCCTGTGAAATGACACAGAATCCATGCAAATCAAGAAACTCTCAGAAATGAGACTCTCCAGTCTACCACTCCTAGGAGACCATGAAAGATAGCTTGTACACAACTGAAAATGTAAAAAATTAAAAAAAAAAAATCACCCCAATCTACTAACATTTCTCATTGCTCTCTCTGATTTCTTATCTCCTTCAGGTATCTATAAGCTTCTTTCAGGTTCTTAAGTGCTTAAGCTACCTCCTTATTTTTATCCTGCAGGCACACACCCCTTCTAAGTTACTTCTTAAAATGCCTTCTTTACATTGCTCCTACACAACCAAAGGAGAACAGACGTTCAAACTACCGACCAATGTTTTTGGTTTGTCTCAGCTATGTTCAACTCATGATAGAGCATGCAAACCATTTACAGCTTTATACAAAAAGCTCAATTCAAAGTTCAAATGCAAATACCTAAAAAGGCAATTCCACAAATGAGACAACCAAAATTTCATTCTCTTACAAATTTGTCTTCTCTGCCTTCCCACCTCAATGCCCGTCTTCCCACATCTCAGGTCCCAACTGCAGTTCCTTTGTTCCCTTCTGCATCTCCTGCTTCCTCCTGTCTCACCTAGACTAGGCAGCCAGCCCCCAGCTTCCAGTCTTTCTCCTCATCGGGGTACTAACCGGGTCTTTGTTTTGCAGCCAGACACATCTAGTCTTGGCAAATTCACTGAAATTGGCCAGTACATTCAGAAACTTACTAAGGGCAAATGTCAGACAATGAATCATATAAAGCTTTTTTTAGAAAACCAAACCAAAAGGAGGATAGCAAATGATTTAACTGAATGTGCCTAGTTTAAAGAATACTCAGGCTCTATGTATCCTTATGAGTTGCTACTCATTTGTCCTTGGGGGAAAAAAAGCCAGTTGCTGTCATTGGGTTTTTAGAAGTAATTCCTCCTAAACTACTGCTGTAAATGACCATTTCTGGAGCAGAGGGTGCAGTACCATTTAAGCATAGTCTCAGAAAACAAGTCTTAGTCTGTGACTAGTATAATTTTCAGTGTTGAAGCTGGTTTCTAGGAAGTTACAACCTTAAATCTGAAGCTGAGAATGTCTTGTAAAAAACATCACAACTATTTCAAAAGATGTTCTCAAAGTCTATGCGAGATGCCTGACTTGGTGTTCCCCACTGACTGCCACAAGAAGTACGAGACCAACAAATTCTAACATAATAGCTATTCTTAATGGAATATCTCATATTAGCTGCACAGCCTGCCTCCTAAGGAAAAGCATTTGTGGTTGCTACCAAAACCCCCGGCATGGTACTTACTGATAGACAATATAAGACATCAATCCATTCCTTTTTTAAAGCCAGAAGATGTTTCTGCTCTAATATAACCTGCTATGAAAGACCCATGAGGGGGCTTTGCCCTTTAACATTGCCCTTTTGAATTCTCTACATGCTGCTTTACAGTAGACACATAAAATAAATTACCTTTGTTTAAAGTGAAATACATTTTAAAGGGAAATTAAATGCTTCGGTGACATCAAGCAGATTATATGCAGTTTGATTTTAATCTCTCACTACAACCATCTAGTTTTAACTGGATGCGCAGAAAAATATTTGACCAAACAGCAACAGCAGGATAATTTGGAGCTCTATTTGCAAGTGAAAGCACAGATACTCAGCCAGTTCACAAAAAGCAAAGCTTGCACTTATACTGAGCTAGCCAGTCCAAAAGCACTTTATTGTTAAAAGACTGAGAAATAGACACTTTCAGAGCAAAATTCATCTCACTGATTTTAGCCATCTACTTTAGACAAGATAAGTTGTGTGTCAGAAGTACCTGCCTCTCTACTGACTGTACAGGGAGCTCAGGGAACTCAAGTGTAGATACCTGCATGTTTTTTATGGATCTTGCCCCAAGTTTGTGGACCTATGTGGCTATGTCTCTGAAAGGCTAAGATCTGACTCTGCTCACTTCATTCTCCTCTCATCAGATAAGGAATCTCAGACTAAGACATCTTTGGATTCACGACACTTTGGTATCAAAATATCTTAAGATAAGCTACTTACACTCTCAGGTTATGTATTTAGCAGTGAATTGTTAAGGCTTGCCCTCATCGAGACCTATATTATCCAACTACAGACTGCACATGGATGATCACTAAATGTACATTAGACTCAAGTCTTCGGGGACGGGGGACACCAAAAAACCATCAGGTAACAGATTAATCTCAATTCATACACTGTATAAGTCATGGCTACTAGCAGACGATTAAGAGAAAGAACATGAAAAACAAGTCACGTACAGAATTAGCTTTCCTCGGCATTCCCTCCTAGCTTCCAGAAATGAAGAGGTTAGGGACTTCCTGAACTGGAGGATGCACCTGGACCACTGTTGGACACCAAGAGCACCCCTTAATTTGACTAATCCATTTCTGAATCCATTTATATTTTTGGCCATGCCACAATATCCTGTGGCAATGAGTTCCACAACTTAATTACACATTGTGTGGAGAAAAACCCCAACTTCCTTTTGTTTAGCTTAAACCAGTCACTTGGTAATTCCATAATATACTCTACTGCTCATATTGTGAGAAATGGCAAAATCACTTTACTTTCTCTGAATCATTCTTGATTTTACGTACATCCTCTTGAGTTATTCCTCTCCACCTCCTTCTCCTCAATAATCTCTTTTCTAAGAGCCTTTTTAGTCTACTTAGTCTTATTTTGCCTGAAAACTGTTGCATCAACTCTGATCATCATCAATACTCCTTACTTCGTTAATCTTTTTTTTAGTCATACTGTATCCTTTGCAAAGTTGCAAAGTGAATGGAAGGATCTGTAAGCAAAACCAAAAATCTGAGTCTACAACCGGATATAGTCTTCTGCTTGTTTTCAGTTTCTTCCTTTGCGCCAGCTTAAACACTCCATTTATCTTTTAGATGGTCACTAAAAAAACCCACCAAATCAAGCTGGTACATTCACAGAACTATCTGCACTGACTCCACAAGCTCTCTCCTGAATTTAGCACCTACTGTGGTCTATATACAGTTATTTTTTCAGCAATACTTTACATCCTGTAGCAACAAACCAGTTTTGAAAGGCTAGTAAGGTACAGGAATGTATGTTGGGCAATTCTGACACAATCAAGAAACAGGAATTTTATCTGCTGTGGCACAGAGATATTCTCAACTAAATTCCAAAGTTAAAACAGAACGTGGAAGAGTACACTGGGAATACTGACAAGCCACCTCTCTGAAAATGCAGTGCATGAGTAAGGGAGTAATATTTTTGGAGAAAATGGATTGGATACATCACAAATAACAGTAAGCCAGAATGGAAATTTATTTCTAACATCTCATAGTTTGTTGAGGTAGCATCTACTCGCTACAACAGGCTTTCCTAGGGGCAACAACCTTCCCTCCAGTTTTTTAAAACAGCAACAACTCCTCATTATGAAGGCAAATAATTCACAACTATGTTGGCTAGAAGTACCTATAGTCACCTGGTTTACTTTTTCCCAGTCAACATTGTATTTCAAGAAAATTTCCATCCCAGATGTTCTATTTCTTATGAACTAACCCAAAGATCATCTTCCTCAGCAACTAACATTCATTAATGTACTTAGCCACAGCAAAAAACCCTTTCAAATTCCTTCAGCAAGGGTACAGGCAAAATCTTAATGAAATATGCACAGTAACATTAAAAAAAAAAGGGAGCAAAAGTTTGGTATCTAATATATAACCACAGACCAAGTCAGGTGTGCAGATTTCCCAGCACAAATATTAGAGTTCAGTTAAAAATACATAATCTCCAGACATTTGAGATGTAGTTCTGACTGATAAGGTAGCAGACAGGAAATGAAACCCCTCCCAAATGCTGCTCCTTATCTTGAAAAGCTCTGAAATTATTATTGAACTAATAAAGTAATTTTGCTTTTTTAAAAAATGATCTGCTTTGATAAAGGCAGTTATGAGATTATTACTTTTTGCCGGGTATGTACCATACTGATGAGCATGACAACTTTTAAGAGTCTTTATAAACAGACTCTGGTAGGGAATCTGTCAGCCTTTCTGAAAGGGAGGATACTTGATCCGTTACACTAAAAGTTAGTAGACAGCAGCATACATTATTATAATTATTAGCATTCATTATTTTGCTTTAATGTTTAGATATTAAGAGAAAATGGAGAAGCGAAAAAATGCAAGATAGCCCCAACAGTCAGGAAGGTTCCCAGTCCTACCGTGTAATGTTTAATGGCAATAGATTAAATCAAGCTCATTCTTTGGATCTGGAAAATGTGGGGTCACTCCCTTAATGTAGAGAAAGGCACCAAATCCCAAACTGACAAGGAAGTGCTGCTGACATTAAGGACAGCAGATGTGCTGTCATCTCCATTAGCTGTATTTAAAGGAAAGCCTCTCTTTAGAGCCACGGTGCTAGGTATGAGCTCAAGTGGAAGGATGTACCTCCTGATAGCACTGAGGACAGCAGCTAAGTGAGGAAAGAGATGGGATTTAAGACATGTTCCTGTCATCTCTGTTTCCTCTAAGTCCTATAAGATGCACTGAGGCAGTTTCATGTTGAGAGTTGAGTGGATGTTACTAGGAAGGCCCTTGGCCCTTTCATGCCCCATATAAAGGTTGCTCAGACACCTTCAAAAGCAGCATTCTGGATTCTGTAATGGAACCAGGCACACAGAGGCTTGGAATTGCTAGATTCAAGCTTTCTGTGACATAAAAATAACAACTGCTAGTTTATTATAAAAAAAAAAAAATTTTTTAAAAGAAATGTTTTGATAATAGGAGTCAAAACCTGACAAAGATTAATTGATGCTTTATTAGCATTGTTTTTTCAACCACACAAAAGAAAGAGCATTGAATGAAGCTCTAGAACAGTAAGAACATTTTTGTAACACAGGTTCTCTTTCTTAATTTCAACTGACTCTAAACTCCAACTTCTTAAATGTTAAATTTCTAAACAACAGGTATATGTAAAGTTTATTTTCTGGATTTTGTGGAAAAAAGCTAATTATGCACATAAATGACATTATGATTAAATTATCACAAGTAATTCCAGATTGATAAAAACCAGTAAATTGCAACATCATGTCCAGAAAGGTCCACCCATGTGGAGAGTTCATCTCCACAATTCTGATTTCTATTCTTTACCTGTGAACTATGAAGCTACTGGCTTTAAATCCTTCAAAAATTCTGTTTTAAAAGTTGGGTTTCTGTAAGGTATCCAAACCAGCCTATATACCACACCAGTTCTTGAATGCTCCCCATACTCATAGCAGTACATCCAGAAGTGTAATTTTTACAGTGTACAGCACCCTCTACTGGGGCAGGTAGAAAGCCAGTATTTTGAAGGTAATACTTAAAAAAAAAGATAATTAAAGGAGCCTGTAGAAAAGAACACTGTCAACATCATGCAATGTAGTTATACATCATGGAGTATCAACAAACTCTGTGATCACAGAAACGTTGTGTATTGTTCAATCTAGTATTACAAGTATTGTGAGTACTTCCAGAACTACAAGTAATTCTCATTACTTGCCTTTATTTTTTTTCTTTAGAACTTTTGGGTTGTACAGCTTTGCTTTTGTTTACAGTGAGTCCGAACACCATAGATTAATTACATCGAATTTGGGTGGAATGAGCTAAAGGATAAAATACACTTAACAACTACACTTTAAAGTTAATATCTAAGAAATGTCTGTTGATTACTGCTGTCTTTCTATCTGCAGACATCTTTACCAGTGATAGCCCACAAACTTCTTTACAAGCTAGATACTGTTAACTCTTGCAAACAGGCTGCCACATGTGATGAACTTTTGGAAGAGTTAACAAAAAGTAACTAACAATCAAGTCATCACTTCCATGTAACTTGCAATAAAGAAAACAGATCATATTTCATGCCCAATTCCAAAATGATGACACATATCTTACAGACACTGCCATAACCTGATGCAGACATTAAGGGTTGCAAACAAATAATTTGCGGAATATGGGGCAAATTTCAGAAGAAAACTGTTGAACTGACCTCTTCATCAGAGTCATCTGCAAACACTGAGAGTTTCTTCGAAACCAGATTTTTCTGTGGTAATTTTTTTGGCATAATGAGCCATATCTAGGAAAAAAATTAAAAGTTACCTTTAACATTACTTACAACAAAACACATAGCACGTTCCAAAACAAAAATCTACCATTCACAATTTTAAAAACAAACTATCAGCATCACCATAATGTATCAAATATGGATTTGAGCAGCATTTGCAGCAGTGCGCTTAGCCTTGCCACATGCTTGCCAGCTTCTCCCACAGCTATTGCTTTTTCCATGCAAAGTTTCTGTATGCAATGATCTTCCTAAATTAGGCCACAAATCCCTCTTGTCCAGAATTCTCCAAGTTATTTTCTTGTTCTCCCTTGGAGAAGTAAAAAATTACTACTGTTTAACCTGCAGAGAGTTAGTCTTAGTCTACACTGGACACTATTCCATAACTATGTTTGCTGGTGCCATAAGAAGTTCACCTATTTTGCTTGGCAACATAAACCACTAATCCACAGACACAGCTACAGGAAAAGACAGGATTTACACTCAGCTTATGTCATGCAGAGATTGATTAACTACACATGCAGAACTCTTCTGCTGACACAGCCAACCTGTGTGCTCAGGAACACTTCCTAAATTTTCGGTAACGAGCAATCCCTAAATCAGGAATTTCTCCCCCACCTGCCTTTCCCCAAGTCCATCACTGAGTAAATAGTTCGTCACAGCCTGCACTGTGGAGCTGGAGAACTCCACGATGCCGTAGGTACTACATCATCATTGTGACGAACGAGTTGCTTCCGTGTGCTCCGAACACGCTCCCCAACAGCTCCCACGGACCCGGCTGCGGGGAGCCGAGAAGCAAACCGCAGCACCTCGGCCACGTCAGGCCGGTGCTCAGGGGGTGGCTGGGAAGCGGCAGCTGCGCAGCGGGTTGTCTGGGAATCCTGAGGGGAATCTACTTCCCAAGAGGGAAAACTATCCCCCGGCAACACCGCAGCAGCCGCCGGTACCTTCCCACTGTTTGTTGTTTTGTTGTTGTGGTTTGTTTTTTTTTTAACAAACACAGTTTTAAGTTGAGGCCAACACGACAAGGCTACGCGGTAGACATGCGCTGGCGGGGACGAGCGAGCCCCGCTCCTGCGGCCCGGCCCGGGGGTTCTGTCAGAGCTCGCTCCGGCCCGAGGCAGGGCCTCGCCTGCGCTCGCCCTCAGCGGCGGCCCCAAGGTTCCCCCCCAGCCGCTGCCCCGCGGAGCAGGGCCCGCTCGGACCCTCCGCCCCGAGGAGCCCGCCGGCGGCGCGGCGGGACCCCGCAGCCCCAGCTCCACCGTCACTCACTGCTTGCTCAACGCCGCCATCTTGTCCCGGCCGCTGCCCTCGCCGCCGCCAAGTAGAGCCGCCTGCCGTTCCGCGGCCGCAGATTCCTCACGGCCGAAACGCCGCCCTTCCCCGCCAGCCCCGGAGGCTCCCGCCGCAGCACCGCGCCGCGGTCCCGTTCCGGAAGGGAAGCAGAGAGCGGGCGGAGAGGGCCGGAGGCGGGGGACGAGTTTTTTTAACGGCTCATTGCCGAGTGGCGAAAGTGCCGATAGACGAAGGGCTGTTGCGGGCGGCCCGCGTCGCCCTGAGGGGAGGGGAGCCGAGCCGAGCCGAG
>NW_010972831.1:4575799-4576273 GCF_000737465.1 Haliaeetus leucocephalus | reverse complement strand
AAATCTTGCTGCAGACGGTGCAGTTGGCTGTAATCTCAAGCTTTATACCAATAAGAAAGCTTTTTTTTTTTGTCCTATATTAAAATGTAGGGCTTTTCCACAACACGTTTAGAAGAACTTGACAAAATGCTGATTAACAACCTGTAGTTAAAATTACTCCTAAAAAGTAATTTAAGGAGACTGAATCTTGAAAATTTTTGCTGTATCATTCATGAACATTGCAGCTTGGTAGTCATAAACTCGTCCCTGCCTCTCTCTCATCAGAATTAATTAAAAAAACCAAAACATTAATCAAGCTTTTTAAAGTGTAGCAAAATATATATAGTATTATACTAGCATAGTGTATAGTATTATACTAGCAAAATTGTTTCCTTTAATGTTTTTACTGCTTTTTCTTAATAATCCCTAACAGACTTCCTAACATCTTAACAACAAATACTTAGTAGCTATGCATAAAAAAATAAAAAAGCAACA
>NW_010972831.1:4532028-4575789 GCF_000737465.1 Haliaeetus leucocephalus | reverse complement strand
GAGCCGAGCCGAGCCGAGGGCGCCGGCAGCTCCTCACAGCAGTGGCCGCTGCTGCCCGCGGCCGGGCACGAGGGCCCGCGTGGGGCCGGCGGCGGGAAAGGCCCCTGAGGCGGGAAAGGCCCCTGAGGCGACCTCCCTGCGGCAGCCGGTGGCCGCCGCTCCCCCGCGGGGGGGGGGGAGGCCAACGGGCCCCCGCCAGTCGTCACCTACCTGGAGGTGTCGCTTGTTGCCGACTAAAGAAAGAAAGAAGAGTTTAATTTCCCAGAATTTTATTAAAAAAGTGATTCTGCTAAAAGAAACCTTATTGGAAAGATGAAATCTTGCTGCAGACGGTGCAGTTGGCTGTAATCTCAAGCTTTATACCAATAAGAAAGCTTTTTTTTTTTGTCCTATATTAAAATGTAGGGCTTTTCCACAACACGTTTAGAAGAACTTGACAAAATGCTGATTAACAACCTGTAGTTAAAATTACTCCTAAAAAGTAATTTAAGGAGACTGAATCTTGAAAATTTTTGCTGTATCATTCATGAACATTGCAGCTTGGTAGTCATAAACTCGTCCCTGCCTCTCTCTCATCAGAATTAATTAAAAAAACCAAAACATTAATCAAGCTTTTTAAAGTGTAGCAAAATATATATAGTATTATACTAGCAAAATTGTTTCCTTTAATGTTTTTACTGCTTTTTCTTAATAATCCCTAACAGACTTCCTAACATCTTAACAACAAATACTTAGTAGCTATGCATAAAAAAATAAAAAAGCAACAGTTAATTTAATAAAATACGTCAAATACCAGAATCGCTAAGGTTGGATGAGGAATTAAGAGATTTAATTGGAGGTACACTGGAACTGGGTGCCAAAAGGGGCTAAAGATGGGGTGGTTTTACTGTGTAGGCTCCTTGTGATCTCTGCTAGTGACAGGCAGGTGTCTACCCAGTGGTACAAGTACTCGGCTGGAGCTGAGCCCTGCTGCCACACCGCCGCTTGAGGTACACCTGAAACAAAGAAGAGAGGTAACTCCAAAAGCCCAAGTCGAAACCGTGACTGGTGTTGCTACAAGACTGAACAGAAGATCATCGCATCAGTGGAGCTCCCCCTGAGTCCGATAGTTCCACCCTGGAAAATGGTGATGCTTTGAGAAGCACATAGCGTTGTTGTGACAGTGACTGGTCAAGCATAGGAACGCTGCCTTTTTATTAGAATATATTGTGTATTGTGGTAGGTCTTCTGTTGCACAGAGTGGTCTGCTGTATTTTAATACTAAACATTTGGTAATTTAAAATATAAAGAGAAAAGTGCTTTTTTTCCCAAGCTCAGATTTGATTTGAGAGTGATTATCCTTCAAGACTCGTTTACTAAATGCTGTTAAAGGTCAGCATAGAATCATACCATTAAAGGTTGCTCTGCCGATAGAGTGTAGGTTATTTTGTGCTCTGTTCTATATTACAGCACACATATATGGAACATAAGGGCATTATCCAACATACACCATGTGTGAACACTGACGGTCATTTTAAAGAAATTGCTACAATTGTGAGTTATACCTGTACTGACACCACTGATCTGACACTACTCTCAGAACAAGTTCCATCCTGGGAAGCCAAATTTTGTAGCATACCAGCAGTTTGCCAAAGCTGTATTCTTTCTAATTACATCTGCATCCCCAACTGGAGGAAGACTGGATGCTCTAGGCCCACTTCATTCTTTCCAGTGAATTAATTTAATATATATGAGGAGAACACATGAAAAGGAGCTATGACTGCATTAAGTGTTCACTGTTCATCAGTAGGCAGGATACTGTTGATAAATATCTCCAGCTAAACTAACAAGTCTTGTCCACATTTGATTTTTAACAGGCCTCTTCAGTCTGGCATTACATCATCAAGTGAAAGATCTCAACAAGAACAATAGTCATTTCTCTTGCAGCAATATTGTATAATAATAATAATAGCCTCTTGACTGCTCTGGCAGCAAAAAAGCCCACATTCATTAAAGGAGAGAAAGACAGACTGAAAACCAGCTCCTGTATATGGCCAGCGAGTATATTAAGTACCTGGCAGATGGTGTTTACAAGGAGGAGGGCTCACGCTGTCCTCCCACCATCATGTTGCTGTTTGGAGCTGGGTGAGTCCCTAGGGCAGGGCACGGAAGTCTGAAGTAGATTTACTTGCCAAAAGAACCATCATTCTTAGTATGTCTTTACATATTACTTGCCAAAAGAACCATCATTCTTAATATGTTTATCTGGAGGTTTACAATGAGATCACTTGTTCTGGTAGGTTTCAAAGCTGATCTGCTCCCCTTTCCTTAAGGCAGTGAATTTTGATTCTAAATTTAACAGGTTTGCTTTTATTGACCAAAGAAGACTGCAGATATTTAGGACCCTTTATCTGTTGTTTAATCTATTGTGAAATCAAAGTTAATTTCTGAAGTAAGGACCTTAAAAGCACTCAGCTGAAAGTTGCCACTGACACTGTTTCATTGCTGAACTGTGTCTGGTAATCTCACAATTAGTTCATGATATTTACCAGTGATGCAGTCCAGCAGCAGCTCTGCTTGAACTTGTACAGATGCAGCAGTTGGATCAAAGCAATAAATCTCCTGAATCAAACTGTCATCAAGTTTCTGCAATGCAGAGAACAAAAAGTCAGGTGGCAGTGAAAAACTTAAGAAAGGGTTACAGAATTAAAGGTCGCTGAGAAAAGCATATAGGAAATCTGTAGGTAATGAATTATTTCACTGCCAATTCACCCTTGGCAAATTCTACTGTATTTTCTTGAGGGAAGAAGAGCAGAAAACAAAGTCTCAATATTTTGAAGTCTCACCAGTTTACACTGACTCCAGTTCTCAGTCGTCTCTGACCCCTTCCAGTTTGGATGGAGAAGCAACAGCACAGCCTTAACTATGTTATGTACCAGAGCTGGCGGTTCTACATAGCTCTTTATTTCAGCAAAGCTCTCAGCATCAAGTTTCTGGACACACTCACGCAGGTCCTGTAGCATGAATCGGTGGAACAGAATCCCTGCATGCCTCAGATTTGCGATGTGTTCTGCCTCTGGAATCAAAAGCAAACCTTTCAAGAAGTTGCTCAGAAACATCTGCTACTCAAGACTTATGTTATTGACTGAAAGGCTCTGTCCTCTTTATGATTAATTCTTTGTCTCCTTGATCGATTAATTTGTATACAGCCCAAGTATCCTATGCAATTTTAAAAACGGGTATGTGCTTGAGAAGGAGACAAAGCTTGCCTCAGGGGCAGGCAGAGGTCCTGACACCATGAAAGGTTCAGGCATGCAGGTAGTTCTGTAATTGTGACATTCAAATCCTTTTGATCTTAGTTGGGGCAGTTCTGAGGAGGACATGCTAGATCCCTGAAGGGAACAAAGCACCTTGCTTCACACCTTTGATTTCAGTGGGACTTGCACACAAAATACCCTGTGAACAAGAGTCAAAATCTAAACATTCTGTTTAACTCTACTCTGCTAAGCACTTGGGCTTGCTCAGGAGTAGTTTACGTGTGCCAAAGGTTTGTGTTTGTCTTTCCATATTTGTAGGAATTATACTTTAGATGTGGTTTTACTGAGATTCCTAATTTCATCCCTAAAAAACCTATCTTGGCTCTGTATGCACAATACCCAGTACATAGGTTGGTTCTGTTTCCTCTAAGGACATCTTCAGTGTCTCAGAGCAGGCAGCTTGGGCCATCTTTAGCATTTTCTGCAGGTCTTTGTGTTCGTGAGGTGGTAATTTCTGGTGGTGTCCAATGCTGATATCAAATATCCCAAGAGCTTGTCCTGATAGGTCACGGAGAGGTACTGCAATGTGGTATTCTCCACAGACAGAAGTGTAAATGACCTGTGAACTGTCTGTGCACTTAAATAGGTAATCTCTGAAATGAGAGTAAAGAGAGGAAAGTGTACTAAACTTTACCATTCCCGTTACTTTCGGTAATTTATTTAGCATATTTTAGTAAGATGCCGTTCATGTCTTGTTGTTAAAACAAAGGTATTACGTTAGTGAATCATTTTTTTATTTCCTTGAACTGAAATATGCACAGCTTTAAGTATCACTCAAGCCATATACAAAAAGGAGAAAATAGCATTGTGGAACACAATATTGCTTAGCTAAGGCAATTGCTGAAAATCATAAAAATTTAAGAAACCTTGCTTTAAAAACAGTTTCCTGTTTATAATCGCATTGACATTTGTTCTATAGAGTTTTATAAAAAGTAAAAACATCTGCTGGAACAGCAAATGGCTGTTCACCCAACTTTGACAACAAGGACGGTATGCTTAAAAGACAAGTCTGTGAAGATCTTGGCAGTGGAAGGAAACAGACAGTTGAAGAAAATGAGACTAATATGGCCAGGGAAAAAGACAGATTATTCTAAAGAGCAAAATGGTTCAGTGTAGGCTCTAATCCTGCAAACCTTTCGCAGCAGATGTAGAGCTTGCTTGGCAGCTCAGCTGGTAAGCATTAAGTCAGATGTTAAGTTTTTGCAGGCCTAAACTCAAAGAAAAACTCACCCCTTCATAATTCAGTATCACATGCAAACACACCAGAAGCCTTGATCGTGAGAGAGCTATAGCCAGACACTCCCACAGGGTTGCATTACCATGGGCTTTACATAATGTGGATCATGCCTGATGCAGGCTGGAGTGTAGGACCAGAGGTGACTAGTTTGATTGCAGGTCCTGGAACCTACCTTAAGAGGTTTTCTTTTCTGAGGAGAAGGACAGGAGAGCTATGAATTTCTTTTTGTCCTGTATTATCTGTAGTAAGCATCTTGCGCAGAGCATAGTCCCATGTCTGCCAGAGAGAAAAGGGAGGTTTAGCTGCATCCAAGAAAGGAACAGCCATTTTGAAGCCTGGAGAGGGAGGAAATTGTTTATCTCTTAAAGGAAACTCCTATGTACATTCAAGTGCAATGGGATGGTTTAAAGACATTTCCCAACAATGCTTGGTTTTATTCCCAGAGTGTATTGCTCAAGATGGATGAAGAATGTGCCCTGGACCTCCCTCAGCTATTTAATCCACCCCCAGGCTCCACACTGAGGAACACCCACAGGCCAAGAAGAGGTTTCCCTTCTTTTTCCCATCCTCTTGCAGTCCTCTTTCTCGTGTCATGGTTGTGTCAGTGTGCCTTGACACGTGAAAAGCATAGAGGGGAACAAATGACCTCGCTATCAGGCAGCTAACAAGGGAACAGTGCAAAGCCTGGAATGACAACAGAAAGCTGCCAACATAAACCAAGCTTATCAGAGGAAGCAGCTGAATTATGGCTACAGCAGATGTCATACAGACTTTGTGATGACACAGGATCAGTCCTAAATATTTCATACAATTTTCGTCTTCTTAACTTACTTGTACGTGAAGTGACAAGCTTCCCAGGGCCCGAGTGCCTGCTGAACAATTGGAATATGATCTGCTGGGAGGGGGGCTGCTGTTACAAGCTAGCTAATCGGGAAGCAGCCACTTCCTGAGTTGTATTTATGTCTTGGCTGCTGACATTAGTTCAGAATGAAGAGCTAATACATTAGCTGGGACATTCTTTTTTCCTATAAAATACCATAATTTTGACATGCACAAAATCTCCACAGAAGAGCATCTCCCTTTGTGGAGGTCCCAGACAGCAAAGCTTTAGCAGGGACTTGCAGTGTTGGCTAACCTACAGACAGATGGATGGATGGATGGGTGTGGGGTTTTGCTCTATTGGTTGCTGTGCAGCTGTGAGCACTGATGTAGGAGAATAGTCCCTTTTCCTGTGGAGAATCATAGAATGATTTGTGTTGGAAGGGACCTTAAAGAGCATCTAGGTCCAACCCCCCTGCCACAGACAGAGACACCTTCCACTAGATCAGGTTGCTCAAAGCCTCGTCCAACCTGGCCTTGAACACTTCCAGGGAGGAGGCATCCACAGCTTCTCTGGGCAGCCTGTTCCAGTGCCTCACCACCCTCACAGTGAAGAATTTTTTCCTAGTATATAATCTAAATCTAGCCTCTTTCAGTTTAAAACCATCACCCCTCGTCCTATCACTACACTCCCTGTTAAAGAGTCCCTCCCCATCTTTCCTGTAGGCCCCCTTTAAGTACTGGAAGGCCGCTGTAAAGTCTCCCTGGAGCCTTCTCTTCCTCAGGCTGAACAACCCCAACTCTCTCAGCCTGTCCTCATAGGGGAGATGCTCCAGCCCCCTGATCATCTTTGGGGGCCTCCTCTGGCAGCTTGAGAAGGGGCTATACTAGCAGTGCTCTTGAGTTGTTTTACATGGGAGGATGAAAAGACTGAAGAGTGGCCTCCTTTACAGAAGGAAACTTCCCTCTCTCCCTTTGTAGCCCTTTTGTTGCACAGGCAGGCGCAAGAATTTCAGGCAGGCTTCAGTTTTTATGATAAAACCACTGAGAACTCACAGGCAGCTAGAAATTACATGTCCTCACCAAAGCAGCCTTCCAGCCCCTGACTATTACAGGCCTTTTCGCTGCAGCAGTCTGCATACCTTGTCTTTGCCAGGTTCCACCAGGTACGTAATAACAGTGTGGATGCTGGGTGCCCTAGGATACAACCAGTCCAGAGCAGTAACAGTCATTTGTAGAACATTTTCCAGTGTGCAGATATGGTGGTAGGCTTTGCTGAATGCATGAGAAACTCCCTGTGAAAGCAGAATCCTCCAAATGAGCCAGACAGTTTCATATGATTTGGGGAAAAAAAGCTGGGGAAACGTACATGCAGCAAAACGAAGGAAAATGGTTTGTAACAAGTTACTTTAATCAGAACTTGTAAAGCCGAAAAACAACTGTGAAATGTCCCTTATCAAATAATGCTCTAAAGCTGCAGAGTACCCCTGTCACAGCCAAGTCCTAAAGTAGACAAAGTTGTTTTTTAGTGGCAATAGCCAAATTGCCTGGTAATGTTGGCTTGCTGCGCTCCCTGCTGCCCAGATGATGCATCCACAATGAGGCTGATGCTAAAGAGCATCCCAAAGAAATCCGGACTGCTGTTGCTTCTAATTATTCCACCATGTAAAAAGTAAGGTTTCATGCCACTTTATGGAAACTAACAAAAATATGAGGTCCAGAGCTTCAGGGAATAAAAGCTACTTACTATCTTTGGGCTTTGCACAAAAGTGCAATTAGTTTACTAGTCAGGAGAAGCTTAAATACATCCTTGATGAAGTGATACCTCATAATCAATTACAGATAAGACGCTAATCATTAAGATATTGATAAGGTGTTCTGCTCACACCACTGTCACCATATACAGTAAAAAGGGCCCCACAGTTCTTTTCCTAGTCGTACATCTTACATTTACTCAGAATGAACATGTAAAATTCACAGGGTCCCTACACAGGTTTTTGAAGAGTAGTCTAACAAACTGCTTTGTGATGATGCCCACCTGATAGAAACTGATCTCATGGGTCAGAAAGATGGTTTTCTCACATTGGTCCCGAAGAGTGTCAAGTCCTAGAATGCCAAAGGCTCTCCAGCGAGCATCGTGCAATGGCAGTACCAGGAGTGAACCTTTTCTCTCTTCCACTGGCCGGTCATAATTCCAGAAGTGGATACTTCCATGGAGCTGAACTCTTGGAACATGGATTGGCTTTCCCTCTTCAACGGCTGCAAAGCTGAAAAATAAACTTATGAGGAGGTTTGTTAAGAGTAACAGAAAACCTTTAGCAAAGCAATAAATACTGCAGCTTTGATCTCTCCCTGCTTTTTGGCATCAGAGGAGGAAGGTGTTAGCCCCTTACTCTGACCACACCCAGAAATACCACATTTACCACTTGCATCCCAAAGACAGTGGTAATAAATAAGACACTTTTCATCCTTAGGACATTTTGAAAACATCAACTAATGAATGTAATGAAAAGGAATACAGAAGCTAGGAGCAGTTACATTTCATAGATTAGAAGAAGCAATATTTAAAGAAAGAGACAAATATGTCTAGCTTTTGAAAATGAAAAGAGGCATGAAAGCTGCTTATAGTGTAAACACTAGGGAAGGAAAGGCATTGTTCTCAAAAACATCCTGTGGATGTGAACTGGGAAAAGGGAATTAATATTTAAAGAAGAAAATGTAGGCCCAATGTAATAGACATTTGCTAAAGGATGAGATTTATTAGACTGTGAGGTAATCTCCCCAAGGAAAGGAGTGAAATCCCAAACAGAGCCATTCTAAGTAGACCATGCAGAGTATAAGGACATGTATATGATAATGAATCATTCCACAATGGTCCCTGAGGATATTTCCTCTCTGGAGTACTCTATCAGCCTCTGTTTCCAGTGCACCCCAAACATTGCCTGGTACCCCGATATTCCAAATATTTTTTAGAAAAAGGAACAATTATTTGCAACTTTTCTTACCTGACTCCTTTCATGTCTCTGTAAAGTATCTGGTTTAGAACATATGGCGCATCATCTGCGGTACATGCCACATAGTGTAGGAGAATCTGTCCCCGCTCTGGTGAGAGCTGGTTCTCTTCCAAAAGGGCAATATATGCACTGATCTTCTTGTTATCCCCATGGGTTTCTGCATCCTAGCAACCAAATGTTTCCTATTACATTATGTACATTAGCCATTGGCCATTACACTTATTTCATGTACTTAGCACTTGTCTCATTTTTTGCTGAGATGCTCTTCTGGGTGACTGATTTGGTATGTCATGCACCAACTACATGACATGTACGTGCCTATGCTGTGATCCCATCTGACCAGTACTATGCCCTGTTACAAGCAAAACCACTTGGTATTTTAATTGGCAAGGAAAATGGATTTCTATTTTCCTGCTGCTAATAGGGAGCAGTTCATATAAAAATAATCCATAATTATAACCTGTGCCTAAGCAAAACTCCTATGGATTTCTTTTCCAATAGGAGATTCCTTTGACACAATCAAACAAGTGCCAGAGTTGCTATTACAAATCTAGAAAATATTGTAAGAACACTTCAGCTACCATGAGAGAAGTTTGGTTTTGTGGAGGGCTTTAATGGTGAGGACAAACATCTAAAGTGTTTAACTTGCAGCTGCAAGTTAAAAATGAAACTATCTCCACTACAAATTAAGCAGCTTTGTCCCAGACTGACTCTGGTGTGTTTAATTTCAGAAGCTCCAAAACTGTAACTATGGATTTCCAGATTTTATCTGAGTCAGCTCTTCAAAAAGCGACATAAGTATCCATGAAATGCATTCTGTATTGGCAAAGCATGGATGAGAATTCTTGTATTGCATATCTGACCTATGACTCTTTCTGTGCACAACCATGGGCTCTCCTGAACATCGGCTAAGTGCAGAACAGCACAAGGAAACCAGCCTCAGACCAACTTCCCATGCTACCTGTGAGTTCCACTCAAATGCAGCAGGGGCTGAAGTCAGTGTCACAATCCCAACACAAGTGATTCTTGCGCTCTGTGGGATGCATACCTGGGTGAGGGCCTTAAACACTGCTTTGTAAACTGGTTCCATGCTTGCTCCACTGGTCTCAGCTGCTTGCTGGATATTGTACAGCCATTTCCTCCTGGTTAAGCTTTGCAAGCACTTCATGTGACTTTGTTCCACACTTGCGGTCAGAAATTCCACCAAGTTATCAATAGCTTCATCCTCATTGCCAGGGAACTCAGAAGCAAGTAACTCAAGGAAAGTCTGGAATGCCTTTGGGGATAGCTTCCCCACTCTGCTGAGCTGTGGGTAACGGCAGCAAAGGTGTTTCTTTGCTAGTAGAAGAAATAGAAAATAAGACAGGGACAATCTATTTGAATAATAAGTTTTGCTTTTCCTGTGCAAAATATGAATCAAGCCCTAAACTGGCTTTGGGTGGAATGCTCCAGGACATCATTCTGGGTTTCTTCCAGCTATCTCCTAAATGGAAGTTGTCATCATGACAGGTAATCTCCAGCTTCCAGACTGGCTGCACCTTTTCCTCTAGATGCCTGCTTTCTCACCTACTGAGAAAGAAACCTGCATGGCATTGCTCCTGTGCCCCTTTTGTAGCCTCTGCAACATACCTAAACAACAAATGTCAATGGAAAATAGGAAAGCTGCTTGGAGTTTTCAAAAATCAGAGGTATCTCCACATCAGAACCAAATTTTATGGACACTTGAAGGACTGGTGGGACTGGGCTGCAGGTAGGCATTCTGCATACAGTAATAGTAGTTGAGACTTTACAGAAAAACTACTCATCACTCCCATTAAAAATGTAAAAGCCAGAGTCTACAGATGATTTCACAGATCACTCATATTCCTCAATTTCCCATTATCTACCATACTTGCAGGCATTATATTTTAATTTTGAGGCCCTCCAAAGTAACTATCATTCTTAATTACCCTTCTTTAGGTGCCTTGGATGAATTATTGAAATAACATTTGGTTTGTGCTAAATCTTATAAACAAAGAAGAAAACAAAAGCTCTATTGAAGTTGTACAGAGGTTGGGACGACAGTACTCTGGAATCACGTGTACTGCACTAAGAGATGTAGATGCGGAGCAAGAACTTTTATAAGAAATACAGGGTTTAGAAGAATAAATTAGTGTGAAAAAACACCTAAAACAGTCAAGTGCTGCCTGTTAGCTCCCAGGGGAGTGAAGGAGTAAAGATCACTGCACAGAGGCTGCTCCTTCCCATCTTGCACAAGGCTGGAGAGTGGAGCTGTGCCTCAGTCCCCTTTTTCATGTCCCAGGGACTGCAGCTGAGCTTGCCCAAACGCGGGCAAATAAGCTGCAGTAGAAAGGTCTGGCAGAGTTGCCTTTTGCTTGGCGGAATGAGGAATGCTGTAAGGGTCAAATTATGACTCTCAAGAATTGCTTTCCTGTACCTACTCATTCTAGTTCACAAAGTTCCAGTTTGCCCAGAAGTCCTGAAGACAAATGGGACTCACCCTCAGACTTGTAATCCTAACAGACTGAGCGTGAAAATCTAAATTTACCTCATCGGTTTCTATTTAGCTGTTACTTAAATCAGCAGCCGGTCTATCAGCATTGTTCAAGCCCTGTGCCAGCTCTCCAAGACCCGCTGCTGCTGCTGCCGCCCACCCCACAGCTCTGGGCTCACGGGGGAGCTCTTGCACAGCCTGCCGAAGTTGCAGGCAGTCTCCCGGCTTTGGCAAACCGGGATTCCTCGGGTGCTCTGCCCAAGCTGGGCTTGCCGGATCATGCTCCCGGTAGTGTCTCTCCTGAGCATTGCAATGACTAACACTTTCATCATTTTTTTTTTTTTCCCCTGCATGCTGATTTCAAATCCTGTTGGACTCGAAGAAGTAAAGAAAAGGGAGTGATTTGTCAAGCCGCTTTCGACTAGCGATATAAGTAGAAGTGTGATTTTGCTGTTAAGCAAAGAGTATTTTGTGATCAATATATACAGCGGGCTATAAGGAACAGTGTAATAGAAACTGCTTTGATTAATGATGCACGGGCACAAGCAGGGAGCTGCTCTGATTGCCTCCCAGTGCACCCAAGACACTGATGTTTATAGAAGCTGAGTGCCTCCTCCTTCCCCCACAGAAGTCAGGGGGCATTTTATCACTGATTTTAGCTATAGAAGTAGCAAGTACTGACTGACCCCCATCGTGGTGGAGGTGACTGTTAATGCTGTGTTATCCTGTCCATCATCTAAAGAACACTCAGTACTTTTTAATTTAATTTCAGATTTTCTGACAGAAGTAGGATGGAGAATTTTTTATGGTGTAAAAATGTTTGGATTTTCACCTCCACTTTCTCCTCTCTTTGAAGAAAGAGGTGAAGAAAGAAATACAAATGAAGTTGATCACAGCATGATGAGTGCCTTCATTACTGAGCCACAGCATAACAAATTATTTTCCCCATTGTATCTGTAATGTTACACTTTTCACTTACAAGGAAAATCAAATAATTCTACCCACTTTTCACTCTGTGTTTTCATCCAGGAGGAGTGCAATGTCTGTGAATCCTTCCCTCAAACCTGCTTTTTCCATGATGTTGTTGAGAGATTAGGTTGAAGCTGCTAGGAATAGTTTTATGTTGCTTGTAGGTGGTATTGATTTTGCTATGCTATCTTTCTATCTATTTGTCTTTTAGTTTATGAGTGCTTCATGGAAGGGACTACATCTTTCCATATTTCTGTAGTGTGTTCTGGCATGCTTTGAATACAGGAGAGCTGTAAACTGCCAGTTTCTTCTGTGGCTGTGCAGCCTGGAGACAATTAACTGTAACATGCCAGTGCGCTCCCCACTAGCTTCCCCAAGTAAGCTAAAGGATGAAGAGATTTTGGTGCTTGCCAAAATGAGCCATTTTTAGTAATGTGCAGCAGAGCAAGCAACATGAAGATGAACATGAATATACCAGTCCTCTCCACCCAAGAACACACGCAGACATGTTCTTAATTGCTAATACAGTATTTCAGAGCACCTAATGCCCACATGTCAATATGTATGATGCTGTCAGACAGGTCTAGGTGAACCTGCAGCACTTCAGTCTGACCCAAGTCTATTCTGTCAAGGACCAAATTCGCTAAGTTTATTCGAAGAAATGAACCAACAGAGAAGTGAGACTCAAAGTTGCTGTCTAATTTATGAGAACTGTGCAACAGTGTGGCTTACTAAAGGCTATTTGAGACCCGTAAGGAAAGCTGGTGTCCTCTCCTCTGAGATACATTCCTGCAGACAGCACAGTAAAGTCTATCTATTAAAAATAGCTGGATAACACAGATGGGCTAGACTAAAAGTGCAAACATGTCCTCAGGCTTTACGTGTGTTTTTCACTGCCATATCACAAGTATACATTGCATGTTACAGCTGAAATAATTTTTTAATGCATCACAACATCATGAAAGCATTGGGCTACCTCTCTGACTGGGAATCTTTCACAGAGGAGACTTGTACAGGAGGAGGGGATAGAGCTATGCATTAACAAGTAGGTCTGGATAACTGTTCCTTTTCATTTTATACATCATACCATGTATGCTTATGATTGCTTGCAAAACCAAAAAATGACTGCTACTTGCCAACAACTTCATTAGCACTGTCATTGAATGGTTTAAGGCCTACTGTGTTGACATTGTTCTCTCAGAGCAGAGCTGTTCCCTTACCCTTCCTCAAGGCCTCTTTTTCCATCCCTTCCTTGAATGTGCTTAGAACAGTATCCACCTCTTCCAGGTCCAGAAACCCGGATGCATTGTTGTCCCACTTTTTGAAAAGTGCCTCCAAAAGCAGTTTCCGTTGGGCCAAGCGAGAGATGCGGTGAACCTACAATAAAGGAACAGCTGGTCTTTGATAATTCCTGGACACTGACGCTCAGTGTCTACACAAGTTTGGAAACGGCAATGGTATGCTGATCACATAATTCCTATGGGCCAGGCCAAATCTGTACATACACAGCTCAGACCTGGAGATGAATCATTAAACTTGGGAGATGTTTGGAAACACTAAACACAGCTGACAGTTCCGTTTTACCAGGCAAAATCAGCACTGCAGAGGGTTAGTTCCCAGTGAACAAACGAAGCCTGTGCTGGATCTAAGGTGACATCAACTCAGGTAAGTGCAAGTTTTCCAGAATACAAATGTCTTCCCAGCAAGAACTAACCACAGCCTTGTTATTAACACCCAAAGATGTGACAGATTGTATTTCTGTACATTGTTATTTTGCTGGTGCTGCCCTGAGGTGCATGGGCTCTAAGCAAATGCATGTACAATTTGTCCTTTAAACCCAGTCTTTGCAAAGTATACAGTGTTAAATGGCCAGAGTGGAATTGTCTCAAAGGCCAAAATACTGGCAGTGTGTGTTGTGTTCAGCGTGAGGACAGTAGAGCCGTCAGATCCAATAGCTCATCCGAATTAGGTCAGCAGCACAGAGGGAAACTAGAAAGAGGTCTGAGGAAAATGCAGCTAGAGAGGCTACTATGGATAGACCCAGAAAGAAATATATCTGTACTCTGAAGTGATATGGGGCACCCTGATGCTGTGCATGAGGATATTGCTGAAGGGGAATATAGTTTTTCAACACATGGCAAGAGCACTTTGTAACTTAAACACAAAGAAGCATGTGCACATTCACACGCAGCCATGCACATAGCAAAACCAAACACACTTGGTTTAAAATCCTCCCCAAAACATCCCAAACTTCATATGCACATGCCAATGCAGTAGGTCAGAGATCAGGTTCTTGGCTATTATAAAGGTGAATAAGCAGAATGGAATGTTTTGAGCTCTTTCACAATTAACTATCAACCTGCTGTCTTACTGAGTCCAACTCTAGTACAGACAGACAACTTCTTACACGATGAGTCTGTCATCACTTCTAGAGCTAAGGGCTAGGGAGGGAGGATCCATATGAAAACAAAGGAGTAAAAGGTCTCTTGAAGAAATAGAGAATGCAAGGCTGCAAGTGAATAGCTCTGCCAGCATGAGATTAAAATTTGACTTTGTCAGTGTCTGTAGGCATTTGCTTGTTTTTTGTTTGGATGTGGGATCAGCAAAACTTATCAATATTTACTTTTTCTAGTTGTTCTATTTTTTCCTCTTCTGTCTGTTTGTACTCTTCTTTGATAAATGCAATAAGCCTCTTCACAGTAGGCAGAGAAATGTCTTCACCAACAAATGTCTCCATGAGCTGTACAAACTGTGGCAGGTTGAGGCAGCTTTCATCAAAGGCACTCCTAGTACGAGAAGCCCAACGGTTCTGAATCTCTGCCATGATGGCATGTAAGTCTGAAAGACAGAAAGCACAGTGTGTCGCAGGAAGACAAATGCTGCCCTAAAGCCAGCCACGTGGCAGGTATCAACGCGGTCCTGAATCCTGCACTTCCTATCCAGTGAAAGTATGGCTCAATACAGCCTGACTCCATGCTGACTAAGGGCCTTAATCTGCTTATACTTTTCAAATAGTATCTCTTCAGATTTATGCTGCAGTCTAGCATGGATGCTATCGTACAACCAGGTCAAATCACTGAACACAGGTGAGCTGAGATTACTGTTATACAGCAAGTGGCCTTCCGAGACAAAGACTACACTGCTCTTACCTTGAAGTCAGCTTCGGGAATTAGTGTTTGTATTCTTGCCCAAACTTTCAGCTCACAGCAGTACTGGCATGTCTGCAGACACTGCCAGCCACTATGTGCCCAAGTGAACACACAACTTTGTGACCAAATACCTGGAAATCTAGTGTTCTCACGCTTCCAGTCCTCCGGAATTCTTGCTCCATAGCTGCTATACCTGCAACTTAGGTCACAAGTCAGAAGGCCACCTGATGAAAGATAAAATATACCTTGTAATGATATAAGCTTTTTAAAAAGACACAAGATACAGCTTTTCTAAAAGCCTTTAAATACATATATGCAAGCTATAGTTTCTAAAGCAGATGAAAAGAGCTGACATGAGCAGTTACCTGACCATGGCACTTCAAACTCCTTGCTAGTTTCAGCTGGAGAATCCTGTCTGTCTGAGTGTGCTGGACCTGCAATTTTAAAAAGAAATCTTCTGTGAACCAGAGCTTACTAGTCTGAGCACCCTGCTGATTAATATGTAAAATCTACCTCTGTGTCTCTGGAGTTACCCTTGTTATCAGTAGCTATTTATTTTTACTGTCTGGAAATACTGCTTCCTGAAATTCACACAGTGAATGTCACATTTCTTAAGCCCAGCTACAAATACCCATTTTAGCAAGAATAATAAGACAAATTCTTTTCCAAGATAGGTTCAAAATGATATTCAGACTTCTTGCTTCCATTCACCTTTCTCTCAAAGAGCATCGTACCACCACACCATCTTTTCTGTGAGAACAGGGTGGGAATCTGCTCTGAAGGTGGAAGTACTGAATGCCCCAAACAATGCAGGATACGCATCCAGGGACTGGCTGAATGACAGGTTAGCGCTGTGTACTGGAAGTTAACTACAGAAAGCCGTAGGTATCACTGGGCTGTACCATCGGCTTTACAGCCCTTTTCATAATAAGTCTGTCACTAGACTGCTCTGGCAATGTAGACCCAGTTCTTGCAGTGTTTTAAACTGTGAGACACAAGAGTGTATTCACAGAGTGCTAGCAAGGAGGTTGGTCCTTAAATACCCCTTAGGAAACACAGTTGCCTGACCACAGCCTTCCTGGAATAAGGGCCTTTGTACACAATTAGGAAGTATGGTAGTCCTTTGGAAACACAGTAAGAGATTAAAATGAAAGGTTCCTGCTAAATGTTCCCATACTATATCTCCCTATGGGCAATCACAGTCTAAAAATTATTAAAAGTCATTTCTATATTTTACATGCTCAGGCTCCTGCCTTGCTATACTAATATTACAGGTTGAAACAGAACATAAAGTTTCTCCTTATTATAAAAATGCTGCTGCTTCAGAAAGTCCCAGCTTGAATTAAAGTGTCTGCTCAGTGCCTTGAATACAGATCACCAGCAAAGTGACTCACCTGCCGCCCTGTGAGAGGAACACACTCTGAAACCTTGGCAGGAAACGCCATGCTGACAAGATATCAAAGCTTATGGTCTTGTGTATTCAGAAACCACTCACATACTTTCAATAGTTTTGAAATGGATTAAAACCACACCTATAGTTAAACCAGTCCAAATGTATATGTTGAAAAAGATTAATGTCTGCCAGAATAAAGGAGAGTGCTTTACCTTTACCCTGGTCTTGCAGAAGGTCCTCGTCCTGCAGTCTTGTCTCTGAGCTTGTCTGTTGGCCAAACTGGCTGCCATGCTGCTTAGAAAAACTCTCTTTTCTTGCAGGAGTTTCTTTCACAACCTCTGCAACTGGAGCATCCTGTTTTGAAGCAATGATGTCCATGTCTGCCACAGCTCTGTCTTCTGAGGTTGTGGTTATAGCTTCAGGTGTTGGTCCTGAAATTGTGTTGGTTGCTTCTGCAATCCCATTGTCCTCCTTCTGACAAACTTGCTCTTCTGAGCCAGGTTCTCCATCCAAGATACGATAACCTTCTTCCCTATTTGTTTCTGTGTCAGGGTCTCTACCCGGGCTAAATTCCTCTTCCTCTACCTGTTTTTCAGATCCAGGTTCTCCATCTTTACTGAGACTGTACCCAGTAGAGGCTGATCCTGGGAAAGCTTCCTCCTGTCTGTCTGCACTTGCAGACTCGGTTTGCCTCTCAGTTTTGATATCTTCATGGAAACTGGATTTCTCCCTATGTATGGTATCTCCATCCCAATCACTAGCTTCAAAATCAGTGCTTTTCACTGCTGACGCAGCGACCTCATCTTCCTTTCTCAACTCAGCATCACTCGATTCTGCTGCTTGGTTTTCTTCTTTAGAAATTCCTCCAGTCTCAGCTTCACTTATGCCCTTTTGTTCAAAAAGACCTTCTCTGACACTAGTTCTCATTCCATATGTGCCTTGTCTATTATCACCTACAGGTTCAGATGCTAAAATCCCTCCCTCAAAATTTCCTGCTTGTGACAAGACTAACTTCTCGCTGAGTTCCTCACAAACTTCCTGGTCATCAAGGCCTCCCCATAAATCCACAAGCTCAATCTCTTGCAGCTCAATTATTGGCCCTAAAATAGAAAAAATATTAATAACTTGATAGTTTGCATTAGTTTTATGTTCTCTAGTATTGCACAAGAAAATTCAAAGAAAAAGAAAAGAGGTATTTCCTAGCAAATACAAACACTGTCAGAAAGTACCTTCTGCAAACATGCATCTCAGAAACACGGAACTTCAGAATGTCTTTGCCTGCAGAGAACTGCACTTGTTATTGTGTATTACACCATATTTGAAATAAATGTTTCATAATTCTCCATACTAAGAAGGAAAGCTGTAATTTGCCTTGCATTTGATCTTAGCAATTAATGAATGTCCAATATCTTAAAAATATTTTACTTTCCCGTAGATGATTCCCTGTGTTTTTTCTTTATCTTTCCATGTTCCTGGAGAAATTTTAGTGTAAACACAAAATTAACTTCTAATATTGCCCAGTAAGAAAGAACAACTGTTTCAGGAAAAGTAGTCTTTCTTTAATCCTACTTTCAAAAAGTAATTCAGAATTTTGTAGGAAGGAAAAGTTTTGGATGCTGAAGTATTTCTGAACATTGCATCACAGTTTGCAAAACATGTTTTCAAATTATGGTGTATAGGTCACAGCATTCATTTGGGTCCTTTTTTAGGCTGTGTTCACTTCTGGTAACACTTATAAAACATATATTCACTATACAACCTCATATGACCTCCTAATGTTTTAACCACAATTGAAACATCCCATATACTTACACTGCCTTGGGTTACAGAATCCCCTCTTAGCAATCACGGGGCTTCTGTCATAGAAGTCTATCAGCAGGGCAAGTATTTTTCGTCTGTCTAAGAGACCAACCTAGACAAAAAGATTACAATTGTTTTTTTCTTTGGTTCTTGGGACTTACATCAACATTTGCAGCACTACAAAGGCACAATTACCTAAGAATTACTGTGACTGAAAATTATCCATTACCAGAACATCAGTACAAATTTCAAAGCAGTTAATTTCATTTCATAGAGGCAAAAATTTCTTCTCTGGGCTTCGCTGGAACTCCTCATACCTATCACTTTGCAGGGACATCCTCTTGCATATTCTTGACAAATTACAGTTGGTGGTTGTAACCCCCTCTGCCAAAGGAGTTCTTCATGTAAAGATCAAAGCTTCGACATTTCATACTTTCAGGACAGACACTGATTGCCAGACAGTACTGCAGAAGAATTTTCACATATTGTGGGCTGTGCTGTATTATGTTAGTGACTGCACATTGTAGTTTGGTTTTGTGCCCCATCATGTCCTTTGAAGCATTATGTATTGGCAACTGCCTGGGAAAATAATTAGTCCAAAAATCTGAGCTATTATGACAACCTGCTTAATTTCCTTTAAAAATCCATACACATTTGATCACAGAGGTGAGAGAGGTATCTGTAGTTATAGTGCAGAGGAACATGCAGAGTTTATTGCTCAGAATGAGTCCTTGTTGCTCAGAATGAGTGTATACAGACAGTAAAACCAGGAAAAGACAATTAAATGGTTCATTTCCAATCAGGAAATCGTGAATTTAAAAAGTAAAGCAAATCTAAATGATGGCAAGTTTTCCATTTTATGATGAATTCCTGTTGTCATTATTTAAGTCCTACCACCTTTGTAATCTCCCTCCCATTAGGGAAAGACAGTAGTTAATTAGAAAACAGATTTACTTGAGTTCATTATTTGTAACAAGTAGCCTTCCAACTAAATTATTGATTTCCTTTTCCCATTTTGCTCTTAGAGTAAAGACTGCAAAATGTAAAATTCACTGAGCTTTTAATTCTTTGTGAACTTTTCCTGCCCTTAGGCTGAAGAACTAAAGGAAGAAGTTTGCTGCTCTTTTCTGGAAATGAGCTCAAGATGACTGTGTTGTTTATAATCTAAAACCATCATTAATAGCATCAATGTTTAGGAACAGAGGACTTGAAAACAGCTGAGAGATACCCATCGTTTAGTGGAGAAGTGCCTCCCAAGGAAGCTAATACTGAAAACTAAGTGAATAAATCACATTTTCTGTTACTACAACACTTTTACTGTAAAGGGAATTGAAAGCTTTTGCAAATTCTGACAAAGGATCAGAACTGACCTGTAACTTGTTGTCCAGTCCAGTTTTAGTGTTTCAGACTCTGGTATCTTAATTCCTGCTGGTAAAAAAATGCTGGAAATTACAGCTGAATTTCAGCCATGTGTGGGTTTGGAACAACAATTGTCATCACATAAGTCTGTCCCTAAACTTACAAGATGTAGGGCCTGATTCCCAGTATCTTCATCTTCTTGACTTTCATATACAAATATCTTGCACATTCCCATGCAAACATTTCTTTATGCTGTTTGTTTTTCAGTTGAATATATCAGATCGGACTCTGCATCCATTTAGTAGATACGCAAACACAGAACATGTTTTTGAAGACGTTACCAGATCTCCGCGGAATATTTGGATTCTCCATTCAGTATTTCCATTACACATACTTAATTTTCCCTTTGAATTTCCTCAGCTGTTACTCGTCACAATCATCTGCTGGTTGCCCTGAAGCTGGCAGCAGTAATACAAAGCTTTGTTTTATTAAAAAGGTAAATCAATGAATGAAGTACTATTAAAAAGAAAACAATGAAGTATTATTGAAAAGAAAATAAAAATGTTGGTTTGGGATTCAGATACTTTTTTGTCATGTTAAAAAAATGTACTTGGAGGATTTAGATAACTCAGATTCTAGAAGAGGTTTTTTGTGATTTAGATGAAATAATTTTATTTTTATATATTGCTAAATATAGTAAATTCCTTTTCAGAAATTACAGAATATGAATTAGGGGTATATTTTCCAACTTTTTTTTTACATTTCCAATTTATACAGATTTGCCATTCTACCAGAGGTTCCTGTTATCTCAGGACACTTTTCCTTACAAATTACCTTGGGAGGAACATGTCACAGTAAAGCTATCTGTAGAAGAGAGGAGCATTACAACAGGACCACAGTCCCACCCCCAGTTATGCTATCTTTCGGCGTTCCTAAATTTACTAGCAAAGGTCATGTTTCTTTGTACTTTGTGTGCGACTGGGGAGGCTGATGAAAGATTCCTGCCCATCAGCCCTTTGTACTGAGTCTCGTCGGCAGGACAGGTACGGCATCCACTAGAAATAACAGCAGACCATCTGTGTTTGTACAACCGCCCAAAACTTGTCTCCACTTTTAACGAGTGCCAGCTTTAGTGGCTAGAGAGTTGAAACATGTTGACCTAATTTTCTTGTCACCTCGATATTGGCAGGTGATGATTCTCAGTTGTTTTCAGCAATGTTCCGTGATCTATGAGTAATTCCTTTAACAACACAGACTAAACCAGACTTGCCATTTAATCGGTGATAGGTCAGTGTTTAACCGCTTGATTGTTTTTCTGGAAATGTGACGTGTATATCTTGAACACCACAGTATGCTTGTTAGCGAGCAAGATGGGCAGAAGAGACACTCAGAAAAGGTCATGAGAAAGCAGACTTTGTTGTTGCTGTACTGCAAGGAAAGTAATCAGAAGTGTCTCAAACATCATTAGTTTGAAAACTCTGACTAAATTCAGTTACCTTTAAAGATCCCAAGCTTAAAACGTCCCTGAAAATTAATGTAGATTCTGGTATAATGTATAAAAGAAACTATACTTGATACATGTGAGCACAGAGAGACGATAAGCTTAAAATTCACAGAGCAATAGCTCTTTCTGGGCATTAGAGCAGTAATTCAACTGTGTTCTGGTATTGTCTTGGAAAGTTTCTGCTTCACTGTATAGTCCAGGCTGTTCTTGCTGAGCTGCCATCCTTCTGGATGCATGCATTTGAAATCATAATAATGATCATGTGGATACCTTCTAATTTGACTGTAATTTAAACACTGCTTTCTCAGCTCCCTGGCCCTAATTGCAACTCACTGAGGCAGCCAGCCACACTCACCATGCAGACTGGAATAACTGCCTGCTACCAAACAAATGTAAATTAGGAACTGAAACAACTGCTTTGCTGTGCTTTGCAGAATGAGTACTACAGGTAATGGATCACATTCAAGTGGTAGAAGTCCTTGGGTTAGTTTGCATCTTTTATCTTCCCTGTGGGCACAGTACGGCAGGACTTATTAGAGCTATACAAAAGAAACCAGGTCAGGTTTAAAAGAACTGCATGGTCCACACTACAGTTTAGTGAACTCAATTTGCAGAGCAAGGCTACCTCAGAGGCTAGATACAGCAACCATGTTTGTGCTCTGATCATTTCTTTCTGGGCAGTGATGGCTTCTGTGCTGATAGCTGCTCACTCTTGTTATGTTGTGCTAGTATTTTTGGCTCTTTGCCTCTGAGATTCCACTGGGATTAGTAGCATGGAGATGGTGATTACTGCCACAGAAATAATAGGAAGAAAGTCACATTAAAAAACATGAAAGGGAAAGAAGGGATCCTTTCAAAATGCATGGCAAAGATAGGACTCGACTTTATATATTACTCTACCCGGGAGGATCCATCATAGCTCTTCTTGACAGAGCAATAGGAAAATGAAATGTCTTCTAGCTAAGAAGTAGACACATTTCTTTCCTCATCCCTGAAACAGCAGCTTGCCTGCTATTCTCTCAAACACACCATTGGTGTTGAAACGTGCTCTGTAATTCCATTCTCTTAGAGGTAATGACATTATTAGCATGACATTGTAGAGCACAGTTCATTCTGGGTAGGCATGCTGTAAACATCACTAGAGGAGTGCTGGATGGAATATATAATTTATGTAGGGGAGAAAACTGTAAGATTATGGCAACCATTTGCTGTGTAGTAGCCAGCAACTGGCTATCTGAGGTACTCATAACAAGTACCATACTTTTTGGATGAAGCCCTAGTTTTTAGCAATAGCTTATGCCATTGATTCTTCAGCTCCTGCAACTTACTGGTTTTCTGATAAGTCTAGCTTTTTTTTTTTTTTTAAAGGGCATGCAGGTGTATTCAGAGGATGACAGATAGAGTTTAGAGCTGCTGAAAACCAAATTATGGCTTTTGAGTTCCGTTTCCAGCTCTGTAACTGACTTACTGTATTTTAATTTCCTGTCCATAAACTGTGGTTGAAGTTCACAGTACTTTTCTCAGAGAGGTTGTAAAGATAGATTATTTTGCATTTTAAATTTAAACTATGAGATTTATTGATAGAAGCCCTAAAGGTGTATAAATTAATGCAACATAATTAACACATTATATTACTATTGTGCACATTTATTAAGGTCAATCTATATCAGGTTATCTTTGCTGAAATACAGCTGAATAGACAAATTAGCACCCAAACATTCTGAACGTGCTGTGGGAACAGGTAATGACCAGAAGTACTAAAGAGCGTAGCTAACTTCTCCAGAATCATCAAACTTCAGCCCCAAGCCATCAGGTTAGGTCATTTCATTACTAATTAGCTATCAGCTCATAGGCTATTGGCTATATCTGTGTCTAAGAGCTATGAATTTGAAGACAATGCAGCACTTATTTTTCCCTAAAATAATGCCGAGTAAGCACAAAGATAGTATCTAGAGTCATGAAGAATAAAAAGAAAGCAGTGACCCAGAGAAATACCAAACAGGAAGCATCACCATATTGAAATTAGGTTGATTGCTGCTTTGCCTACCTTTCCATAATCACAATCTAGGAAGAGATCAGCAAACATTTGCCTCCACGTATCATGTCTTATTGCTTCTTGGAAGTCATCAGCACACTGACCGAGATGCTTCAGGATTTCTTGGAACATGTCATTTGAAAAATGTTCAGTGTAGGAATGGACATACTATGGAGAGAAAGCAGCAGTGTAAATGGTTAGCTTTCTTCAAGTATTTTCACCCTTATTTGAGCTCCTAAAAACCTGTTGCATGCAATGAAATAGATAGGAATTTGTAGTTGAATCTGCTAACATAATGCAGACTTGGTGCCTGGACGCTACGCTGCCTACTTCGTTCTTTCTTTCAGAAGCAGCAATATTCTCCAAATAAGCCTGAGACACCGCTGTGCTAGGCACTGCACAAACACGTTGAACAGTTCCTTTCCTGGCCCAGAGTCACTTATCATGTTGAGTGGTTCACAGATGCTGGATCAGAATCCCTCCTATGAAATGTCATTGCTTAAGCTAGGTTATCTCAGGGAGGATATAAGTCCTCAATGGTTTTCTGTAGCATTTAGTATTCCTGACTTTACTCCCAAGGAGGCATTTTGAGCCATTATTTTTTGCAGAACTGACAGTCACTCAACTCTCTAATGCCACAAAATGACCATTGCCCATGATTTCAGTGTTTAGAGAACCAGCCTGGATACAATAAAAAAGGAAAGAGCCTTTTGAAAATGAGCCTGCTGTCACCTAAGTAAGTCCCCTGACACTGGGAATACTACTGACTCGAGATTTATTTTAAGTTCAAGCCTGGGAGACACTTTAACACTTTGGATTTATAGCCATGTGGTTTTTATGAGCAAAAGCAATATGGTTCTAAAAATGTGGTGTGCATGACATAAATAATAATGGCCATCAGAACAAACCACAATCCCAAAGCCTGTGCCGAATTATTACAGCAGGTTTCTGGAGCCAGCCACAGTAACAGGGAGCCCATACAGTTAAAAGGAAGAATTTCCAAAACACAGAATGTTTCCCATTATCCCATTTTTAGAGTATGGATACCTGACATAAGTGCTAGAACGTCTTGGACTTGTTGAAATGCCGCACAGGCATTAACAAACTGAAATATTAATATATGTTATTATTATTCATGTCTATATTGCATAATTTCCAAATATATGGGACAAGTGGAGAAGAGAGGAAGAGCAGAAAAGCAGCAGCCAATGGCCTGAGGGGTGGCTGGTGGGAAAGGCGAACTCCTAACGCAATGTGTGGTTTTTCTGCATTTCAGCATAAAAAGAGAGGCTGTAGGTGGGTTGGAGAGAAGGTGGCAGATCTGGGGCTACATGTATCTACTAGCTTTTCAGAGCTATTACCTGGAGCCCTGTGACAGATGAACCTGAAAGATGACAGCAGTTGGGAGGAGGCAGGTTGGACAAGCAGCTTGTTATTTTGTATGTCATCTTGATGACACATCCAAAGGCTTGTGTATTAATACTGCTGTCTAACAGCTTCACAGAAAATTTTTTAGTAGCGTATGTTCGGCTCTGTGGGCAGGAGGAACTATCATAGTCATAAGCTTTTCTTAGCTGATGTGTGTAAAGCACTCTACTGTGTAAAGTACTGTACACATAATAAGCACACATATATTTATTATTAACCAAGAGATTTTGACACCCATCAGAAGAAAGCTGGCACACGTCCTTCTTGCTATCCGGTGTGAGACCTCACTGTAGTTTGTGAACACATTATCATCAACAACAATGGATCTTTGCTTTTTGTTCCTACTGATCTCAACAGAAATCGAGTAAGCCACGTGCAGTCATGGAAAATAATTTCACCTTTAAAGCCTGATTCTGACCTTATGAAGGCAATGTGAGTATTTCCCTTGGTGTAAACACCTTTGTGTCAAGACTGCTGGGGGGTCTGCATGTTAGAGTACACAGCCAGTGAAATAAACTATTAAGGACTGGTCCCTGGGATTTAAATGCTTTTAATATAAAAGACTCCACGAGCTTGTCACGAAGGATGTAAAAATACAACAGCCACTCTTTTGCATGTCCGAAAAAAAAACCCAAACCCCAATAACAACGTGTGAGGTCTCTCTACTGAGTTTCTAACAGCCTTTAAGTAACCCAAAGCTGTACTGAATTCAAGGGGAAAAAAAGCACCATTTAATTTTAAGGTCCATTAAAAAGCAATGCTTTCCACATGTGAAAGGGCCTAGACCAGTGTGGAGAAAGATCATCTCTCTTTCTGATTTTGGTGGATGATGCAAACTGATGAACAAAGGTAAATTGTAGCTGAGGATTAGAAGCAGTCCTGTCCTGAGAGCAAGGCCTGTGATTATGGAACAGTTTCCCAAGGGAAGTGATGAAAGCCTCATCATTTGATTCAATTAAAAGCGGGCTGGAAAAAGCATCAGAGAATATATTCTGAGAACAATGTTGCACTGGCTGGTAAATCAGACAGCTTGACAGTCCATGTCTTTTGTACTTCTGAGCTCTGTTGTAATATCTTTAACTGAGTTAAAATAAAGAGTACACAAAATATATTTTAAAACATTTTTCTAATGCTAATGGAGCATGAATTCATTCGGTGCTTGTACATGTACCATAGGGGTTATGGATTGATGCTTCGTTGCAGTGACAAAAGCAATTCTCTGGGCTCCCATTATCCACAACAGTTTTCTTAATTAAATGCAGTTTTTCAGAGGTTAAATTTAAAAATACCTCATTTCATGCTTAAAAAAAGCCTTCAACAAGTTATCATAAAAATGCATCTCTGTGCAAAATACGAAACATGTGAGTCTCCTGAGAACGAAGAAGGCACAAAAATCACACATGGTTGCTTGAAATTAGTCTCTGCACAGCTGCTTTATACTCTGTTTTTAATTATTGTAACAGCACCCACTAGCACTGCTGCAATTGAGGGTCTGTCATTATTTCTATTCTAAACATCCCTTTTCACAGGTTTAATTACCCAGCCATAAAATTTAGCTCTGTCGTGGGTAGAAATGGCTGGCAAACTCTTGGCCTGGAGAGTTTTTCAGTAAATATAGTTTGAACAGATTGGGTTGTTTTCAAATTGATGAAGAGTAGAGTAATGGAGTGAAACTTCCAACTACATTTATTGATTTTGGTGAGTTAAAAGCACACTTCTGATGTTTCTCAATAACAGCTTTTGATTTTAAAACTGTGTATTTTTCAGCCTGGTTATGCTTCTCACACATTTATGACACTTGTTGCAGTTTGGTTATGGTTCAAGCCAGTAATGGTTCAAGCCAGTAATGGTTCAGGCCAGTAAAGGTTCAAGGCAAAAACAGTAGAGCTTCTCATCCCAGTTCATCACTTGTTGGGTTTTAATGTGGTTAATAGAACTTAATCACAAATAACAATACTTCGGGGACAGTACTAATTACCTCAGGCTAATGGTTGTATTGGGACACCAAACCTCCCTTGAGCAGCCAATGCACAATCTGAATTCATAAGTGATTCAGGGCTTTGGCATTCTAGAAAGGGACTGAGAGGGATGTCCTAAAAACCACTGCTTCGAGGGTAACTTCTCAGAAAGCAGCACAGGCTGTGGCTCTGAGGAAAACAAAATACTTCCCCCTTGCCGGCGAGAATGGAAGCGTTGTGATAGCAGAGGATGGGTATGGGGATGGACCATGAAATGTCCTGATACAACCAGTTACATGGGATGCTGGAGGAGTGAAGCCCTTCACTTACTCATCTTAGCCATCCCCAGGGAAATGCTACTAGTTTGTGATAAACATCATATTCTGAATCGGATGCTCTTATTTAATTTCTCACCTCTGTGAATTCATCTATGTTTACTTTTTTTTCCAATGTCTCTACGATTTCCAGCTTCCTGTCACAGATTGCTAGTAAAAAATGAAGGGATACTGGTTTAGAAAGCATACAGTTGTGGTTTAGCATATTGTACACATTTTTTTGCACACTGTATGTTACATTAACTTTCTTCTCATGCTGGATTACATTTATTTGAGGTTATCCTACACAGTAGCTGAAGCATCTGACTGTATAGAGGCTACCTAAATCTGATTCTTACATATTTCTCTTGCTGAGAATGTGCACTTACCTATTCAGAACTGTATGGTCATATTTATTCTTGACATATGTTGGTGCAAATTGCAATGACTTTAACGGTACTTACAACTAATTATGTGAGGGAAGAAATTATTCTTTATTTAACAAGCAGATAAAACTGCCTTAGAATTCTGGGGACATGGATTCTGCTTTGCAAGAGTGGAATCTGAAAATCGTAGTAATTTTCCCAAGAAGATCTGTGGGAATATTTTTACTGATGACAATATTCAAAACTATCTTTTGGTCAGCTTCTGGGCTGCTATAATGGAACTGAGAAGATATGTCAAATGTCTACATAGATTTCTGAATGAGGTCCTTGAGCACAGACATACTATTTCTGTCGGGATTATTTTTCTATTCTTTCTTCTACAATATATCAGGAGTAATGAGAAAATTCACCATAGAATGCATTTCTCTCTTGTTGGTTAAGACATTCCTAAACTGTACATTATCTTTATTAAACTATAAAACAAAGCTTAATGTTCCTTTAGTGTATATTGGATGCTATTAAATGAAATAAATCAAGAAATGGAGCCACACTATTAGTGAAATATGACATAAAGCACCTCCAGCATCTGGAGAGCAAGGATCTGGACAGAAACTTTCTTCTCAATCTCACGTCCCAGCATCCGTTCACACTCGAGAACCACAGCCACCACAGCAGGAGCACAAGGGCTGCGTTTGGCATTCTCACAGCATACTACCAATATAGGACGATTACTCAGAGGAACAATTCTGTAATACAGAAAGGGCTGAGCAAGGGCAAGCTCTAGGCAGAGGTGACTCCAGCAGCAAGCAGAAATGCACTCTCGAGGTTCCCTGCTTATCATCCCATCCTCCAGCAAAGGCAGATTCGTTATTATTGATGATTATTACAGGCTCTTGATGTAAAGGGCTGGCAGCAGGCTGTATGTTGCCACTTCAATGTTCCTGGCTCTATCTAGTCAATTATCATTATTCGAGGAGGTCAAGTGTAAGCTATATAAAGTGGACAGGAATTATGTAAATCTGTCTGTGCTGATTGCTCTGGTACAGAGGGAGGCCCTTGTGCTATGTGTCACTGGCATGCCAGGGACTGGCAAAGGGAAGAGCTAGACAAGATGGGCTATTTGTTGGAGTGCAGGGTAAGCTTCAGCATTTCCCCTGAAACTATAAGAAATAACAACACTGTCAGACTTTAATTTTGTTGATCCTACCTTTCCTCCACACCTCCCAGTATGCCAAGCTGCCCATGGGGTTTCCAAGACCCCCCATGAGATGAACACCATCTGATAGGGCAGGTGAAGGAGGAGGTTGTTGTTACACTGATTCTTAAAAACAGTGATAAGCACATGGCAATGCCTGGCTAGTGCAGGACGTAAGTGGAAAGCACCTGCATCTGATCTTTTTATCTCTCTGAAAGATTTAAACTTATTTTCATTCTTTTCAAGATCATATTAATGAATCACATGGTGGTTCAGTCTCTTTCCAATCTGTCTGAAGATTTGTGGTGCATATCCTAGCTGGTGTAACTACCCTTAGAGAGTCTTTCTCTATTATCAAATCCATTTGCTGTTTGCTCACAGTTTGCATCAGAATTCAGACCACAGAAATAAAACTAAAGGAGACACATCGAAAACTTACCTTTTCTCACATCTATGGGAGCAGAAGCAATGACATCTGGAAAAGACCTCAGGGCACTCTGAACCTATAAATCAAGGTAATAATAGTCAAAGGCCTGTTTCATGCAGACAACGGTAGGCAATTACTAAAATAAATCACCCAGAATAATCAGTTGTACGGGCCAGCCATGCTTCTTACCACACATAGGTGGGCCCTGTTAAATGTAGACCTTGTCTGTGTTGTGCTGTGTGTAATCACAGGCCAATTTCCTAGGGGCCTTGTGTGACTTGTAAGAAAGATGCTTGTGCCAAGAGATGTATGACAATTACTGCAAATCGCATCTTTTATGAGCTGCAGTATCAATTTGTATGAGTCCCAGGGGTAGAAAGAAGATTTAATGGAGGCCACAGAAAAGCAAGGGTGGCTGCCCCAGACCGTTTTAAGGGGATTCTGAGGGATAATCAGCTGCAGAGAAGGACATCCAGTGATGAGGTACATATCCAACAACCTCAGGAGTATCTGAGTACCTTAGGGGGCATTTAGCTTCCCAGGACCTCTGTGAAGAACGCATTGCAATCCTTCCACGTGCTTGTGGGGAATCAGTGCTTGGTGAGGCTAAGTGGTAGACAGCGACATGCACCCTGACCCTAAGGGATGTCAGAGCCATTACCCATCCTTGTGCTCCACGCTGCCATGCCAGGGCAGATGACACTACCATAATCTTCCTTTTCCTCCTATCTGGAACAAGCATAGCAGTGTGTTAACAAGGATCTTGCCTAGTTACCAGTGCAACCGGTATTCTGCCACTGACATCCACTGTCCACTCCTTGAACTGAATTGCCAGCACCTCCTTTCTCATCTCTTTCACCTGTGACTTCATATTGTCCACCTGCTCCCTGTCCTTACGTTTGTTCTTTGCCTCCACCTTCATCCTGGCCAGCCTGTAGGACATGGGAATATGGTTTAGAAAGATACCATCATAAACATATTTAAGATATATAACAGATTAAGCCTACCCTGCAGAACAAAAGGAAAGGAAATAACTTCTTACTGAAATTCTTGTCCTTCTAGTACAAGCAGATTTTTTTCCAAAGAAATACTTGATGTTTGAGGCACAAAATTATTAGTGTGACTACTGGACTAGATATTAGTAATCTGCTTTCCAGAAGGCAGCTCCAAGGAGGTGAGAGTATTTATATTCTGACGTGTATCATCTCCTGAAATCTAGTGTAACTATGAATCTGAAGAAATAACCTCTGAGTGTCAGATACGTGCTTGTGGACAGAGCCTCTTGTAGAGTACGCAGTAGACATTTAAGGGAAAATCATCTGTACATCTCTCCTAGTTTGTGTAGTTTCAACAGTGATAAATTTTACCTTCACATTTATAGTAGTATTAATCATTTATTGTGTAGATGTCCTTCAATTTCCTTTCAATTTTAGCAGGAAGAGAGTTGCCTAATTTTGCTACACTTGATTTACCAACAAAATTGCATCACTATGCATTTCTCTCAAAGCCTAAGTACCATTTCACATAAGCACTTCACTGGCAAAGAACAATGTTCAATGAAATTTCTTAAGCAGTGTCACACAATAAAGTCCTTACTGCCTCAGGACAGGGATAATACACCAACCTCTGTCATTTTGAACACATGGCGTCTGCAAGCTTGGACTAAAAGTACCTCCCTTTCTTCTTCCTTCCGTTTTCTTTGCTTCTCTAATCACCCAGCCATGTTTTTCCCAATCCTCCATTTTGCACAACAAAACAACTGAATCAAATTGATCCTGTAGAACTCATCTGATTTGGTTTTGACTTTGTTCATTTATGAAACGGAAAAAAAAAAAAGCCCTTAGGAAGTTCAAAACACTTAGAGCCAAAGGATCAGTTCATATGGGGAGCACAGTTCCTGCTCACGCGGGCTGCTGGAATTGTCTGCATTGAGACAGCTGCCCTGCTCACCTTTGCGGCTCTCCCTTACACCCTCTTTTGTATTGCTCCTCTTTTGTACCTGAGAACACACTAGTCCAGAAACTATAATTTAACTAACGATTTCTGCTCACTTCTTCCCCCTGTTTCACACATTGTGAAGATGGGCTCATCCTGTCCCTGCTCTCTTCTGTTGCTATGGGGTCATCCTAGACATTATAAAACAATGATACTTTCTTTAATGAATAGAAAGGCCTGTTCAACACGTTACACCAATACATTTTGATCACAGTCAGTTTTATCACTAGGTGCTTGTTCTTCATGGCCACTTACCACGGAAGTTTTTTAATGAATAACTGGGTTCCTTAATCAGTCATGGGCCTTGCACAAGTGCTTGCTGAGGCAGTTCAGCCACCGGCACTTTGATAGCGGGGAAGGGTAAAACAATTTCCTATCTTCTGACTCCTCCACAGACACAGCAAAGAGCAGGTATGTAACAGGTACCAAGCTAAAAGGACTAACAGATTTTTTCTCCAATGTATGCTACAGACGGAAAGAGAAAACCAGACCATTTCCAGCTGCAGGTCGTCCTCAGCAGCGCTCTGCAAGCTGAAAGCAGAGCTAAGGCCATACTAGGAGTTGACTCTGGCGATTAATTTGGGCAGTGCCCAGCACACGTTACAGTGCGTGCTGCACCTGCGCTGTGCTGCAGTTTTGCATTTATTTCCAGGATCCTAAAACACCAGGCAGCTGCATCCTCTGCCTGGTGTCCCTGGAGCAGGACAAAATGCTTCCTCCCTAGACAATAATGGCAAAACAGGCTATAGCAGCGCTGGGCACCCGTTTCAAAGTGAGATCATTTCAGTATTAGACATTTCCAGAAAAGATGAGATGGCAGTGAGGGTGACTTGTCCCTGCGGAATGAAACATGTTTCTTCAGGAAGACAGCCGCCTAACTCCCACACAAGGATGGGTGACTCAGACGGAAGGACTACCATTCCTGGACAAATAAAGTCTCTGTTTCAGGTATCAATCCATTTGGATGAGGAATTTCTCCCATCTGTTCTCCTGCATGCCTTGACTCACGGTCAGGTGGCCGTTAAGGAGAGACCGGAGGAAGCCTGAGGAGAGCTCTCTGAGGACTGGTAAGCTTTAGGTAAGAACCTGTGGTGAAATCCTGCCTTTCCTGAAGGTAATGTCAAGGCTCCTGGGAGATTCATTGGGGCCAGAATTCCACTCCTCATCTTTCTGGTGCTTATATGAGAGATTTTGAGCACAGACTGGCATCTCTCGTAACATTTTTTTCCTGTTTAGAAAGCCAGTGACTGACATTAGGAGCCTCAGTGCTACATGGTGTCGGTAAAATCCTCTGTGCTGCTGTGGTTTAAGAATCCTATGCAAATCCCACAATACAGCCATCACAAATATGTAAATCCTGAGCTGCTCTGAATGCAAATCCCATGATACTACTACCAGCGGATATGCAAAACCTGCTACAGCTATGGCTACATAAACCCCCGTGGCAGAGCTGTCTACAGAGAGATTGATTTCTACAAGTCTTGATAGCCACTTCCTTTGCATCAGGTCTCATAGCTACAAATTGAGAACCTGTCTCCAAATGTAAACATAGACTTAACAACCAAGGCCAAGATAACAAGTCACTGGTAGCCAACACTTTGCATTCTACAGGCAAATCTGACCTCTCCAGAAATAAGCTCTGATTCACAATGAAAGCAAAGAGTATTTTAGCAGGAAAAAAAACCCCAAACCCAAAACCAAACAAAAAACCCAACCCAAAACCCCAGGAAATTTTATGTATTTTAATTCAATTTCTTTTGCAAAATAAAAATGATATATGGTTCTGAACTTCCTGCATCCAGGTGTCCTTCTGTGAAGCAATATGAATGGTGAAACAGTCCCCAAAACAAAGGTGTGGCAAGGCTGGCATCCTAAACATTCCCCCAGAACAGTCTGTGCTTGAGTGAAAGCTCACTGAAAAAGAAGATGTTTCCCCAGATCATTTGTTTCAGTGGACTGGCATTTAAAAAATAAAAAATAAAATTGAAAATCTTTTACCAGCTCCAGTCGTACTACTGTATGTCTGCTTATGAAGAAAAACCAAAAAGCTGAGCTCTTACACACTGACCACGATCAGTCAGTTATAATTTCTTTTATCTGTGGGGAAAAAGGAGGTTAAGTGACTGTATGAAATTCACTTATCACACTGCTTTAGTTGTATTCACACAAAGCATGTTCCTTTGAACTGTAACAGTATGTGGAGTAGAAATGTAGAGAGAGAAACTCAGAGCAGTAGAGAGAGATTTAACACATTCTTTTATTCATTATAGTACCGGGAACTTCAATTATCTTCATTTAGAGTTTATGCATAAGACATGTCAACATTTTACTTCCCTAATTCCTGACACTGAAACCCTGAAACCAATTTTCAAGCTGTATGTACTATTTATGCAAATAGAAGAGACAGCCATTCAAATAGAAGTCATTATTCTACAAACACAGATATAGTATAAAGTGATCTAGTAGTGAATGAGTAATTTTGACATAATTCACAATCACCTCTGGGCCATCTATAGACACAAATGTTCACTTCTATATTTTTCTGAATAGAGCAATGAAAATGAAAGCATTATTGTTCACCTAATGCACTCACATTCTAACCTTAGCGTATTGTAAGATGCCATGGAACCCCCTTCCAATATTCAATAAATATTACACTAAAGCACTACACAAAGTGCGTACACTTGCCTACACAAAGGTAGGCAAAGCATCATATTACACTGAAATACACCCCAGAAATAAGCAACATAATAAAATACAAACCAGTTTCTACTTTAAAGGGAAAAAAGAATCTGAATGGAAAGCCTAAGTAAAAATTCTAGGAGAAGAAGTTTCTACAATGTGCCAGGACGATATTATTGTTGGTTTGGTCAAGAGAAACCATTCTGAAGGAGGAAAAAAAGGTTTATTTTTATTAGGTTTGGAAGAATATAGAAGAAATTATCTGAAGATTCCATAGACCTTTGATACTAACAGCTGTCCTAAAGAACTGCTGTCACTAACCTAGACCGGTTTGAAAGCAGTTTGCATTTCACGTATGTAATTAAGATAGAGTCTCAAGAGGAATTATATACTTGTGAAGGGCAGAATATGCCTTAAACAGGAATAACTAGTGTTTCATTTTGTGTGACATGGTCTGGCATTTGTCTTGCTTCTCGAGTTTTTATGGGAGACAACTACCATCTCTGGCACTGTACTCCACAAGGTTCATTTTGTTTGACACTTTGCCAGCCAGGCTGCAGTCACACCATTCCTTTTGTAAAACAGAGACCAAGACACCAGCTCTGGTCTTGTGACCAGCCACACTTTGAACTCTCTCACCTCTCTGATGTTGTACCTGGCATCTCAGTTTTTAGCTCCTCTGTGACCATCTTCATTCCTCTCAGGTATGGGCTTGGTTTTGTAGAAATACTATACTGAGGATTATGTCTCATCAGATATTCTCCAAGAAAACAAATGGGATTAAATTTGGTTGGTTCTTTGTCTGGTGAAAGCACATTCTTTCTTTCCACTTCCATTAACAGTTTTTCCATTCCTGGGATTAATGTAGGTAGGAGTTTGTCAAGCAAATAGATGCGTGTATCTAGTGACTCTTTCTCTTCACTGAACCACTCTTTGGACAGCCAGTCACAGGGTTCCCTCTTCTTTACCTTTTCTTCTTTTGCCTTTTGCGCACGAATCATCTTCACCTTTGTCTCCTGCAGACTCAGACACCTCTGCTGTACTTTTTCATAAAAACACTCTTTCCACAGAGCATAATTATTAAGACATGGCAGCTCATCATTCCCCTGGTTTCTCTTCATTTCTGTGGCAGTCATATTCTTACCTCCAAGTTTGGGATGTTTTAGACCTGCAGTTTGGGCTGCTGCTTCTGGCTGAGCAGCCATACTTCAATCACTGTGACACAGAACAAAAGCAGCATGTTATATAATGCCAAAAGATGCAGCAGTGTCCTAGCAGATGACACAGGAAGAAAGTCTATTGTTAGGAATTAACTAATATTCTTTTTCTATGTTCCTTTTTATTCTGTTACTGCTGCTTTGTACTCTTAAAAAAATACAGGCCCTTTACTTCAAAGATCAGTAAATGATTTATAAAGATTAATTATGTATCACAACAGCCCGTGGAGACAGAGCAACTAAATAAGTGTGTTCCTTTCTTACAGGAGAAGAAACTGAGACACAGAAGTGATTAATTCCAGGTCACTTAGACACTCAGAAACCAAGCGGTGAACAGTGCTCGGAAGTCTTGTCCCCCAGTTCTAACCAGTGGATTCCTCTTACCCCTAGTATCATTATTTCTGTTTAGGCTTCATTCCATGCCTCTAGGAAATCCAGTGGCTATGAGACAAAGGAAGCAAGTAATGGAAAATACCAGATGCCTAGGAGCAAGATTCCTCTACATGCCGCCTTCTGCTTCATCTTTTCTGTAGCTGTGAAAAACAGTGAGGAGGCTTGTCCCATAGACTACTGTATTTCAACTTTAGCAATTATTTTTTCCTCTGGACATTTTGTTAAGGTAACGGGGACACAGGTGTATGGATCAGCAGAGCTCCTACAGGAAGGGAAACTCTATACCATGAACTCTGTAATTAAGCTGTTCACAAGCACTTAAATCTTGTAGATTACTCTGTAAAGACAGACCTACAGAGAGTTGCAGATATCTCCCTTTACAATTTCCCAAACTCTCCTGTTTTCTTCTCAAAATGTTCATTCTGTGAAATGTCAGGAAGAAACTGAGTTGCTCACAAGGCACAATTTGAAAACTATTGCTGTATGTCTCCACACATAACTGTCTGCATTTGTAATGGGATTTACACATACAGGACAGAGCAGAATGTTGTCTAACTACTTGATTCAAAGCATGAAAAATCGCCAGCATGCTGCAAAAAACCCAGCTCAGTGTTAAACACCAGCAAGGGAAAGATGATATTAATAGAGCGAGCCTAACATCTTTCCAAATCAAAGATGAAACTCCACTCTGAACTTGCTGCCTCACTATCCTTTCCAAGCTCTCATTTAAAAGTGCTTTTCGCTAAGGCCTTTCAGTATCCATAGCAATACCATTGCTTTTGATATGTTTTGCTCTTCATTTTTAAGCATTTGTAGCTGTTCTGAAGAGAGTTCAGCCCTCCAGGAAATGCATAAATGTGATCTACAGCCCTCCTGGCACACAAATGTAAATACTAATATGTTGACTTTCTGGTTCATAACCATTGTTTGAGTCCAAATACTGCTTGGACAGGTAGGATGCTTCACAGCACTAAATTTCTATGTTTTCTCAATGGGCTTGTTGGCATCATCTTATGATTTGTTTTCAAAGATGATTACCTGCTGGGGAGTGAGACGAATTTATGGATTAAGCTTCCTGCCTGACCCACGCAGAGGGTTTTAAGATGGTAGCTGGTTTTGCCACCGAAGGACATGAGCTGTAAAGGAGTCCAGATTAATAACGGTAGAAAGGGAAACCTGTCAACCCTGTCAAATTGTTCCTTGCTTAGGTGAGTTTCTTTCAATAAGCTGTAAAACCAGACTCTTTCTGGTTCAAAGCAGGGTGTTAACCAAATGTTCTGGTCACATTCCAAATCAGCTGGTTTTGTCGTGCCAAAATAAACTGTTCTTGCAGTCTCAAATACTTATATTATTTTTTAACATCCTTTATGAAACCGCTCTGCAGTTTCTGTGCAATGTTAAAGTGACAACTGCACTCTGCTTTATGAGGTGGCTGATTCTGAATAATGATGAATATATTTTCTACACTGCTCTCAACCATTTGTTAGGATGATTTTGAGGATTGGTAAATGTTTATAAAGTACCTTTATGTCTCTGAATAAAACAAAGCAAAACAAAACAAAAACTAAGTGCGACTGTTCTATCTCAATTCCATGGCATTCGCATAACTCCACGAACAGAAGCAGAGCATAGAGAACTATGCCCACTGCTTTAATGCAGGACAGATAAAGAAGAAGAAGAGGGTATGGAAGAACATACAAACAGCAAATAACTGTTAAAATAAACAGCAAAGGAATGCTAGAATCAGACCCTGAAACTGGGAATTTGTGGAGAATTAGAGGGACACACCTCCAGTTTGTATAAGACACCAGTGGCTCATAAACTTCAGTGCTGATTTACATTAGTTGAGAATTTGGCCCATAATATATAGAGCTCTTGTGGCCTATGACATTCCCAAGTGGAGGCTTGATTGTCCAAATAATGGTAAGCATGGTGCACAGAGACAAGCTTTAGAAACACCCAGGAAATTTGAAATGTGATATAAAGTTTCCTGTAAGCCTTTGTCCAAGCTGAAGGCAAGACAAGCTTTTCATTATTTAGTAGGATGCCACTTTCCTGGCTCCTTTTCTGCGAGAGAAATATTCTTGCTGGAATCCCTGCAGGTACAAAAAGATTATTCCTCTGTTTTCTGTACAAAATGCAAATCTGCTCATAAATAAGATTTTTATGGTTTCATTGTTACTCTGTTAGGGGATTTTTATGGGTGGGATAGGGTCAGGAAAGACTAAAGTTTGTCTAAGTAAATATTTTGGAGATGTTTGAGTTACAAAGTCTTTTCAAAAACAGAGTCCAACCTCTTTGACACTCTGTTGCTCAGAAATAGGTTTGCCTTTCCCTGATGTGCTTCACAGAGCATGTTTGTCTCACCAATCACAAAAAGCCCAATACCCTTTTCATACATGATCTTCTTTTCAATACAATTAAATTTAAAAAAGTCTTTCGCTTTTGCTTTCTGAAGCTTTGAAGAACTGTTTTTCTTACCTTTGGAGCAGGTATCAAAATAGATGTCATTTGTCCTGCTTTCAAAGTGGCTTTGCAAATGAATAGGAGTTTAATATATGCCCATCTGTTCTCAACCATTAAAAATCTTAAAGTGAATTAGGGATTTCTCAGACCTGCTGTGGAGCCGGGCTGTGAGTTTTACTCCTCTGTGTATTTGCAGTTGCTAAGCAATAATCCCAAAGGTTGCTATGTCTCTTTCCCAACTCGGAATTGCTGTAGGTTGTCTTTTGGCTTTGGCAGCCCAACAGACTCTTCTGTACTGAACTTAGATCATTGCATCACATGACTGAAAATAAAATAAAATAAAAAAGACTATGAATAGCAACCGACAACATTAAGGGCACAAATAGTCAGAGAGAGAATCCACAGGAGCCCAGCGACAGGAGGTTTACCTTCAGATTCAAGGTTCACGAACTCCAGAACTGTCGCAAGTCCATTACCAGCTGAACTGAGGACTGTATTAGCCAGATGTGAGAATCTGAGAGATAAAAAAGAAATTAAATACAAACTCAATTTAAACATTTGCAGGCTCTCGTTTTTGTAAAGAACTGTGTCGCTTTGAAGCAGCCTTGCAGGAAAGGCATGTACAGCACTAATAAAGGGGGAGTTTATAGTGCCGTTTTCTTAGACTGCCTTTAAACCTGAATCTAAAGGAATGTGATGAATCACCTTTAATAACTTCTCCTATATTCTTGAAAAGTAATATGCAACACAGGGAAAGGAGAAGGGAAATGCCAAAAACATCTATGACAGCCATTCTGCACTCATTTATACTAATGTAAATCAGGTGCCTGTTCAGTGATTTCCTTGGTGTTATGCAGGACTTCCAGCTGAGAAATTTATGGCAATTTCTGCCAGGAAACAAGGTTTATCTAATGCTGTTTTTCCTTTGTATTTTGCACTGGAAGAAGCATGATATTTGGACTGCCTACCTGCAGGAAAACTGAACTGTGACTTTATCTATGGTATATGTCATTGGAACAGCTGCACGATACCCTACCCTCTAGCAAAGTATTACTCTCCATTTTATGGGACAGCTGACCTTGTTACAAAACTTGAAATGATGAGGTTTAATACAAATAACAGAATTTTTCCAAAATCTGATACATTTACCATCAGTCACATTTGTTCTCTAGGAACTCTGGACTTTTAATTGCAGAATCAAAAATTTCTTTCTCTGTCCACTTGTTATTTATTACAGCAACCACAACACCAAGGTAAATAATTATTAATTTGTAAAACTCTGGAACTGGAAGTAGCTCTAAGTGACATGCACCCAGAGCCACAACATACACCCAGTATAACATTTATGCTGCCCTTAAAAAAAAAAGTTTAGTTTTGTTCCTAAGACCTGCCATATAAGTTACAAAGTGTGCATGTTGTGTACGGGTTTTTTACAAGGAGGAAATTTGCTCAGAAATTACAATAACAATTGTACGTTAGTGAACAGTCAAAAGCCCCAATTTTTATTTTATTTTCATACTGTCTTCGGGAAAGTAGGACACTGTAGAAACTCCTGGTGTTTGTACCCGACAATGTTTATTTTCTTCTATGTACTCCTGTACATATTTCAGAAAAATTTGTATGGTTGTAACTTCTATAGATACCTTTGGCCATCTGTGCTAAGTGTCTCTCTGAAAAAATGTTTCTTCTGGACACTCTCAATACTACTGTAACACCAAGCTTACCAGTGTAGTAGTAACATGCCATAGACACTACAATATTGACCTGATTTTAGAATTCAGTGTTTGCTTGCAGAGAGGAAATACAGCACAAAAACCCCACAAAACACATATAAGTCAACTCTCATGTGAAAAATATGCTGTAATAAAATATCATTTCTTCACTATTCATTTGAAAAAACATGTATCAGAAGGAAATATGCTCATTGCAGTGTATTTCCAAGATGTGTTGAAGTATCGTATCAATTATGTCAATAAAATGAAGCAGAAAATTAGTGCACAGGAATAATTTAAAATGAAGCTTTAAACTGGATTGTGCACTTTTTTCCTCAAAGCAGTTTGCACGTGATTAACTCCTGTTATCTCTTCTCCCAGGTGGGCTTGATTTTTCCCCTTTGCAAGTCAGGATTCTGTTGCTATTATGATTAACTTATAAAACTTTATCTTTTTCAGTATGAAACGTAAATTAGAAAAATACTCTCCCTTTTCTTACAGTGATTTTTTAACCCCCAAACAAGAGCATACAAATAGAACTTGGAAAGAAGGATCAAAATGGCTCTATTTTTATTTTTCTGGAAGTGGAATCCCGTGGGTTAAGCAAACCTTTAATCGCACCCTATTTAACTTGGCCGTTATCCCTTAATGTTTTTGCTAAGCAAAGTGTATCCTTTTATTATGCCATCAAATACTTGCACTGTTGACAAAATAATGGGCTGAATATGTCATCACAGATGTTTTGCTGGAATTGCCTCTTCTATCTTTTTTTGTTTTTCTGTGTAAGATACATTTTGGGAGCACTCTGTTGCCTTTTGCAGCTGATGCCAAGACTATGCAATAAGAGCCCTGACATGTAGTAATAATAAGTTGTGTTAGCCAGAGAAATGTTTGCAGTGTATTAAAGAAAAGAGTCAGTTTTGGAAATGCATACAAAACCGGCTCATGTATAGCTTCACATCCTTTAAATCATATATTGGGCTAAAGCTGCAGGTGCTGACCGCAGTCCTTTCAGCACAGGAGAATAAGGCCACAGGCTTCCAGTCTCTTTTTTGTACCAACCATGATGCTGTGACCACAGGCTGCCCTCTAATTGCTCTTTTCAATCAGAATACATCTGCCTTATAGCTTCCTCCTCCACATTTAAATTCTGCTGCTAAAAAACATTGCACATGCAAATTATACCTTTCTAATGGCTCAGAGAACCACTGCAATCTGTGATTATTGTAGTTAATAACTGATATGTTGGACCTTTAGCTAACTGTAGATAGCAACTCCATTATTTACTTGTGGGGTAAATGTTTTCAAAAAGTGTTTGCTGTTCAAATACCCGCAAGAGTTACAGGATATATGAAAATTTCACAAAAGTCTATTTTGGAAGCTGGTTTAAATAATAATTTCTTGATAGTAATCCCTGCATGACTGTTGCTCAAAATCCAGAATGAAACACCAGTCCCAGATGAGGGAACTGCTAGAATACTCCGGGAACTTGTAGTCTTCCACCTAGCCTCTGTATCAATGCAGGTGAATCTGAACAGAAGCTACATGTCTCGAAGCAGCCCTATAGTTGCAGGAATCCATTTGCGTGAAACAAACCAACCTAGATATTATACTTTAGAGAAAGGTGAATAGCGTTAAGATTCCTGTCATATGCCAGAGAAGAAAAAACTTTCCCATCCTCAAATGTGACTCCTGCCTCCACTGAAAATCATGACAAAAAGTTTACAGCAGTATGGCCTTGTATCTGGCTACCACCTCAACACAGTGGTTGGTAATCACAAAGAATCTCTCTTTCTGCTAAGCTTCACGATGCTTTGTATAACCAATATGTAGCCAAGCACTTCAGTTCATGCTTCTTATGTTCCCAAAACCTTCTCTGAGGGACTACAAAGTGATGCAGGATCATTTTTACCTGAAAGAAAGAAATGCTTTGCCAGGAGACAAAGCACTTCTTCAGTTTCACAGAAAATAAGACAGAAAAATGTAGTTAGGAGAACAAATACCATATTTGAGCAAAATATAACAAAAAGCATCTACAATGAATATACCAGCAAACCTAAATAATCTTTAAAATTATTGAAAACAAAAAGGTTCCCATGTGCTTCATTATATTGCTGATCCATGACGGTTTTAGTTAACATTTTACTGCTGTTCTTTCCTGAACTGGGTATGAACTAAATAAAAAGGTGACTAATATGGTCTGAGAAATATACTTTATGCAGTTTAGTTATATAGCTGGAACAAGTAGCAAATATGGATAGGAAAGAAGTTCTGCTGAAATTTCAGCTAGAGCTTTTTTCAGTAGCCACACCTAACAGCCTTACTGGTCTAGCTATGTCATTTGAAAGTGTGAAAAAATCTGGCATGTGCAACTCGCAAGCACAGAGCAGTCCTTTTCCTCCCCAAACTTGCAGCTTGCTTTATCTCTAAGGGCAAAAGGATGTCTGTATTTGGAATAGTCTTTGCCAGTCTGTATCTATTGTACAGATACACCAAAACCACGTGTATTGCAGATTTGCCCACAGAGAAGATAAGGCATTTAATATATAAATGGGAGGGACCGGACAAGAGGCTGCTCAGAAAAAGATACTGTTTTATTGGGAGGCTGTGGAATATGCAGAACTTGGGGAATACTAATTTTAAAGGGGTCTGGAAGGCATTTTCTTGACCTCTATGCCATAAATCAGATTGCGCTGCTAGCACACTTCCCATAAATATTGTGTTTCAAAATAACAACGTGATGGCTGTAAAACGCAGGACAATGACTCCTTGTTTACCTATGGGTTTTGCTTATTCTCCCCATGTGCTCGGATCCCACTGGGGGCTCTTTTGGACTCTTTCATGTTCAGGACCCTGGCTTGCTGTGCAGTGTGCTCTATAGGCTCAACTTCAGTCCCGCTTAGGGAGCCTGTCCTTCCTCCTCTCTTGTCCACAAGGAGGCAAAATGCCTCATTAGCGAGCCTGACTTCTTCATTGCAGCAAAGCCCAGCTACCAGGGCCTCCCTGCTAATTATTTTGCCTGCAGGACACTGGGGAATAGCCTGAAGAGCTGCCCCACGGCTCCTCTGGTGCTTAGATCTACAGGGGCAAAAGAGTCTCGTACAGTCCTGTCAGTCTGAGCGGCAGATGAAAGCAATATGGACCAAGTGCTCAAAAGGAATCAATGGGTTAATACACACTCTTGACAAAGAAGAGTTTGCTCTGTTTAATACTTAGACTGGCTTCTGTTTACCGTATGTAGTGTTGTCGTTAGATGCCCAAGACATTTCTCGATCTTAATTATCTCCTTGTCAAAATTCCCACGGATTTGGTAGCACCAGGCTGAAACGGCAAAACAAACCAAGCTTAATAGTATTTGGCCCTTTGTCTCAGAACCCAAACCGTCAAGCAGTATTGCATTCCGGGGATGTTTGAACGCTTTCAACGCCATGTATACATATAGGATGAGTTTTTTAGCGTTTGGGCTTGCGCATTGATGTATAAATAGGTGTTATATGCTGTTTTTATTGCAGAAAGAGTTACTATTGCCCCCTAACCCAAGGAAAAGCTACAGTACGTGAGCATTAAGGCCAAGGCTCACTGAGTACGGTGCCATACGCATTGTTATGGCTCCCAGCAGGATGGGATTCCAAAAAAACCCGTCACTTTCGCACACCAGAGCACCCTGCCAAGAGGGACATTCTGAGTGGCCGCAGCCTAGCTGGCACACATAACTAAAACTCATCTCCCGGGCTGAGAGGCCGTCGAGGGAATGACGAGACATCCCCCCCCCAACACAAGCCAGGCCCATGAGCCGTGGGCGCTGCCAGCCGGCCTCGCAGGGGCCGGGCGGTACCTCGGGAGCCAGGCGGCGCGGCAGGGGTTAACCCTGCGCGGCTGCCCGGGGGCGGCGCCGCGCTGACAGGTGGCGCATGCGCCCTGGCGCCTTATTGTGCCCGGCCGGCCCAGCCCCAGCGCGCCTCAGTCGGCGAGAGGCCGTTGGCGCGTGTGGAGCTGCTGCCCCCTGCGGCCGGCGCCGCGCCACCTCCGCTTCCCTCCCCGCCCTCCCGCCGCCGGTACTCGCTATGGAGTAAGGCCCCCCACCGCGCTCGGCCGGACGGAGAGGGCCTCCGCCGCGCCTCGATGGCTCTGGTCACGGTGCAGCGCTCGCCTACCCCCAGCGCCACCTCCAGCCCCTGCGCCTCGGTGAGTCCGACCGTCAGGCGCCCGCCCGGCGCTGAGGGGAGCGCGGCGGTTGGTGGCCGTTAGGGTCCGGCGCGCGGCGGTGCGCATGCGCGCGCCAGACCGCTCGCTTACCCCCCCCCCCCCGCCCTCCTTCCCGCCGGTCGCCGGGCCCTGACAGCTCCGTGTGGGCAGCGGCGAGGCGGGTGAGGTGGGCGGCCGGGGCCGCTGCCCTCGGTCCCTGAAAACGGGGTCAGACAGCCCTGCGGGGCCCTCGCGTCGCTGTGGCCTGGTGACAAGCGAGGGGAGAGGCGGGGGTCCTGGGTGCCCCTCGGCAGGCCCGGGTTTGGGGGGGGGG
>NW_010972831.1:4485348-4532018 GCF_000737465.1 Haliaeetus leucocephalus | reverse complement strand
GGGGGGGTGGGGGGTGGGGGGGAGCCGGTGGGGCTCAGCGCTCCCAGCCCTCAGGCTGCCGAAGGGACTCTGGGGCACCTCAGCCCGAGTGGTTCCCGCAGGGTCCTGGGCAGAGCCAGCCCCGATGCTGAGCCCCTGTGTAAAGGTGCTGCTGCCCCATCTGTAGCGCGGAGCTGTCTAAATAAAGCAGGCTGGTTGAATTTTGTTTTCATTGTATGTGGTGGGAGAGAGGCGGGAAGCGTGCGTGGAAGCAAACTGACATTGTTCGGGCTACTGCTGTTGTAAAATGATTTAATCTGACAGTACCCTCTGGGTATCTCCAGTACGTGGTCCTTCCTTTGCGAAGAGCTAAGATTTTATTATTTTTTTAAATTTTTTTTTCCTTTTTTTGAATGTTGCACATAATCTTCAAGAGCCTGTGTCAAGCCCAAGACAGATACAGAAAGGTCAGATTTCAAATCTCTGGGTGAGCTGTGCAGAATGAGCAGATGTTCTCATTGCTGCCCTGAATCAGGAAGTGAGGCAGTCAGCACTAAAGACTTCTTGCTTTCCATGCTCTTTAAACTTGGGACGGGCTGTTGTTTTAGTACTTCTGTGTTGTAAAATCTTGCATGTTAACCCCTTAAACTGCTACCTACCGATTATGTGTCTTGTTTCTAATAAAACTAAGGATGAGAATGAAAACGGTGAGCTTGCTTGCACTTTCTCTATGCTTAGTTCTCAGTTAGCTTTTTTCCTTAAAAAACCTCATGCGTTGTCACACTGGTGTTATGTCTGGTTTGCAGATGTTCTGGGGGGGAAGCGTTGAAATCCCAGTTGCTTCTGTCATGGGGGGGGGATGAAAAAGCCAACTACTCTGAAAATATTTCTTGCTGCATTAGGTAACCTCTTCTGAAACTAGACCAGTTACTTGACAGGTCCTGCCTGCCCTGACAGCATTTTAGCTGTCAGAACACTTTTTTTTTTTTTTTTCTCTCCCCTCCCCTCTTTCATTCCCATGTCTCTCCTAAGGTATGTTTATTTAGCAACACAGGTTAATTTTGCTTATATTTCTCTGCTATAAATATTAATGTGCTGCATTACTTCAGAGGTTGCTTCCCCCTTTTGACTTCTTTACCCTTTCCACTATTCCTTTTCCCATACATTTCTTGCATTTAAGCCATCTTGTGAGAATAGGTAAGTCTTTCTTGGCATCTTACTTCTTTCTCCCAATTGGATGCATAACCCCTTCCTTTGTTAAATATTTAATATATATATGAACAATCAGTTGTATTCTGTAAGGCTTTTCCATTTGGAACAGCCAGGCTGTTTTCCAACCAATTAAATTAAATTGAAACTGTACTGATTTGTGAACACTACTTAGTTTTTAAATATATAAACAACTCCCTCCAGAGCCTGATAAATCCGGAGAATGCAGCTTTCAGTATATTTATGTTCTCTTTCTTCAATCTCATAGTACGGAGGTGTATTCTCTACCAGTGGTCTTCGTAAATTCTTGGTGCCCTATGCTAAAGTAAGTGTGTGACTGTTTTCCTGCCCTGGTTTTGGTTCTCATAATTACTTCTACTTTCTCAGACTTTTTTTGCAGTCTAAAGTGGAAATGATGTTCATTACATTCTGCCCTTAACTGCTATTGTTTGAGTACTTCTGCATTTCCTGTTATAACTTCCTAACCACACTTTAGGGTTTTGGCTGCCCTTTTGGCCTCTTGTTGGATAGCTTGGGTTGGTTGTTTCTCTTTCCTTCTGTCAGAATTTTGTTGAGCTTGTGTGTGTTCTTCCTCTGTCACAAAGTTGTCATTTCGTAATGAAAACTTTTGGTATCATTTCAGATGATGATCCTTCCTAAGCTGCTAAGGGCTTGTCAACAGCACAGTCACTGTTTTAGTCCTTAGGAAGGCTTTGGTCCTGTGAGCCTTCCACACTTGCCGTTCTTATGGATCCATGTTGACTTCAGCAGGAGGACTTGATTCTTTCAGTTTTAAGTGAAACTGGTTGAAAGAATCTGTTACAAACTGATGGTAGCTTCCTTCTATACGGATGGGTAGCTCTATCTCCAAGTTACCTCTTGAAAAGAAAGCTCATCTTGCTGAATAATTTTTATGAGTAGTATAAGGGTCTAACTTGCTTCGTGAAACCCTGCTGTTTCTGAACAAAGATTATCTGGTAACTGCTGGAACTTTGCTGTTCCAGCTTCTGGGCAAGGAAGAAGCATGTCGGTGTGCAAGCATATGGCTATGTCTAATTCTGTTTCCAGGTCACTAAGAATTTTGATGACAGAAATGGATTCTCTTTTAAATTGCTCGATGTCTCTTTGCTTTAGAGATAAACTTCTCAGACAAGGAGAAAGGGTGAAATTGATGTCCTCAAACTGAATTTTTGCATTAAGTATGCCCTATAAACAGTTATAATTGGCTCTTATGGATTCAGGGGAATAGCTGATCTGAATCACTCTGAAATTGGATGGCTTTTATTTATAGGTTTTTATCTTGTTCTCATTGCCATGGAGCATCTCATGAGCATTCATTTCAGGGTAGTTCATGCAAAGTGTTGATTATATATTCACAGCCCTCTGGTCGCTCGGTGACTTGTAAAATTCCCTTAATTGTCTGTCCAGACTTATGCTATCTGTTTGGTTTGGCCTTTGGTTATGCAGCCACTTCTGAGAAATAAGACTGCAATCTCCACTTCTATACAACAGAACAGTTGTCTTCTGATGTGCCATGTTAGGCAGAAAATGGTAGAAGGCAGGACTGTACTAAAGTGTAAAGATACCATGAGCCTGAGAGGGGCTACTTGGTGCTGGTCAAGGCCTTTGTTCATCTCGTAACACAAAATAAGATTTTTTTTTTTTTTTTTCTTCCCCCTGTCTCCTTTGTGTGTTTGGGGGGAGAAAAAAGGGGCAGGTGTTCTCTCTCCCATCCCTCAAAGAAGGTTGTTTTGGGAGGAGGAGGACTTGTGTCAAAGTGAGGGAAGGGCCCTGGAAGTATGCATCTGCACTATAGCAGGCAGGCACAGCAGTCCCATCACGAACAAAAGCAGTGAAATAAAACCACAGTGTTCACAAGTGCTACTCAGACATGCAGTCACAGCTCTGCTAGGGCAATTTAAAAAATCTAGCCTGTTTCTTCTTCTATCTGTACCCCAGATTCTTTGACCCAATATCTATGCCATATTTCCTGTCTTGCAGGACAGTAGCTTGTCAAGTGGTAGGGCTTTCCTATGCTTCCCTTCTAGCATCTTCATTTCGGTGGAAAAAAATGAAAGTGTATTTTCTTTGGGTTCTTTCTTGACAACTGTAAGATAGCGAACAGAAAGAAATCTGTATGAATTTAATTTGCTATATCCTTTGCTTTTGGAGTTTAAATTAAAAAAAAAAAGTTGCTCACTGTTGTTAACCAAAATATAACATTATAAAAAGGAGTAAGTTATTTTGCTTGGCTGTTAGTGTGCATGCATTGTTGTTCGAGGCAGTTGTTCATACTGTCCTCGTTTACATAGAAGTTTTAAGTTAGTTTGCTGCTTATATCTCTAAGACATGGAACGTCTCTCAATCTCCTGTTGGTGTTAAGCTGCAGATGTCTTACGCTATCTGACAAACATGGCATATCTCTATTGCTCACTCTGTAGCAAAAGTATGGGCACAGCAGCCACATTGTCAGGTCTAGAAACAAGCTGCAAGAAAGAATTCTAGCTAAAGCAGAGGAAAGCTAGTAAAAGGTGCCTGACTCAAAATCCTTTGTGAGCCTTGTTATCTAAGGCACTGGAAGTTGTTGGGTAACTTCAGTCATAAGGCTAGCATTGAATCTGTGTCATCATGATGATGGGAGCAGTGGAAAACTGCTCTAATACTCTTTGTAGCTTTCCAAAATACTTTTGATAATTATCTGTACTGGGAAATAATCTATTGAAACTTGTCCTTTTAAATTATTTTTATGCACAGTTCTAAAAAAAAAAAAAAAATCTGTAATTTCTTTTAAGGGCTGTTTTTCCTTTGTCTATTACATCTCTTTCCTGACAAGTGAAGAAGCTGGGCAGGCAATCTGGCCCTGACTGCTCTCGCAGTTCACTTGTCTTCCCTACCCTCAGGGAGACAATATACTTTTATTGGAAGGGAGCGATTGACCCAGAAAGAGAGGATACGCTGCATATATTGTTATAAAATGCATAGTTTAAAAAAAAAAAAAGAAGTTTAAAGCAAATGGAAACCTAAGCCATTTGACTTCCCCTCCTTAATCCCAGGAGAACAGCTTGAGCAGGAAGCAGAGTCCTGCAAATGTGTTTGGGAGTTTCTGTCATGTTTTGCTTGAGAGCTCCTTGCTCGTGGAGCATACAGGAAATATTTTCCCACTTATTTATGGGGAAGCTAAATATAACATTTCTCTACCCCTGGTCCTGCAGTTGCTATTAAACAATGTGGTAATTGTGGGTTTACTTAATCATCGATAAGTCCAGTCTTATCTCATGTAGAACTTCTCTTTCCTTTTTTTTTTTTTTTTTTTTAATAGTTAAGATCCTGATAGCTGCTGCTTGTATAGGGTTGTGGAGAGTTGATTTTTGGAGGGGACTACAACGGAGCAAGAACAGAAGCTTCTTATGAAATATTTAGTATACAGAAATGCCTGATACTTAAAGATGCTATCATCTGTTGTTTGCTGGTTTTCCTCAACTGATGTTTTTCAGGTGTAGCCATAGCTCATTCTGAAAACTGAAGTTTTCAGAGGCAGTGGACCAGAAGAATGTGCTGACTCCTACTTTAGGCAAACTTCTCATAGTGCCTTGCAGACACCTCAATTTCCTGTGTTGCCAGCTGTCACTGTTTGGGAGATAAAACTGTTTTAGTTAGGTGATTTGTAACTTCCTCCCTATCTTTCAAACTTCTGTTGAAACCTCTGCAAGGAAAACAGGAGGCCTCTACCTCTTGTTGGGTGTGATGCTGTATTGTTAAAAGATGAAGGTTTCTATCCAGCTATACAAGACCAGGCTCTTGCATTGCAGAGAATTTTGGTATGTGTAAATGTATTCATATGTGGTGAGACTCTCCTCTTCCTAGAGCAGCTTGATGGTTAAGCTGAAGCTGCTTGGTGACAAAAGACCAATCCTTCTTTGAAGATCTGTTGTCTATTGTATACACACATGCTAGGTTCTTACAGAGATCTGTATGACATGCAAGGTCCTTTTTTAGGTTGAGAATAGTATTTGGAGCTGAGAAGGAGGATGATGACAGTTGAATTGGAACCTCACTGAGGATCATATAGAAACATTCTTAAAACTTGCAGAGTACAGGAGTCTATTTTTTGCTCTTTTTTTTTTTTAAGGGATCTAACTGTCCTTTTGTAGGATATCTCAATGACAGCTTGATTATTTTTTTTTTTAATTTCTTCCTGAAACAGCGAACCCTTTATTTGCATTTCCCAGGTATGTTTATAGTTTTTCTGAGGATTTGTACCTTACAGCCACACTGATGATGGTTAGGTTTGGTTTGTATAGTGGAGTGGTTTACTTTTTGCTGGCTTTTTTTGATGTGATTTATGAGGAATGTAAATTTGGACCTGGCTTCGACTTACTTTGACTATCAGGTCTAATATGCTGTGCTATTTGTTATTGTGCTTATTGAGCTAAGGAAGTACTGAATATAAAATACCTCTTTCGTATTGTGCTTTACATTAGATTGCTCACTCTAAGGTTTCTTTGCAAAGCTGGCAGCTACTTCTCCCGTATCCTTCCCTCCCCCCCTTTTTTTTTTGTTCTGTTTACTGGGGCATTGCTTTAGAAGTTGTCAGTTTTGGAGTATTTGTGTCTTGACCAGTGAAGTCCAGGCAAAAGAAGCTATGGTAGCTGGCCTAGAAGCTGAAGCCTGCTTTTCTTGGGGAAAGCCAAGCTTCTTGTAGTACTTTGTCAGTGTTGACCTAAAAATAGCCATTTTTAGGTTAAGAGGGAGATTTTGTCTGTGTACTTATTTCACCTCTTTCTTTTTTTTTATTCCACTGAATATGATGCCATTTGTGACATTTTAGATAAAACAATTATACAGCTCAGTTGCATCTTTCAAAATATGAAGTTAGGTTGAAACAAACCGAGTGAAATATACATTGAAGTTGTCACCTCTTGAGTTCCAGGGGTACATAAATTCTTGTGTGTTGAAAAGGAGCTTGTAATTTGAAAATGCAAATAGCCTGTGATACTGTAATAAGTCATTATCTGACCAATATTGATTCTTGCTGTTTAAGCAATGAAAGAAGGTTGAAAAGGGTAGGGTAATGTAATATCTACAGTTACTCTGAGAGTCAGTGACACATTCACTTAAGTGGAGAATGCTATTTTGGGTGGAGACTGCCATTCAAAAAGCAGTCTGCTGGAAGTATTTTAGTGTAAGAGGGCTGCTGTTGTGCAGGGGTAATGCCTGAGGATTTCCAGTTACTGGGGAAAAAAAATCCTGAAGGATCTATAGCTGCAACTATTCTGTCTTGGGAAATGGAAAAAAAAAAAAAAAAAAAAAAGAGCCCTTGGGCAGCTTAGCTCAATGTAGCTGTTCCCTCATCACAGCCTGCAGCTCAAGGTTTCATTCTTCAGTTACAACAAACCACATCCTCATAGTACCACAGTGCAACTTCACTCTGCTGAAGCAAGAAGGCTGTCTTGCAGACTGGCTCTCAGGAACATCTGTACTCTGGAAGCTCTTGTCCTTGCAAGAAAGTACTGGACAGGAAGACTTCAGAAATGCTCTTGTACTTTTAGAGTTCAACTGACATGAAGCTTTTACTGTCTTCATATCTGACTCTTGCTGGTGCCGTTAGCAAGAAGTATGTACTAAGCTGCTGGTCTTCTGTGACTTATACTTCTTTTATATAAACTGGCCTTGCAACATGAGAACACTAGGCTTGTCAACTGCCTGTTCCAAGTCTTCAAGTTGTTTAGTTCAGCCTGTGAATTTAAGAGGAGTCTCCTCTCTGTTCCATTGATTTGCCTGAGCATCCTTTTAATTTGTTTGTTAGGTAGTGACAGTGAAGCTCGTATCTTTTGTGTAAAGGTTGGGGAGGATCTTGGAAGCAAGAGAAAGAAACAGGTGATACCTACTGGAAATAGTCAGCAATTTAAACAAGGCAGGCAGGGTTTCTTACCTTTTGGCTGGAAGCTGTTCCTCCAGAGTGCTCTGTTTAAAGGGATAAAAAATTATGAGGGCTAAAAACCATTTTTGCATTTCTGAGTTGGGCTGTATAAATTGATTAGATTGCTGTCAGTCATCTGCAGAATGTCTTATTGCAATAGTATAATATTGCAGTGTGTGTGTGTTCGTGTGTTTTAGTTGGCATTTGGATGGGCTTCTGTATGTGCAGTTTTGAATGTGTCAATAGCTTTTTGCCCAAATAGAATTGCTCTGAATATGCATCTTATCAATGTTGCTCACTGCGGGCTGATCTCCTCTCAGAAGGCATAAAACGTTGCTGTAAGATGAGTCACACAGTTAAACAGCTTGTTGCTTCCATGGTGAGACGCACCCTTACTGTGTATGCCAGCAATCGTGAAACTCTTGGCAAATACCCTGTGACATGAACTTCTTATGGCCTTGGTAAATGAAATGCCTGTGGCACTCACTGAAATGGGTTTTGCTTGTGGGTGCTTGCTGCTTTTGGGTATGCTAGTCCTCCTTTTCCTGAGGAACTCCTCAGCTGAGGCTTCATGGAAATAATGAAGTTACTGCATCAGTGTAGGCTGTTTCAAGGTGAAATTAGTGGGGAACTTAAGGCCACAGCGTAAATGTCTTGCATTGAAGTAATCAAAGACATCAGAATATTTCATCTGACCTATTTTGAAAGAACTGTTTTATCACAAATCATACCAGAGCTCAGGAGGTGGCTTGGATCCTTGAGCTTTCCACTGCTTTGCAAGTAGAGCAGTGCAGGAGATCTCTGGGAAGTAAATTCCAGAGATGTCATCTTGGGAGTTGTGCGGGTCTGAGACTTGTGATGCCAGGCTCCTTGTTGCACAGCTTACCCCTTGCCCACACCCCAGTGAGGTGAGCCACAAACAAGTCCGAGGTGAGATAAAGCAGAAGGCTTCTGAAAGGCAGAAGACCAAAACCTGACTCCTGTGTACTGTGGGTCCATTGAGTCACATATTTTCTCTATCTGGTAGGCTTTAACACACTTGCTGTAGCAATTCTCTCCTTAGGAGACAATCTGCAGGCTGCTTCTGTTAGTTTGCCTCTGACTGACTTTGCTGTGGTGTGAGTGGGGATGTCCCAAAGGGAATTTGGAGCAGGTTCCAAATCCAAGAGTTTGTTTTCCCTCTTAGAACAGATGAGAAGCAATAGGAAGTAGTTGGGAAAGAATGGCACTGGAAGGGTTTTTGTTGAGGGATACTGCATTCATTTGTTAGGTCTTGAGGCCTCCTTAGCAAAAAGGCAAAAACTGCTGAGCAAGTCTTCAACTTGTAACTGGATTAAATATCTGAAAAGTGGATTTTAATGTGGAAAGCTGGTCCTGTCACAGGGAACTGTGGTTGTCCTATTACTCTTCCTGGCTGCTACCATGTCCCTTCTGTTTTGATGAACAGAATTATTACATTTAAAATTGAAGCAAGAACTTTTAAGACTTGTTGAACTAGCTTGGTTTAGCTTCAATGGCTAACACCTGAGAAATGTGTATACTAGGATTCTTAAGAAAAAACAAAACAAAACACTACGCTTTTCATCTCTATACCTTTTAGCATGGTGATGGGAGGGAGGGTTAGGGCATATGCCTTGCATGTGTAAAATGCTTTACTCTCCAAAGGAGAGCTTTGTTGGTAGTTAGAGGTAGTCTGAGTCTTGTGCATGATGCAGGACCAACCCTTTGGCTTAATCCATCTGAAGTTGGAGTTTCCCACGAATCTCTGAAGCTACTGAATGCTTAAGAGTCCCGAGTGCCACGTTCCAGGCATTTAAAAACAAAAGCCCCTAACCTTCGCTTGCATGTGGAAAACCTGTGGGCTGCTATCCCTCTGTCTGAAAAAAATTTGCAAGGTCTTGCTCAGCCAGGAAAGGGCCAGTCCTTAGCAAACTGTCATTAAAAATACAGACCTTCTTCTGTATGTGAATGTCGATGCTTAGGAGCAGAGTAGTCAGCAGTTGTCTGTGAGATGGCCCACTTTTTGTATGGTAGCAGGCATCCTTTTGAGTCTGCTGTTTCTTTGCAGTAGTCCTGACTTCTGGAGCATCTTCTGTAGGAAACAGGGTGTCACACTGAAAATTTAGCTCATAAGTAGCTGTGGGGCAAGCAGGAAAGTGACTCAGCTCTCTGACCTACAGACAGGAGCTAAACCTAGTTGCAAGAGGAAATACTAGGTGACAAGATAAAGGTGTTTCTGGAATAAGAATTGATTCTTTTTTTGTTGTTCTTTGTTTTTGTTGTTGTCATTTTTTTGTTTGTTTTCCTTTCCACAGTTGTCCTCAAGAGTTTAAAATAGTTTAAAGACAAACAGCTCTGGGCCTGTTCTTCAGATGATGCTGTAACCACTGTATTTAAATACAGTGCTTCAAAATGTGGTTATGAAAGAGTTAACTAGCTGCCATATTATATTGTCTTCCTGGGTGAAGTGTAAACCTCGAAATGACAGCCTTCTCCTTAGCCTTTTAAAGTTGCAGAATAGTTGACAAAGACTTAATTCACTTTCTGAACAAATGTTTTTCTTATGTAACATCTAGTGAGTTTCATTACTGGGAGTTTCCTCTGTTTTTGTTTTCAGCTGAGTTGTGCTTATGTGGGGTAGCAGGCTTGTGACTTCAAAAAGCGAAGTGAAACAGGACAACTTAGGCTTTTTTGCTCTTTGTGGCATTTCTTCCTTCTTGGTAGTATTTTGGTCGCACAGCAGTTCATAGAATGTGTAAGCCTGAATTTCAACACTTATATGAATCTCCAGACAGCAGCTATCCCTGTACTGTGGGTCAAGTCTAATATTGCATAAACTTGCCAGTACAGTTGCACATGGAAATCAAATATTAATATGTTATCTCTTACTTTTTGTGTTGGCCTGCCGCTGTGTCCCTCAGCACTTTGCTGTGAGGTGGCTGGGGGTGACTGCCTCAGTGATGTGCTGGGGGTGAATTGTCTTTCTGTGCAGCTTCTGCTCTGCTCCTGATTCTTAAATAAAAGAGATTATCAGGGCAAAACAGTATGAACATAGCATACTTTCAGATCCTTCCCAAAAGTTGGGCATAGTTATATAAACTTTAAGGCAAAGGAGGCATTATCAGTTAACGTTTATAGTATGACTGGAATAGAGTTTGCATAGTCTCAGTGGGTGAAATGAATATTTTTCACATACTTTACAGATCCCTGATCTCAACTTGTGCTTCATGCTGCAAAGATAACAACTGTGCCACAGGCTTCTGCAACCTACACTTCTGGTCTTTGAAGTGGAATTTTTCTCTTTTTACACATACACCAGAAACTGCTCTTGTCTGGAGGAAGCTCTATTTAACTTAGATCTGTTAACATTGACTGTAGATGGCTGAGATAGAAACTGCCCCAAAATAACTATTTGGCTCTCTTAGGAGTGAGGAAGTTCAAACTTGACTTTCCCTTGAGAAGGGAAAAGTTTTAAATCTTTTTAGTATTCGGGGAGATGGTGGCATGAGCCAAAATAAATTTTTAAACTTCAGTAATTGCTCACATCTTGATTCTAAACTTGAGATGTGTCTCATTTAAAAAAAAAAAATTAGAAAACAAACACAACAAACCCCACACTAAACAATACCCCCCTCCTACAAACAAACCCCCCAAAACAAAACTACTTAGCTTGATCAAAGTTTAAACTTGCAAGTTTGGTTTTAGAACAGACGAGCACAGAATGCCTTGAGCCAAAGGGGGTATGTGCAAAGATAGCTTCAGGTGAGAAGCAATCTGTATTTGTCAGAATTTAATTTGCTTGCTGTGAAGTAGGGCATCCTGGACATACTTCACTCTTTTTAAACTTTGCTTTGATGGTGAACATTTCTTTACACATGCTGAAGTTCACCGTGGGAAATACTGAAGAACCCTGAAGTGGTTGAGAGATACCAACAGGGCATTAGGGAAGAATCTTTTCAGGGGGCAGAGGATGGGAAGCGATTTGCCAGCTGACTTCTGATAGCAGTCAGTTTTGCTAACGCATAGCGTCACTCTTCTTGGCTTGGCTTGGTTTCAGTACCTCTGTGTGGTGTGGAAGCACACTGCGTAAAACGTGAGAACTTCCTGCTGTGATAAGGAACCAACAGCTCTTCCAACAGGTGCAGCCTCTAGCTGCAGTCCTGAAGACAACAGAAATGTTTGCTGTCATGGGCCTTCAATATTGTCAGCCTCAAACTGAGTATCTTGCTCATGAAGGAGTAGTGGAACAGGCCTGAGCCTGGCCTGAACCAGTTCAGAAGGCAGAGCTTTGTTTGCTGCGTTGCACTGCTATGGTAAGAGAATTAGGAGGGTAAGCTGTGTTGAAGAATCTCTAGTCCATGATGGTGGCTCTGACTGAAATGGAATAATCTTATTTTAAAGGGTGCTTTAAATGACTAAAGCTTTATAAATATTAATTTTGTTCTTTTGTTTCCTAATAAAAGGCTTTTATTCATGAAATCACTATTTATTTATTAACCTGACAAACTAATAGCAAGCTCTCTTCTTCCAGTGTATGCATGTGCCATATCACAATTCTGCTTGTCACCATAATAAGAACTTCATTCATCTGCTTTAAAATGTCATTGATAACAACCTGGCAGTGGCCCAGCTTGGAGCAAGTTAACTACAAAAGACTGCATTGTAAACCTTTCTGAGAGTACATGCTACATTAAGTCTAAAATTAAAAAAAAAAAAAAGAGAGAGAAAAATGTGCAGGCTGGTTCAGGCTGTATACGACTGCCAAATAGCTTCAAACCTCTGAAAAAATGGAGCTCTGTATAGAGGAGTTCTGGCTGAAAATGGGATAGTTCGGAATTAAGGGTGCATTCTGCTCACTTCAAACCTTTGAGGTACACTGAATTTATAAGCATCTTAAAATGAGAGGGAATGTCTTACTGAACACAGGCAGCTAAATAAGAACTTGTACATGTAAGGATCTTATTTCCTTTAGTATCTTCCTTCTTTGACTGAATGCCCAGCATAAAAACTACGGTCTGAAAATACGTCATAAGCCTCTGGGAGTTAACCACCAGTAATACTGTGAGGTAGTTTGTCTCGGTTATAATAACCTTCCCTGACCCCAGCTGCAGTCTGTACACCAAACGTATTTATCCACCTGTAGGTTCACACAGTGCAAGCAGGGTGTCTGTCACACGCTGAAGTTCAAGTGCCTGGTCTGTCTGCCACCTCCTCTGGAGGTATCTTGAGCTGCTCATTGCTCTGGCAATCCTGTATATCGGGCTTCATGTCCATGGCAGTTTGGGGCTTCTTGCCTTTGACTGTCCTGTTCTTAAAGCTATTACAAATGAAACTTGTAGCCTGCATGAGGGTGAACTGAATTGCTCTTGAAACAGATGCAGAGCTTGCGGACTTCTTTGAGAGAAGCTTCCAGGGATCTTTAAAATGGGCCCTGCCCTGTGCTATATATGAGGGCTCTGTGTTTTCATACAGCCCCTGCCTAAACTAGCTAGTCTCACTGAACAATTTAACAGTTGAGCAGAACATGAAGGTTTAAGGCATCTTCATCCAAGGTCTTCTGGGAGCAGTGTAAGCATGCAGTAAATTACCATTGTTCTCATCCTACATTCTAGAGATGTAAAAGGCTCAGGCAGTGTGGTGAAGGGCTTGCTCAGAACTGATGGGTGTACAGTCTGATTTCTTAACGGAATGGGGACTGCAAGAGTCTTTAAAAAAAAAAAGCTACAATTTCATGCTCCTTCACTTCTGTGGTTTTTTTGTTTTGTCTCTTTCTTAAGTATAGTGTATGGACAGCGCCATGGGTTAGGGAACACTTCAACTTCATCTTCAGAGACTTTTCGTATGTAGCCTTCTACTGAAGTCAATGGGCGTGGAGGTAAGCAGTGCTGAGTGCTTTCTGACAACATCACTACCACCCACTCTGTAGCCTGATGCACACAACACTCCTTGTATTTGAGCATTGTTTTTCTCCGAAAAAGTCGCATGCAGTTGCACAATGAAGACACTGCTTATTTGTGTAATGCAAATCTATTCCTACTTGTTGGTACAAAGTGCAAGCAGTGGGCATCAAAGTGCGGGAGACTTCACCGATACTGCATGAACACTTGCCACTGAACTTCAGTGACATCCCTGTATTAAGTCAGAATAAAAGATGGCTTCACAGTTGGACTGTGAGTGAGTGGGATTTGAAGGTAGGGATGAATGTTATCACTTGAAGCATTTGTGCTACTGATGCTCAACACCTTTTGCCCTGCTATTGTTTGTTTGTTTATGTATTTTTACAACTGCTGAGTTTAGTGTCCCTCAATGGTTAATCATTTTATCATGAGCCAGTCAGAATCAGTGAGAGTTTCCTGTTTCCTTGTCTTTCTGTTGATTTCCTTTTCTGTTGAAACAACTTTCTCTGTTGAAACAACTTAGTTGCTACATTCTTCAGTTTCCATCTAGTGGCTTAAAGCGGAGGGAGGGGGAAACTGTCCCAAATGGCCTGATATTCTCACAGAGATATTGACAGCTGGGTCTGGTGACTAAATTGTTATAATAAAACACAAATTCATTAGTTGATGCTGTTGAAATCCGCTGACTTTTCTGTACTCCTAATAGAAGGCTTTAAAATATCCAGCTGCAGACTGATCCTCTCCAAGCATGTGACACTGACATCAGTCCTAGAAGTGAGGCATTGAACTGGCTCCAAAAATGAGCTCATCGGGTGATATTCAATACACTGATTTAGCAAAATATTAGCTAATTGGATTACATGGTCACCTGTACATACTGTTTGAAAAATGGGAATTCATTCCAATTTTAACTGCTGTGATTCCAGATATCAGTGTTATAATCGTAAGATCCTTTTGATAGGATGCTGTGTTCCCACTGTATGTTGGGAGCAGGGCTTGGCAGAGCCCATCTCTAATTGCCACTAATTTGCTCCAAGATTTGCCGGTTTCTTTGCTTTTCTTCTCCCTGCACCCCTCCCAATAAGCTATAGGGAATAAGAGTTTGGGATTCAGTTGTTAAGCCATCCCTCTAAAGCCACTCATAAAACTTGTTTAATTTTCTTATGGCTCTCTTGACTTGTTTCAATGGCTGCATAAAAACATAACTATGTCCTTTCCCAGGAGTCTGGATAGTGGTTCATCTTCAGCTTGACCTGCCATCCAAAGCAGAGTGACTAGTCATGACCAAAATAAAATTAAACTCTGGCAGAACCATCCTGGAGGCTAGTTACTATGTGCATAAGCTTCCACCCCTTCTGTAGCTTGACATCAACAGTAACTGCATACTTCCTCTTACGACCCACACACAGAGTGTGCATTCGGGCAGCACGTCAGAGTGATGGTGGCCCTGAATAAACACACTTGCCCATTATTTTGTAGACTTGAAGAAATTCTGTATTTACCTGTAATTACAGTAGGAGTATGTTCTAGATGCTAGTGTCCTAGCATCTCAACATATGCCTGATTATTTATTTATTTGAAACATGGGCATAAGAGAAACAGTATGTTAGAAGAAGGGTTCATGTGACTTTGTGCAGAAACGTTGTTGTCTCCCTCCCCCCACCCGTTATTTTCTGCCTGTTATTGCACATTACAGGATTGTTTGGTTTGGATGCTGTTTCTTGCTGAATAGAAGTCTTTATTGAGCGAGCCATAACGTTGCTCTTTTCTTTCAAGAAATACTGCTGCTAACTTAAGACAGAGGAAGATGCTGTATCTTACAGGGCTGTAACAATGTTGTCTGAATTGTGATCTTTAATTGTGCAACTAAAGAATTATACTGTGAAAAACAGAATGGAAAAACTGCTGCTGATGTATACAGAAAGTTGAGGTGACGAGAGGCTCTTAAGAGAGATAGGAAGAACTCTGTTCCTGCAAGAGTAAATGATCCCTTAGAGTAGCCAAGGAGGCTGGTTGATGTGAACTCTGTGCAAAGTTCAGTGGAGAGTGTGCTCTGATGTCCCAGGTGATACTGTCTCTTCCTACTTCTTGTTTACAAGAAGCTGGCATGTTTTCAGAATAAGCTTCTGAAACATACTTGGTGGGGAGGAGGATTGGGATGGCAAAATACTTGCCTGCATCCAGAAAGTTAGCTACAGCAGTAACTATTCAAGTTGGCTTAATGGCTGCTGCCTGCTTTTGGTTAACTTTGGGAATTGTGCTGGTGAGAAGTGAGGTCTTGGGGTAGGACTGTTTAGTCGCCGTTGTGCCTCAGCACATGCATTCTGCAGCAGCAGTTCAGTAGCATACTTCAGATGCTGCCTCTGCAAAATGATGAAATAAACTTCCGCTTTTCCCAATAAAATGGCTGTGGTACACACGTCGCTTAGTTGTTTTCGTTCATCTTTATTTAACAATAGCAAGAGTTGTGCAGAATACATGTAGGGTATGCAAATGGAGAACTGACCCCCATCTATCCTCTGCTGTTAGAGGGCAGGAGGAGGTGGGGAGAGAGGGAAAGGAGGAAAACAGCTTCGCCCGTGCCTGTTTTGATACTGAAGAGCTTTCCAGTGATTTGAGAAGGGGGTGGGGAGAGAACCAGATGCTCTTAGGAAGTTCATACCATTGTTAATAATGTAATTCACAGATGGTGGTGAAGGCCTTGAAGAGGCTTTCATGCAGTACTTATGCTCTGTAATAGACAGATCATCACATAAGGGCTCACAAATAGAGATGACTTAATCCCAAGGATAAGTCTACAGTGATCTATTTGGTAGTGGCCCTGCAGATCATTGTAACATTTTTAAACAGTTAAGAGCCTTCAGGATCCCTGAGCGTTGAGCACTGCTCCAGGATTGGACCAATCCCTAATTAAATTGTTGGGATAAAATGTTAGTATAGCTTTGAAACTTTTCCAGTGAAAGTGGCTCTTATGAAATAAGAAACAAGTTCCTTTGTCCTGGTACAGAAATCAATACAGATAGAAGTGTGAAAGTCAGTTTGTACAGTGCCATCTTGTTAAGAGGCAGTTCTGCTTTTATTTCCATTTACCTGATTGGAGTTGGAAGCAGACCTTGTATGTGTTCTCTTCTGAATAGCTGTCAGTCCTTCTTGACAGCTAAGGAGAGGGATTGTGGGTTGCATGTCCTCTTGCTTTTTGAAAAAGTAGTCACTCTTACATATAAGCTTTATAGCAAATGAACAGGCTGCTGCTCTTCAAACATGCAGAATCAGAAAAGTTTTAGCTCAGGTCTATGCAATTAAATTCAAATATTTGTATCTTTGTGAGAGGCTTATTGATAAGGTCTTCACTGACTGCTGGTCAACTTTTTTATTGACTGTAAGCTATGTAACTAAAAGTATATATTAGGAACTTTAAGTAGCACTAGCAATCAAAAGTTTCAGATAACATGAGAACTGATCTTTGCTTTGTTGTTCGCTGCTGTCTTTTCAAGTGTAGCTCCTCCCTTCCTAAGAGGTGTTTCCATAATGTTTTTTTATTATTCTTAACTTTTTCAAGTTTAAATTGTGTTTAGTAAATTGGCTTCTTGTGATGTTTGTCATGTGATGGTTCATGAGCCCTGAAGAATGTGCTCCTGTGACTTCAGCCATGTATTTGCCCATACCAATGCAGGCTGTATCATGTGTTCTTGTTGGTCTTGCATTTTGAGCTAAGCAGTGAAGGGGGTGGGGAGTAGAAAAAAGGGGGCTATTTCAGGGCTAAGCTACCAGAAATTCTCAGACTGCTTAATTTGTGACCTTGTTCACTAGTTAAATACAATCCAGGATTTTCTACCTCTTCCATATTTTCACAGAAGTGTTTTCTGCATTAGAAGCTGGTTTGTTTGGTGGTTTGGGTTTTGTTTTTTTTTTTTCCCCTTGCTATTGTCTTTAAAAAACAGGGGAAAACCCACCATGCTTTGGTAAAAGAAATATCTTGAAATCTTGAGGGAAGAGATTTTTTAGTTTTTTAAAATTTATTTTTTTTTTAGACCTTGGTGAGGGTTGTGTGCTTTAACCAAGAAAGCTGGAAATTATCTACTCTCTTTCACATTTTTGCATATATCAACTGTGGCGTCTGTAAAGCAGTATCCTTATTACTGTAGTAAAATGAACAAAGTTGAAATGACCATATCTGTGCCAAGAGTTTACTGTTTCTCCTCAATGGCCAAAGTTTTTCAGCACTAAAGTGCTGTTAGTGAACCTGCATACATCTCCTGTCCCACTGCTGGTGTGTGATGTCTGTGTCCATTCCACCTCTGCACAGTGGAAGCTGAGCCCTCCCAGGGCTGAAGACTGACAAGGTCAGACTTCATATTAGGTTTGTTTTAAGCAGTGCTTTCAAGCATTTGGGCATCCTTCTATTTAATTTCCTTCCTTGGCACCATATAATACTGGTTTTCTATGGATATGTGCTGCTACTGCTGTTCAGTCCTCTGTGTTTATCCCCCCTGCCCCCCCACCCCGCATTTGATACAGCAACTGCTGTTGGGTCTAAATCAGTGTTCTTAACTCTCTGAGATCAAGGCTTTACAGGAGAGATGACTGTCAGCTAAAGTTGTTCGGTGTCGTGAATTTTCTGCATGTGGATGCCCTGACAGTAAAGCTGTCCATCTTTAGTAGCCTTCATTTTTCAGCAGATGGACTGTGCTCTGGAGTTCACATACTATTAAGACTTCTTTGTACTTTTTATGTCTGCGTGGGCTAATGCATTTCTTTAGATTTGAATCTAATATCAAAATAGCATCAGTTTAATGCAATGTTTTTTGTATCACCTTCTTTCCTCCAAGTTGGATTTGTATTTTCAGCTCTGACTCTAGTATGTGTTGCTTCATAATTTGGGGTTTTTTGCTTGCTCTTCACATTGTTTTAAAAAAAAAAAAAAAAACCAAACCCCAAACCCACAAAACTCTGTTTTGCTTAGCTCATACAGTATTTCCACTTGGCTCAGAAGATGTGGATTTGTGAGCTGAGGGAATCCTCATTTGGCTGGTCACCCAGACTTTCTTCAAGAGCATTAGAAGGATCTACAGCTTAAGTTCATCAGAGGGCTGACCTGCTCTAGTCTTAATGAGATTTATTATACATGTACCTTTTGGATTCTATGGCTTTGATCGTCAAATCAATCTGTATAAACCTGTTAGTAAAAGCAAAACTGTTGACAGAAAACTGATTCTTTACACTGAATCTGCCCTGTGTTAGGATTATTGATTTTCAAAGTTAAAATAATACCCCTTGTGCCATTGGCATGCAATTTATCTGCGGTGTTTGGCTAAGTGCTTGTGTTCATGCTTCCCTTCTTAGCTCCTCCAATCTTCTCTCTCAGAAAATGACATTGATCAAAACCTGATATCACAGCTCAGGCTTGGAGAAGGTACAAGAAACAAATCTAGATGTTACAGTTGATGGGTGATTGTATGTGAGTTTTATGAATAAAGCTGCAATCCTAATACAAGCAAGAGAGATTGGGAGGGGTGGGTCTTGACCAAACCCATGTGTGTATTTTCCCTAAAATTGCCTTTGGCTTTCATAAAAGCTTGACAGCATTTAATAATTTAAGTTTTGTTAACTTAAAAAAACTGAGAGTTCTTGACTTGCTCCAAAATAAGTTCCTGTGAACTTTCAGCTTGTCAAATAGCTGTGGGACTCCAAGGCCTTGAAGGGATCCAGAGGTACTGGAGGGGTGTAGATGTGTACTGGTTATCACTGGGTGAAGGCAGAGCATGGGCAACACAAGCAGGGAAACTGGTGTCTGGAATGAAACTATCTGAGTTAGTCTCCTCCAGAGCCGCAAGACACGCAAGATGCTGCAGTAGTTTGGCTTAACTTCTTTGAGTTTGGTGACTTCTATGGCTGTGTTAAATCTCCGTGGAAGATGCAGGTTGACAGGCCTATAATGGAGCTGGCCAGTGAACACAGTGGTTTGACTTGTTCCATCAAGGTTTGGCAAGCCTAATGACTAGGTCATCTCTGGAGCTGTGAAGAAAAATGTGGCTTGTCAATAACAGAATTCATTAGCTTTCCTCTGCTTGTGCTGGGTACATGGAGCACTCAAGTCTTCTGAGGCAAATGCATCGCTGGGTGTAACGCCTTTCCTTTTTTTTATAAGTAAACCTATTAATGGAAGCAGAGCGCATAATGTAATCTTAAAATAGCTACTCCATGAATGCAGAAACATTCCACTTCTGACTAATTGGCCATTCAGAATGAGCGTTTAAATACACACTAGAGACTGAGCGGCAGCTTTCCATATCTGTGTGAATGGAGTTAGACATGTATTGCAGCTCAGAGCTGTGCAGGGATCTTGCTCCTTGTTTTGACATCTTACACTGAGATAAGCAGGTGTGGGGTAACTGCTTCTAGCCTGGGAAGCAGAATGCATATTCTGCTTGCTATCTCTTCAGTTCGGCAGGCAACCTGATGGGGTTGCTCATTCTCACTACCCCCGAGACTGAGGATCTTGGGAAGGACTAGGCTGATAAACAGTCCTCAAAACCAGATTTCTCTTTCTGTTGGTTGTGAATGACCAGGAACACAAAGAGCTTATGGTCTGAGTCCTGGCTCTAGTGCATAGCTTGAAGAGCTTGGCAAGCACCAGGGAGCCCATGTGCAGCGTTTTTTCTCTGACAGGCTGCTCCACAGCAATGCGTGCTGCTCCAGAGCCTCTGGCTCAGCTTCACAATGAGAATAAGACATGCAGATGGGTGTGGGGGCTGCGGGGGCAGGATCCGTGTGGTCTGTCGGGCCACTGACCTAAAGCCTGTCCCAGCTTAAGGATTTCTCGTGCAACTGCTCACTGCCTGCCCAGGGGATGGTGCTAGGTTACACAGGGCTCACTCCCAGGGAACAAGTGCCTTTGGAAGTGGGTAAGGTCTTGCCTGTCAGAAAAGGACATGCTTTCATACAGCCACTTGTCCTTGCTTTCTCTGTGCTATAGCAGGGAATAAAGAAGACTCTTCACAGGATTCCTTCGCATCTTCACTGGGTGTGTTTCACTGTGGCTTTTTTTGGGGGGCAGGTACTCATCTTCACTGGGTTGGACTGTTGATGCCTCATGTGTAAGGAGACAGTCCTCATGGTCTGCATGTGCTGGAGTGTATATTACACTGGTCTCTCCTGGCAGGCTGAGTGAGCGCTGAGGACCGGCTGCATCCTCTTAGTAGTGCCTTCATTCTCTTGCCCGCAGGGTTGAGCGCTAAGGGAGCTGGCTGGTCCAGGTCAGCCAGGCAAAGTCTAAAGAGGTGATTTTCTTTTCCTGACCAGTGTTGCTTTTCCAAATACCGCACGGCCTCTATGACTATAATTGTATAGCCATCTCATTTAGACCTGACCTCAAAGGCAAGTTCTCCTCTCCTCCCAAAAAGGGGGATTTTCACATAAGGGCTTACACTGGTTTAAGGCTGCTTTATCTTAGTACAGCATAAACCTGTTTCTAGTTATCTTAAGGCAGAAAGCAACTGGAGGATTTGGATTGGACTGGATGATTGATTCCTGCTGACTTAAGCAATCCATAAGGAGTGCCTTTTGCCCTTACCTAGCTAATCTTAATTTCCTTTTCTGGCATAGGCAGTAAGTACTTTCCACTGTCCCTTGCAGCAGGACAAAGTTCTGGGAAGTGCCATATTCTTGAGTATTGGCTTCTGCAGCCCTGCTCTTCAGGTGGTTATTTATGCAAGGCCCCAGCCAAAGGGAAGGGAGAGTTATAACTGGATTAACCTCAAGAAGAGAGTGTAGGGATTTAGGGATTAAGGAACCAAAGGCAGCCAGCAATCACTGACTTAAAACCTGCTGTAAGAGAGCCAGTCTCTATAGACTGGAAATACAGTCCTTCCTTACCTGCATAGTGTTGAGATTGGCAGTGTTTTTACCTTTGAGGTATTAGAGAAGATGGTCTTAGAGATGCAGGGAATGTGAAAGGTGTTTTCTCTTAAGACTTGTGTATTGATGGCAAACCGTTCATAATTGGCAACTCTTTAAGAAAAAACTATTGAAGCACTGAGTGCTCAGATGAGATCTTAAACCTGGCACTTGGAAGGTATATTGGTGGCTTGCTCCAATATAAGAGAACATCTGGTTTTGATAGACTTGTAGCTCTTCTAACTTCGTGCACTCCCCTTTTACACCTTCTACCCTTGCCCTAAAGTGTTTCTATCATCCCATATATTTTTTTCCACTGATGCTGTTACGCATCCCCTGCAGGGAAAATCCTAGTAGATTACAGGATTGATAGAAAGATTGGGAGGCACGGAAGAGATCAACAAAAACCTGTTACTAAGGAGACATGAGTTTTAGCATTGTGTCTCTAATGGCCAGTCTGCCGAAGGGGAAACAGATGGTACAAAGGAGGCTGGGATTATATAGGCAAGTACTGCAGGGCCACAAATCTGATACATCTATTGAACTTCAGGGGTCAGGCAAATCTAGGCTTGTGCAAAGACTAATGGGGTTCTTTTGCCTTTGGCACAGTGTTTCTGTCCTTCTGTCATTAAAGGCTGTTCTGGACAGTGGGCTTCTGCATCAGCCATTCCTGCTCCTGGGAACAGCCAGGTTTGGCATGGAGTGAGGGCAAGTGGCTGTATGGAAGCTTGTCCCTTTGACAGGTCAAGCTGTACCCACTGCAGTGGCACTTGCATCCTGAGGCAGGGAAATAACCAAGCATAACACTGCATTCTGGTTTAGTACAGCTTTTCTCCTGTTGCTGATGTAGACATGTAGGAATGTGCCTTCTTTTCTATCCTGGGAGAATGGGAGGACGGGTGGTGGCCACAGTCGCTCCTGGCTTTTGACACAGCCTGGCCTTTATTGCAATATAATGTTTCCGAGGCTTAAATTTCAGGAGTGATGCTCCCGGCTACATGCTGCTCGCTGGGCGCCTGCTTCCCCTGCTGCTGCCTACTGTCTCTGGAGAGATGTGAAATGACATTGCCATTCCGGACTGAGCAGTGGGTAAATAAGCAAAGGCAGAATTCATGCTGGCTGAGGAGAAACAGTGCTGGAGTCACTTTTGCAAGAGACTAATTAAGATCTGTTTTTCTTGTATTTAACTTTCAGGCTCTAGAGAGTGTTGCAGTAAACAGGACACTGATTTGTTAATAGATGGAGAGTGCTAGATGACTACAGTACTAGAATTAATAGCTTGACAGCATTTCCTTTTTTCCTTTTCTCTCCTCCCACAGCAATTTGGACTGATACCCAAATAAACAATAACAAATAGATTTTTGGAGGAGCTGGCTGGGAGAAATAACAAAAGTCAAGGGGCACTCGTTATGCAACTTTGTTCTGCTCATATTTGACTCATCCAGAAAACCCTGTTCTACTCCTCAGCTTCATTTTCCTTTCTCTTTTTTTCTTTTTTCTCCAACCACTGTTGGAGGAGGTGTTATTATATTTGCTGCCTTGCTTTTGGTCTCTCGGAAACTGCTTAGACCCTTATATCTCCAGTTGGCTGTAGGCATGCAGTGCTGAAAGAGTGTAGGCAGAACTCTGCTGTGGAGAAACAGTGTACAAGAGCCTATAAACCAGCTTGTATCAGGCAAGAAAAATGGCTCAGCGTGTTGGCTTAAGTTCCAACAGCATGAGACTAATACCTGGGTGTATTTTTTAAAGAAGTGAGTGATTCTGAGTAGTTTATAACTGTTATGTTCCAGTTCTAGTAGCAGTGGTCCCCTGCCAGAAGTGGGGCAGCTGGGAGGCTGTTCTGCACCCTGGGGATGGAGGATGTGAACAAGGAGTACGCTTTGTACCTTATGATTCCCTCTGCAGTGTCTTGCCAGGGAATATCTTCAGGCGTTCCTTTCCCTCTGCTCTCCAAAGACTCTGCTTTGTGTCCTGCATGTACAGAAAGCTGTCCCAGCAATTGCTTTTGAAGTTTTGCCTGAAACACTTGGGGGTTTTTTCCCTACCCATGTGGAGGCTAGAGGTGAAGAGACTTTGCTGCCAATTCCTGCTCTCATATAGGGTCTAAACTCCTGCTGTTAAACCTCTACCAGCCACTTCTGTTCTAGATATGTCACTGCAGTAGAGCAGAGACTCCCCGGCTGTGCTCTTGTTTGAATCCACGGTTATGCAATAGCAGCCTGCAAGTGCCAACGCAGATGCTGCTGCATCCAGACAATGTAGTTGCTTGGATACCTCTTTTTTTGTTGGGTTTTTTGGGGGGGTTTTTTTTGTTTTTCTCACAAATGCTAGGTAACAATTTGCAACTTGTAATTGTACCATTGAACACAGATTCAGGTTAAGCAATGTTAAGAATTTGAAATATTAACGACTTCCTCTCCATATTGCTTTTTAGAGGTTGGGTATCATGGAATTTGGAAAGATTGAGTGTTGTTCTCCTCCCTTTTCAGAGTCTTCATTTCACCTTCCTAGGTGTTGAAAAAAATTCTGAGAGTGAGAAGTTATTTATCTGGAAAATCATCTTTTAATTATTGATGGAGTAGGCCAAGGGCCCTAAGTGGCCTGGCTGCTGGTGCTTATAGTTCAGGTAGGTCATGAAGATTTCTGTGCTGCTCCCAATTCATCCACTGTGTTGTACATTCATGACGTCAAGAGGAGATTTGACAGGAGCTTGCAGGGATTGGATCTCGGAGGAGCTGAGTGGGTGAGAATCTCTTCTAACGTTCTGGCAGGGAGAAAGATGCTTGCGTGTGACAGCCAGCCACTTGGCTTTAAGAGCGTAGTGCTGAGCTGGCATGGGGTGAAGATGCAACTTAAATGTGTCTCATGGATGGCTGGATGTGCTTTCCTCTGTGCAGTTTAAGGCACGCTGTCAAAATGAAAAGCCTGTGCCTGGTTATCCTGCTGCTGACCAGGAATTAGATTTTTAACAAGAGAGCTATGCTGGCACAGCTTTGTTCTGGGGACACAGTTATGACATAAATAGGAATGGTATCCAGATAGCTCTACTCTTGTCCCGTTGTGGGAATAATATATTTCATATATGTTGCAGGTGAATCAGCGTTGCTTTAGTGACTCTACTGTAAATTTTGGGAAGAGTCTGGAGTTGCAACTTGAACTGTGCCTGCACAGAGGCCTAGAATAACGCCCTGGTTTTCAATGGAGATAACTGTAGCAGGGATACAAATGAGGCCGCTGTGAGTGTGCACCAAGGTAAACTAGATGCTAACAGGAAGATGGCTGATTGCAAGACAAAGACCCTTCCCTTTGCAGTGTACCTCCCTTCCTTCCACCCTCCTCCTCCTAAAATAGCTGTTCGCCATGAGGAGTGAAAGCCAAGTATTTACCTCTTTTAAAAGCACATTTAATGTTTGCTCATTTCAATGGGAAACTGACTTAAACCAGAATGTGCATCTGCTATGTCTGGTCTATGTCCTTATTTCTTGTAATGCGTAATAGTATTGCTCATAAAAAATAAAAGATTATCATTTGCAGTTCCAGGTCTCCAACTTCTCTGCGTAAGGCTCATTAGCAAGTTTGCTTTTCAGGCTCCTTCAACCTTGTTTAGTTCTAGCTGTCTTTTTTTTTTTTTTTTTTTTTTTTTTTTTTTTTTTTTTTTAATGCAACAGTTCAGGAGACTCCCTCTCCCAGCTGGAAACAGGCCCAGCTTCTAAAGTCAGTCTGCTGCTGGCTGAGGAGGTGCATGTAGCCATGCTGCTTCTGAAAGCTCTTGAGCGCATTGGAAGGTTGAGCAAGGTCTGTGTATTAACAGGTAGTGACTGGAAGGGGGTCTGAGGTGTGAATGTCCATCCTTCATAATTACATAGGCACAATTTCATGTGTGTAAATGTGTCACCCTGCATGAATGGATAATGAATGGCTGCTCATTGCAGTAACCTGTGGAGCTGGGATTTCATTTTAATCACAGACTGTACGTTGTGTAGAAGCCCTGCCCTGAGATTCACCAGTGTACGCCGCATATCTTTGACTTGGTCTTAGTCAAACTATACCCTTGACATCACAAACAGTTCCCAGTATGAAAACTGGAGTTATAGTGCCTGTGTTTATACAGCAAGTGAGTTTTCTCACACTTGTCCCATCACTGTAGGTATTTGTTATTGTTGTAGGGAAACAAATGCTTCTAGATTTTAAGATTTCCAGTGGACAACTTCATTAGCTTTGCCTAAAAGGAGATTAAGCGGGTATCTTCATGGTTCTGGGAGGCATTAAATGTAGCAAAACATCATAATTCTGTTAACTACCTGCCTTTTCTGTCACACTTGCACAGTGTTGAAAGGTCTTCTAAAAGTTAGAGGAAAGGCCTATTCAGGGAGACAATAGATTATTTTTTTCTTGGTGTCTGTAAGTGTCTGGAGATGACATGCTACTACACAGTTTCAGAGAGAAGTTATGTATCCCTTTGGTGTAGCGATATTTAATGTGAATATGTATCTGCAACGTTTGGTTGGTTTTTGTTTTGTTTTGTTTTTTCCTTTGGGTGTGTCTCTGTGATTAAGGCAAAAGCTGTTGTACTCCCCATCAGGCAAGCTTATTTCACTGAAGAAATTCAGTTGACAGTAATCTCCTTTTTAATCTGTTCTTGGGGTGTAGTGTAGCAGGCTGTGTCACACTGTATTTCTCATCCTGACTCTTGTTGTACCAGTTGGAGGCTTCTAATTTTTGTCTTCAAGTGTTTGAGTTTTATTTCTGCAATTTTTAGTGAAGCCTAATCTAAACAAGGTTTGCATAAATCTCTCAGCTCCAGCGGGAAGATGAAAGCTTTGATAAGGAACTTGTTTTTTTCTCTCTCCAGAGTAGGAGCGCAATGTCTTTGACCTAAATATACCAATTACTGACACAGCAAAGTGATACAGAAAACAATCTGGAAGGAATGCCAACCTCTGAATGAACACTTGGCTGCAGAAAGTTATTGCTTATGTGGTACCTCAAACACAGAAGAAATGTGAGGAGGAAAACTGTTCATTCAAAACATTTCATGCAAATAGTGATGGGTGAGAGAGAAATGGCTGGAGAAAGCTGCTTGTTTACCCCTTAACCCTATAGCTTTGGAAAGGTAAAAGCACTATGCAAAACACAGTGCAGTTCTCCCCTTTCCCATTTGTGGCCTAGTTTTCGCAGTTTAGCTTTTTGAAGAACTTTTATGTCAAACTTAAAGGCTTCTTGGTAGCAGCTTCTATTTTTAAAAAGTGTTTGACAAATGTAAGTATTTCAAAAAGTAGCGATGAGCTAGCTCTCTAGAGCATACTAGGTGACTTTATAAATTAGTTTCATAACTTTTAATAATGGTTAAGGTTAACCATCTCCAGAGACCGAGGGATTCTGAAGTGAACTGGTTTTCAGTTTAGCTTTGAGACCTATCCTCCATATGTGAGTACTTGCACATCGCTACCATGTTGATGGTTTCCATAATACACCGAATAAATCGGTTCACACAAACTGCTGCAGATTTCTGGTTGTCTTTGTTCTCCATGCTGCAGCTGTGGAAGTTGCAAACTCTGGCTGCCCATTTTTTTGCTGGTCAAATCACCCTTTTTAGTACCAAACTGCTACTAGACAAAGTCAGGCTGGATATGGTACCTGTTACAGTTCAGTGTCCCCCCCTCTAGCCCTGGAAGCTCTAGCTGGTGAATTTATGTGTAGTCTTGGGCTTCTTGCAAGAAAAAAGGGAACCTTTTCTCAACCCAGGTTTTCGAGTCAGCCCTTGTTTCTTTTTACCAGCCAGAGTGTTGTTGCTGGCACTTCAGCCTTGCTGCAAATGCAGTATGTGTGGGCTTTTTGCTAACACAGTTTATTTAAGAGTTTGATACAACTCAGACTACTGTATGAAAGTCTCTCTGCTACAGAAATGTGTAATAGATATTTGGCAATCTGACTCAAACATTTGTCTTACTTTGTTCCAGCAGATGTTTTGAGATTATTGATAGGACCAGCCTTGTGCAGGGCCTGCTGTTGAATAGGCATCTGTCAAATATTTCATCTTGGAAGGTGTTGAACTTCAGTTCTGTGTGATGTCCATGCACAGATCCTGGACCCCTGGACTTCAAGGGCCTCTATTCAGTTTCTTCTTTAGGCATCTACTGCCAGTCTCGTGCAGATGTTGGATACTCCAGGGCACCTCTAATGTCACCATGTGTCTGTGTCGAGGGTTGATTTGAGCCCTAAGTGATCTGAACGTCCAGTAGATGCTCTTATCTCTAGGTGACTTGTATTGCATTAGAGGAAAGGCTGTGGCTGCAGTAATGGCACCCTCTCTGCAATACTCAACCAGACTGGGTTATCCATGCATTGGGCAATAGTTGGGGGAGGGTGGGTTTTGTACTGACTTGCTTAATAGTTGCTGACACACAAGGAGAGCTCCTGTATGGAGGAGCTTGCACTGCACTGTATGGCTGTAGCCCAAACAATACACTGGGAGACTGGTGGATACTATGCAGAGGAGTATTTGCATGGTTTAACAACTGGATCGGTGCCTGGCTGCACAGCCTCCGATTTGACTAAAGCAGCTGCCTTCTTCCCAGCAAAGGTCATGTTCGGCTCAGAGGCACTTAGTGTGTGTTTGAACAACTGGATGGGATCTAGCCAGGGAAAGGGTAGGCAGAGAACTAGAAGATCGCTCATTTAATTACAAGTCTTTTCTTTGTAGTACCTCCTTTGAGACTGGGTCCAGAGTTGTTCACGTGATGGTGGCTTGACAATGTTAAGTGAAAAGCCTCTCTGATGGCATGGCTACATCTGAATCTTGTCACGGCTTTGGCGGGATCTATATTACCTCATTTTGTGTTGTATAAATAAGAAGCTGCCAGTTGCACTTCACTAGGAGAGGTGAAAAGGCTCCAAGTTCTTTATCTCATGTAGCTTCTCACAAAGTAGCTTCTGCCTTCCTACTCTTGCACAAGGCCTCTCTGCCCCCTTTTAATAAGGATCTCTTTTAAAAAGAGCAATATTGACTTTGAAAATTAACAGCTTCAAGAAATGAGTGTGGTTTCACATCCATCTCTGGGTTCTGCCTTCCTATGAGGAATTTGGGATCACTCGCTGCTGGTGTTTGCTGTGCAGAGGTTTCCTGTAAAAGGGGAAAGTGTACCAAACAATGAAAATAATGAAGGTGCCCATCCAAAAAGCAACACCTAGCCAAGATTAGAAAATGGAAAAGGGGGAGAGAAGTTCTGTAATGTCTGAAGTGTGCATGTCACAGCTATGAGCAAAATGTTGACTTGTGGGGTGAAAACTGTCTAAATTGTCAGTGCTGTCTTGATATTGATGCCTGTGACCACTGACACTCCTGATAAAAACACTTCCCAGGCATTGTCTTTACAGTCAAGTATGTTGGCATAAAATCATATGTAGCAAGCAGTTATTAAATTGGAATGTCTTTTAAGGTTTGAAAGATGTGTTTTTAGGGTGTAGTCTGTGTGAAATGTTCCTTGGTTAATAGAAATGTAGTGATTGTTAGACGCATGGCTTATGCTAATAATCATATCTCTTACAGTAAAAGAACTTGCTGTGATGTTCCTCATGTTAAATACAGGCAGACAGCTCCGGTCCCTGTACGTAAGAATGCAGATTGAATCTTGTTTATCATTACATCAGTCTGCAAAAAGGAGATTTATAAGAGCAGAATTGTTTGCGTGACATGGAGTGACTCCCATTGTATAGAACAGAATAGCACTCAAAAAATTTCTCTCTTCTCCCTTGCCCTTTTGATGACAGATAGTTGGCAGTGGATCAAAGCACAAACAGGATTAATGTTTTGCATATTCTGTCCTACATGGCCTGAAAGGAGCAGAGATGGAATTTTTCATCTTTCACTTTGAACTGCATTTAATATCGTGGCCTAGTTTAGAGCTATGCGACTCATTCCTTCCATTTCCCCCGAGGCCTCTGTTTCTGGTCAAGGAAAGCAGGGCATGACTCCCTCTGGACCTCATCAGTGTTCTTCAGCTTCCTCCTCGTTGCAGGCTGGTGGAGGCTGGTTTGAGGCTGGAGCAATCCAGCATCAGGAATCTTCAAGTAGCATTTGTGGAAGCTGCTGTCTCTTGCACCTATTGCTGTGGTTACAGCATGGGTGCTGCAGGGCACAGGGAACCGGGGGCTGGGGCAAGATCCAAGGTTCTTGCTACCGCCTGTGCAAAGGCAGCTTTAAAAGCCGAAGTGGGTCATTGTCACAGATCACACCTCCAAATGCCTGGTTTCGGTGTCCAAGCACGCTTCTTCTCAAAGGTAAACTGCCTTCCCAAAGATGTCCTCAGAAAGGAATGTTTTGGTCCACTTTTTGGCTGATGAATTGTTGCACTGGCAGCAGTATTTCCTCCTCTTTGGAAATATACTGAAAATAACATGAAAATTTGAAGGTGCTTGTTTTAGTAGTCGTGTCAGTACTGGAGTAATTTCCTTCACTGAAGCTTCCACTTGACCATGCATTGGGCACATCTTCTCTGTCCTGCCCTCCCCTCTAGTGGGGTGACTTGTCATTGCAGCTTAGTTTTGGCTCACAGTTACTAAGGTTTTTGTGATGTTTTGCAGCTGCAGAATTTCATAGTGACCAGAACGCAGTGCAGAGAACTGTAGGATGGGTATGGTATACACTGGATGGTAGCATGGACTTGTGGAGGAGGAGAAATAGTAGTGGTGGGATGTGTGAAATGTGGGAGCATTGGCTGTATCTTCTTCCGTGCTGAATGCCCTCTGTCCATGAGAAGGTATGGATCTATTTGCAAAGGAGATAGTTGATGGGGTGAAGATGATTCAGATAACCTGAATTTGACCACTCTGTAAATACCAGGAAAAACATGAGAGACAGGGAAGGAGTAGGCTGCAGGCTGGTCAGAGTTGCTGATGAGAAGAGGAGGAGGAGGTTAGTGAAGGTTAGTTTTGTTCCAGATAGCATCCTAGGTACTGGCAATGGCTCTCTTGCTCATATAGCACTTGTCTACAGTTCTGTTTTTGTAGACAGTCAGCTATATTCTGAATAGATGTGTTTCTCACGCAAATCTGCTACATTTATGTCTAATATTAAAGAGATCTTGTAAGAGCTTCAGCAGGGACAGATGGTAATTGATTGGGCCATGTCTAGCCTCCTCCACACTGAGCTCTTGAGGGCTGAATTTTGAGTGGAGCTAAGATAATGAGCTGCATATTTCAGGATCTTCTCCTGTCATTTCTGGGACTTTTGGCTATGGCGTACCAGGCTTGCCAGTTGCTGTGACAAGGATTTTTTTGGCAGGTGGAAATGGTCATTCATTATACACTAAAAATGTTTGCATAACTTGGGTTCTTGAACAGTGCAGTAGAGATTTCAAGTGCTCTTTCAGTTGTTCTACCTTACTGTGGGTTTGAGGAACTTGTTCTCTAGCCAAATACAGGCTTTTGAGCTATTTTGGCTTATTCAAAAACCCCATCATGTCTTTAGCTGTCCTGCATGTAATGAAACCTCTTCCCATCCCCTCTGACCTCTTCCTCTTCCCCCCCGCCTCTCCCAGTCAACTTTTTTTTTTCAACCCAGGGAACTCATTGGAGCTTGTACTCTGGCAGGATGTGAGAAGATCCAGTGATAACAAACATACCCACAACAGCTAATGGTGTTTTCAAGAGGACTTGAGATAAATAATGAATTTGTTCAAAGGAATCTAACTGCACAGCTGATGCTGGCTTCTGGTTTCTTGTCTTGCTGATCTGGTTCAGGACACTTAGCACACTAAGTCCTTAAGGTGATGCAGCATCCTGAGTGAAAGGTGCTGTGGTTCTAGTATCTTTCTTACACTCAAGTTTGTCACCCCCATCTAACACCACCATCCTAATGCTGTGAGGCCGTTACATCAGGTCATGCCACCCAAAGTAGTGGGGTGGCATTGGGGATTGGGCAAAGCCAGTGGTGGTAAGTGTAGTGCTCGTGTCTTTCAGTTTAATAGGGCTGTGATACTTGACTGACTGACCCTTCAAAGATCTGAATCCTCATCCTGCAGATCTTGTGTGCATGTTTTATTTGTGGGGTTTTTTTTAACTGCTGCTACAAGAACTTGTAGTATGTGGGTTCGTTAAGGAGAAGCCATTGAGATGTGTTGCGAGTTGTCCACTGCTCCTAGCAACTAGTAGTGTAAAGGACATGCCACATCCCTCTGTTTCTGCAGGCAGATCTCTAGAAGCTAGTGCAGAGTCTGCTCAGGATAACCCAGAGAGATCCTATGCTCTCAAATGCAGGGGCAATAGACAGTTGTCCACACTGGCACAGCCCAAGGTGAGTTTAAGTCTGCATGCTATATCTGTTTGCCATAACTGGTGCGTGGCACTGAGGAGGTGGCCTGTGTGGCTTCTTTGGTGACATCAGCTGCCTGGCTAAGAGGAGCACTGTGTGATCTTAGGGATCGGAGCTGTCCTTTTCACCACAGTATTTTCTACTCCAACCTACTGGGAGTTGCCTGCACTTTCCACTACTGGGGTGAGAAATGAATATACACTCTTTCGGGAAGTGCTAGTAATTAGGATTACAAATTTAGGGAAAGAGGAGCAAGGCAAGGAGGTATGAGAAGTATTTAGTACTGAAGTAGACTTTCTTTGCTTGCTGTAGAAATGCAGGTACTTACTGTTTCATGCATGCAAGACAGTTAAACACTAGCGAAATGCTTGGAAGTACTTGATGTCTTACTTTTGCAAACCTAAAATGTTGCTGTTACCACCTGTCAAGCCAAAATAGGCCAAAATACAGAATGAGCAGCATGGTCCATGGAACAGCTACTGCCCCTGAGGCATTAAGCAACGCAGTTGAAATGTGTGGAGACTTTGGCTGTGTGGGGTGCATGGATCGCCAGGACAGCTGTCCAGTGTCTGGAGCTGTGGACAACAAATAGTCAGCTCAGATAGGTCCAGAGCCAGTGTGGTTGTTACAAAAGCTTGAATAATGGAAAGTGACTTTACGCCATTGGATTCTTTAGCAAGGCCAGTCTCGGGGCTGTATCCCAGAGAGTATCCCGGAGTGTCCTGCCAGACAGGGAATGCAGCTGACACTTCATCTTGGGAACAAGGGCTTGGCTCCCTGGTCTGAAAGAGCTCTGTGGCTGCTCATGTGATGACTGCTCTTCATCTGTGTATTTGCACCCTTCTGAATGATGCTACAGCTTGTTTTCTGTTGACTGTGGAGTTCATTGGTGTTTTCATTTTGAAGGGGTCAGGAATGCTAGCTTCCTTATCGAGTTGCTGCACTGATTCTAAGGTATGGTGAGTAGAAGGTATTCCTGCCAGCTCTTGCTTGTTGTAGATGGTTTGCAGGTTTTAGCTTGAATTTGTGGTTGCAGGTGGCTCCAAGTGAACTACTTCATGGTGGTGTTCTAGTTCTGTTCTTAGAAATAGAAGACCAGTAGCAAGCATGCATTTTCTGGTTACTCATATCTTTCAGATTCAGATCATTTAAATAAGAGAGAAACAGAATATCCAGCAGACGTATCTGCATTTAACTCTGTGAAAAAATGAACTGTGTGTGATCTTCACATCCAATAGGCACAAAGAATGTAGTTCAAAAGATCCTCAGGAAAAAACTTCTGTTTGTATGGTTATCTTATGGAAACTTAACTTTTCCACTCCTCCCCTTTTTTGAGCTTGATGCTTTTATGTGTTAGTTTCTGTAGGTTTTGTAAATGTGTCTATTCCAGAATCTTTCCCTCTCCTGTCGCTTCCCTTCCTCTCCTGCCCTGGGCGGCAGGTAGGTACATGTCCTCTTTGGTGGGGCTGAACCAGAGGCCCCGGGACATGCAGTTCCTCATTTCCTTTTTTCCATCAACTTCATTTGGAATTGACATTTATCTCATTTTCCAGCCTTCCCCCAGCCCATGAAATCTCTTACGCACCTTTCCTTAGTTTCTATCTGTGTGCCATGGTATGTAAAACAGAAATCAGTGTGTGCATGATAGAGCATCTTCCAAATTGCTCTCCTGAAGCAAGCTGAAGAGGAAGAAAAGGATAGTTTCCCTTCTCAGAAGAGCTGTATAGTCGCCCCTGAGTTGTTCATGGGAGAAAGTTATCAAAGCCTATTGCAGAGGTGTTTGGGCAGGGGCCAGTGCTGGGGAGGAGAGCACCATGACTGTGTTGGTATAAGTCAAACTTCATCCTTGTGTGAAACACCATCACTCTCTGCTGATGCTTTGGCTTCTGGGTTTCAGCTCTTCTGCAGGTGTTTGCAGAAAAGCAACTCTGGACTCTCTTTATCCCTGCTTTCCTGCTTCAGAAGCACAGTGGAAGTGCATCATTTTGTGTTTGCCTTCAGGAGTATTATAAAATGACTCGTGAGTAATGCAGTAAACGTGACCGTTCACTCTACTACTGCCATGATACAACGTGTGCCAGCATCTTTGCTCATGAGAGGATGTGTTCATCTTAAATGATGATGGGATGAGTGATAGAAAAAGGAGAGAAATGGAATAACTGTACTGGACCTTGGGAAAAGTTAGATAGAAAAGAGCTCTGTACCCAGTTAGGAAAAAAAAAAATAATGAACACTTCAGAGAATTACGTGCCCCCCGCATGACTTCATTAGTAGAACATTAGCAACCCTCTTGTCACAGAGGCACAAGTCTCTTGCAACTACCTGCTTGCTGGCGTGTGTCTTGGAAAAAATGACCAAAAGACATCGTGCCATACTGATGTCTTGCTCTTTACTGTGGGTCAATTCTGTGCAACTCCTGTTGGACTTTACACTGCCAGTAAATGGTGGGCACTCACTGGAGAGGAGATCTTCTGCAGGAGGGAAGCCCAAAGCAAGCTAGTCACAAAATTATCTTTTTGCTTCCTTTGTCACCTTGTGCTGAACTCTGGTTTTCTTGGGATGCCCTTGCCCTGACTGAATGCTTGGTATGTTTTAAAAGGTGTTTGGTCCTGTGGACCTACACGAACGTAGTAAGTTTTCAGTGATAAGACAGGTCCTATACCCCATCGCTAGCCAGTGCCTGGCAATGCATATGTAAATGTACTGTGAAGCGGAATTAGTTGCTGAGATCTCTCTACTGAGGTATTGCTTTGGGCTTTAGTAGGTAGGCCTAGTAAAATTCCACAGCATGTTAGAGATGGCGCATATTAATTTTGTATCTAAAGCAGCATAGCATGTCAAATTTCTACTTTCTAGTCTATCTGCACTCACCCAGTCCTGTTTGGTAGGTTTATTACTTACTGGTTTTGTGGATTCTTACACTTGATTGCTGACACTGGACTATGAATTCACATGATCTACATAAAGGTAATAAAACCCAGAGGTTTTTGCCTGGAAGTAAACTATGTGTTTTGCTCTTGGTCTGCCTTGTTTGGCAGGGGTCGTTTGAAGTCCTTGCAAATTCTTGTAATGTTGAGTTTTTAAAAGGGTTTTGAGAGAACATGAAGTGACAGCTGAGCAGAAAGTGAGTTCCTCTATAGTGACAGCTACGTGCAGAAGCAGTGAGAGTTTCCTTTGTCTTCTACCATCAAAAACCAGTGAAATGCAAGTCTTTGGATTCTGCATATATTAAAGCATATTAACTTTTTTTCTCCTTTCCTGTGTATGCAGGAGGCAGACAGTGGGGAAGAAGAATGCCGGTCCCAGCCCAGAAGGTAAGATTGTCACTTGAGGCTTGCAAGAGTCCTCGAGGATACCTTTCTGTGTGAAATGTTCCTCGGGGCTTTTTTTGTTGTTCTGGCATGTTTTGCAAACATGCATAATTTTCTGCCTATTGTTAATGTTGCACAACTGTCTTATGTATACCTTACTGAAAAATATATTTAACTATAGCCTAAATGATGCTCCCAGTAAAGGGGTTGCTGCAGCAGGAAACGGGAAAAGTCAGATTACACGCTGAAAAATACATATGGGGAACAGTTTGCAAAGAAGTCAGTGAGTATATTCTCCAAACTGTTGTTTGCATCCAGGAAGGGGTGTCTTGCCTGTGGACATGTTCTGAGTAAGATGGTGATACTCCATTTCTCTGTGCATGTGGAGACTTTGCTTAATCCTGGTTGTGTTGTTCCTTAGTTCCCTCCAATGTTGTATGTTGTTTCTCAGGATTTGGCCCATCATCAGAATATTCTGAGAAATAACCATACTAATAAACTCGTGTTCTCTGGTTAAAAAGTCTCTGTTGCCAACAAGGATTGTTGGATTATCCTAGTTAGCAGGAGCATCACAGGAGAGACTTCAGCAGTGATAGTCATCCTCTAGCTGTGTTTCTTTTCCTGGTTAGGCCCTTGTGTACATCTTTGGGATTTGCAAAAAGTTGTACTTCTAGAAGCTAAAGTACAGGGTAATCCTATGCCATAAGGGCACCTGCTGCTTAAAATAGTATGTTCAATGGATGTGTAGGTATTTGCCACTGATGCAGGTGGTCAAACACCTACTCCAAAGTTAGGAGAGAATTTGCAGGGATTTTTTTTTTAATTGGGATTGTTTTGCATGGAGATGTTCACCTTTCATAAATGCTGATTTCAGTTGCTTCAGGAAGAACCTTTTTTGATAAGTGCTTATCCCTAAAAACCAAACAAACATTGAAACTCAACTGATTGAACAGTGGCAAATATGAATCATGATTTTATAATGTAGTTGTAGTCTTAAAGGGTAGACTTCTTGAAGTCTTGTAAGTTTTTGTCTCCTATCCTCTAAGCCATCAAAAGAATTATTTCAGCTAAACTTAATGAAAGCAAAAAGTGTATATTACCAGGTAACTTCTCCAATAGCAGGAGCGCTTTCTTGGCTTAAAATGTTGCGGCCAAATTTTACGAAAGGCGTAAGATTCCCTCCAGGGCGAGTAAAGGGGAAGTGAAGGTGAAATAGTTCTCCCTTTATGAGCGATGTGGCTGTTACAGTTCCTTGCTTAATGTTGTTTGTGTGAGTAGGTAACAACAGAAGCCATAATTTCTACTATTTAAAAGGCTTTCAAAAGTACTTAAAAGATTTGGGCTTTGGATTTGGGGCCAACTTGGATGCATCTGCAAAAGAAAAAGCTGTCCTGGTTGCACATTCTCATGATTTCAGTGTAGTCCTATGATTGTGTGGCCCGGGGAAGGTGACTGGTCTGTTTCCTTCAGTCTTCTACCCTTGAAGATGATTTAAGAATTGCTGTTTCTTCATTTTACAGCTTTCATGACTGAGAGGAAAGCTGGAAAGCACAATTCCCAAAGGTTCAAACTGAACTCAGCTAAACTCTGATTTTTAATTTCACTCTTAGCCTTCCAGCAGTCACAAGATCAACTCATGACTTGATCTCAGTATACATAATGTATTGGATGGGGATGGGAGGTATTTAATTGTTGTGGGCACTTAACAACAATTGTAGGTTAGGTTTGAAACAAGCATTTTTTAATATATTTTAAATAACTTCCTGGGGTAGGAAATGACAAGCTGCTGTTGATGTGGTGATCTGACCTCCGTGACTCCTGTTGCTGGGGTCAGAAAGCTAACTGAAACCAGGATCCTTCTTAGGGAAAATAAGGGGGTGGGTGTTAAATGTGTTTGGTTACGATAGGATAAAAATAATACAGTCAAATGTGGTAAGTAGTCAACCTGGAGTCCTGCTGTGGAGGAGCAGCAGATGTCTATAAACAGCTTGTGAGTGTATCTAATCCCCAGTTTTCAAGGGAACATAGCAAGTTGTAGCTATTAAAAATCCAGACAGTAAAGAGGCAATGGACTGAATTTGGCTTTAAAAGCAAAGGTACGTTATCAGTTGCAATGTTGCCGAAGTAGCGTGCTGCAGCAGCCTGACATTCCTAGCTGCCTGCCTGGGCAAGGCCAGGCTGGTGAAGTTCTCCTGAGGCATAATTCAGGTGACCTGGCTGTAGCTACAGTCAGTGTTTGGGGTGGAATTTTTGCTATTTGTAAAATTCTTCTGACGAGGAGTCCTTCTGTCTCCTGCACTCGTGTAAAATTTGTTCAAACACTACCTCAGGGTAGCATGGTTGGCATCAAGCGGGCCCAGAGTCATCCTGTTAACTAGTCCTGTTAACTGGACATTGAATGCAAGAGTACTACTGTGGCTAAAAGCATGTTTGGGTTAATAAATAACACTTCAATATTTATTAAATAGGATGTTAGTGCATAGAGATGTTCATGCTTGCAAGGGAATTAGCGTAAGACCTAAGGGTAAGCACATAGACATGTTCGGTGTCAGAAGATTTTTGCAGTGATCAGTCTTGAAGATCACCGAGTATAGCCTTCATTTCCATCCTTCTGAGTCCCTATGTCTCTGCAGAGTCTAGGGATTGCTGTCTCAAAAGAGACAAACGTTCCACTTAGATCCAGCTCAACAGCATTGCTAGTCCTGTGACTAGCAATTTCTAGATAGCTTCTTGTGTTAGGTTTCTGCTGTTCATCATTTTCTCACTGATGAGATATGGGATATATATTGAGGTGAAGGGGAACATGCAGAAAAGACTGGCAGTAGGGCAGCAGGAGTGACGAGTGCTTGCTGAGCAGAGGCTGTGAAGAGCAAACAGTCCAAAATGTCCTCCAAAGAGGCAGAGAAGTGAGTTTCAAATAGGAGCTTAAACTTGTACATAGGTACATAAAGATCATCATACCTAAAACAAATAATCTGTCTGGTTGCTGACCTGTTCATGCTCTTTACAATCTAACACCACAGAGGACTGATTGCATGGACTCAAGTCTTGCAGACAAAGGAGAGGAAGTGTGTGAAAATGTTGTTTAAACTTAAACCTGCTCTACAGAGCAGTCAAATGACATGACAAGCCTGCACTCGCCACAAGACTGCTTCTGCCAGCACCATCATGGAATGAGGAGCTTTCTGCTTTGTGAATTAGCAGAATCCACTTAAAGCTTTTCTCCAAAAGATGGAAAGAGCTATTAGATATGCAGAAAGAGAGTTCATGTGTGCTCTGCAATTATCCTTGGAAGATGCTTGAAACGGTATTTTCTGCGAACTCTTTTGTACTGATGCAAAGAGGAATGGTTTGTTTTCCTACTTGAGGAAAGTACTTGGGTATACTGAACACGGACCTAATTTTTATAAAGACTTACATCTGTTACTAAAAACCAAGGCAAATTAATACTGCAAATACATGAAGCTGAGCAAATGGGTGAGAACCAGCGTGGCTTCTGGAACTTTTTTTTTCTCGCACCCAAGCCCTGCTCTGGGAGAAGCCCAGGAGAGTCTCTGTACCCTGCCGTAGCTGTGACCATTCTTGCAGTTTATGGGCGATATCCGCTAACCCTTGATGTGGGTCCAAGTTCTTGCTCCGGAGTCCCTGATTGAGCCAGTCCTTGTCACCTGTCTAACCCTTGGCTAAAGGGACTAAGACAGAATACTGCCTAAGCAGATGTCCTGAACAATCTATTTATTACATTTATTACCTTCATAGCTACCTTCTAGACATTTTTATTGGACTATCTGGAGGCTGTACAGCTAGCTGGCCTCCGCATCTCTCCTGTCCCCAGATGTGCTGCTGCCATGCTGAATACACTCTTAATGGAGCATCTGTGTTAACAATCTCTTTGCATCATCCCAATGTTGTTAAAACTTACCTAAAATGCACGTGTACTGAGCTTTAAGTTGTGTTTACACTGACTGACCTATTGACATTAAGGTTTTGTGTGCTCTGTGCCAAGGTTGCAAGGATTCAGCATCTTTGTTTTGCTGACAAACTGTATCTCCAGGGCCCGGGGCAGCAGCGGTGCTGCAGTCTGCATTGGATTCGCTGTCAGGATCGGCCAATTGCTTTTTGGGTTTATGTTTGCAATGGTGCCTCTATTTCCACACTATCTGTGAATTTACCACTTCTGTGTGCCTTGAAACAGCTCTGGTTACTGAAATGCAGCATTTGAGTCTGCACAGTAACTGCTGCATATAAAATTGGGTAAGCCGTATTGCCTAGCGAGGCTGCTGGGGACTTCAGCGGAATTCTTTGAACTTTTATGGCCTGGCGCTTGGTCAGACTGAAGTCCATTTGCTTAGGTAAAGCTGAGGAGCCTGTCATTGCCTTCAAGTGCCACAGAGAGTGATTAGGTCCTGCTCGAAATCTGGTGTTTGTTACCTGAAAGTGTTCTCAAAAGGTGCTTGTCCTCCCTTCTTCAGGTGGGGGTGGGAGGGTGGTGTTAAAAAAAGGGAAAAAAAAAAAAATCCAACCCAACACCTTTTGCAGCCTAAGTATGCTTACCTTCTGGTTTGTTTTTTTTTAGTCAAAATAGTTCCTTCCAGGAGTGAACTGGGAAGGAAGGCAAATCAGATTATTGCCATGATAACAGTTGGATGTGCCAAGATGCCTCAAGGTTTCAAGCTGCGAGTAAATACTTTTTGTTTTAGGAGTGGAAGACCACAGTCTGATGCAGGAGCTTATGGTTTGTAACAGTATAAAAGTTGTTTTCAAATAGTAAGTGGAATTGGTGCATGTGTTTCCCTGTATGGGGAAACAGCTCAATAAATTGTAAGCCAACTTGTTTGATTTTTAAACTGACACCCACTGTAAGCTTCTCTCTACCTGAGGGTTATGGCAGATGTGTGTTAGTCTCTAGGAGAAAGAGGGGATTGATTCTGTGATACCAAATTGACTGCACTTCAGAAGGCTCATTTACAGTCCACACTGAGATGTGTGAATCTGCATCATCAAGTGTCTGTTGTGAATTTTGGAGATGTATATCATTGCTGTTTGGTGCTCCTGTGGCAGGCTCCTGACATTTGTGGTTATCCTTAAAGCCTGTCTGGTGTTTACAAGAGACTTCCGAAAACCATGCTTGCTCTGTGAGTTCTAGCAACTAAACCTTCCTTGTGCTTCCTTTGCTTGCTGCTGTAGCTGCCAAACATTTACTTTGTTGGTACTTGAACGGTAGGTAGCTGGATCTTCTAATGGGTGTGCAAGACAATTTGTTAACTCCAGATCTTGAGTAAGAGCGGACTGTATGTGTGGTGTACAGGAAAGCTTGTGTTTATCCATGCCAGAGATTACTAAGCTTTTGTAGTATAAGCCTTATCTTTAGAATGTGTTTCCTGTCTGTCCATCTTTCTGTCTTGCCTTTCAGTGACAGCTTAGCCTTTCTGTGGCATTTACTTACAGCTGCTTGTGGAGAATGTAATACCGAGATAAAGAATGGTTCTGTTAATCTGCCAGCTATGCTGACCACCAGAAAAAGTTCCATGGGCCACATATCACAATTCATTATAGTGGGTCTGTAGTCTTCATTTTTGAATACCAGGTGTTTTATCACCAAACTGTGAGCAAAGGTATAGCATTTGTAGTAAAACTTGGGTTTATTAAATTAGTAACAGGTATCTGCAGGGCTAGTTCACGGCAAGGTCTATGTCTGTGGTTGCAACATGTTCAGTCCAGTCTGATTACATACCTGTGGATCACAGTAATGTGTAAGATGACTTCAGGTGTGATCTTCAGGCTGAAGGATCAAGCAGACTAATATTGTTGCATTACCAAATTACCAGGTAAACATATGATGCTATAGCAGGGAGCTCGCTCAAAATATGAATGCTTATGAGAAGTTTTATTTAATTTGTCATTCTAAGTGTGTGAACAGAGAAGAATGAGGAACAAGGCAAAGACAAACTGGGAAGGAACAGGAATGAAGGTGGGTCAGATCCTTCAGCTATCAAAAGGGTCTGCTCTGCACAGAGCAAGCCCAGAACAGCTGCCCCCATGCACTTGTGCTGCTTCTTCAGAGGTTAGCAAAGGAGGGGCTGACCAGGGGGTGCCATAAGGATTCCATACATGCTTGTGTCTCCTGCTGAGCATGAACCAGGTGCTCTAAGCTACAGGAATCTAAGTAAAGATTCCTGTTGTAAATAGAAAGGGAAACTCCAAAATAGCCGTTCTGGTCCTTTCCTGGTAGGGCACCTTCACAGTTAAACATAAATCCTCAGACTTTTCAGCATTGCGTGGATTTCATGCACATAAATGTATTTTGAGAATCTGGGCCAGGGTTTCTGGACTCGTTGCCATTCAGCTTTTTGGTATCTTTTCATCAAAAACAGTCCTTTATTAAATTAGGGGTGTGTTTTTGACAGTTCAGAGGATTTAGACCTTTCTTTTCCATAGGTCACTGAAATAACACATTACCTATTTTATGATCTCAGACATGTCATTCAGGCATATTTCTTCCTTGCCGGACTTAGAGCAGTGCTTTAATGCTTTGCAAGGGTCTGGATTAAGTTTTTAGTAGTGATGTAGATGTTTGCATGGAGAGCTTTTTGCTGTGCAAATGGAATGCATTGTAGTTTTTGCATCCGAGCTAGTTTCTTCAGCGCTCCTCTTGAATTGCTTGAATGCATGCAGAAGGCAGGTCTCCAGAAAGCAGCAGGGGAAGGTGGCTGTGGGAGAAGGTGTTTCAGCAAAAGTTGTGTGGCAGTGTGTTACCCCTGTCCAATATTAGTGTGGCTGATTGAGAGACCAGAGTGAAAGACACTGCTGCTTGTGTCCCTTTTCCTACCCCTGCTGACTGGTGGCACTGCTCTGGTCCCTTCAGCCTTCTTTGCTTCTGCCTCTGTAAAATGGGTGTAATTGAGCATTGACCTCTTTGTGTCAGACCCTCTAAGATTTAATGGTAGGTAAACTGTACAAGGATTGGGTGTGTGGTTTCTGAGGGAAGGGTTTAATGAAGTGATAATATTGCAAAATAGGTGTTGAATTCTCAACTAAGAAGCCTAATCATTGATCATGATGGGCAGCTGACCAGACGGGCTTTAAAAGTGGGGTTTTGTTCTTTCTGTGATGCTTATCACCCTACCCCTGTGCCTGTCTGATTTCTTTGCTCAAGAACTGGAAACAGAAATACTCTTTGACAGCTTAAATAACCAAATTTAGAATGTAGCTTCCTGTTCTGACTGGTTCTTCAGGATTCAAGTATAGTTTTGCGTGCTTTCCCTGATCCTGCCTCCCCCCCTCTGGTTTTTTTTTGTTGTTTTTTTTTTTTTTAAACTAGATACAGGCTCCTCTATAATTACTTTGTTAAATTTCCCTTACTATGTGTAATAAAGCTGGTGTATGTAAGCACTGCCTTGGTGGGTGGTATCCCTCTTACTCCCTGGGAAAGCTTTGTTTCTTTACTATATCTCATTCTGCCCTGCGTGCATTGGCTTGTTTATGATCACTGGTACTGAAATGGCTTCATGTTTTCCTGATAAATTGGACTATGTAAAGCAGTAGGCTTTGTCTACCATGCTAAAAATGGCCAGAACAGTTTTGACAGATCAATTCTTCCCTCTGAGGTGGGGAGGCAGCAGCAGGAGATGAGTGCAGGAGAGGTGCTGCTCTCAATGCATTAGTCTCTACCTGTTTACAGGTTTGCTCTACTAATTTAAGGCTCTCCCCAGATAAGTCATCTGTTTGGACTCTTAACCCACTCAGATTCATCTGTAGACTGTTCATTGCTGAAAGCCACGTGTTCTCACAGCAATAGGATGAATTCACTGACCTCCCACCAAAAAAGCAGAGGCATCAGATCCTTTGACCCTCAAACAGCTGGAGCGTGGCACCATATTCTTCAAAGCTACCTCTTAGGGCCCTTTTTCCGCATCAGACCTGATGCTGAGACAGCTGTCTTTGTGGGGAAGGATAGAGTATAGCTGCCGGTGAGAAAAACAAAGCCCTTGGCCCCACCTCCGCACACAGAAATGAACTTGCTACCTCTGCTCTCTCCGGCAATGCCTGTGCAAGACTCAGTGCTCGGCTGTGGGCAGCAACGTGTTGTTTTCAAAATTCTGTAACTTTTCATAAACGGCACCGGAAACAGCTGCCCAGCAGTAAAGAACAAACTTTCCCTCTGCGCAGTAAAGGTGGCTGAGCAGGCACTGCCGTAGCTCATCGCTCTGCGGGGAGAGGATGTGATGGTGGTGAGGGGGAGGTTTGTTTGCTTAACGCAGCAGCTTCACCAGTTTTTTCATAATCCCCTGAAAACATGGGTCTGGGTTCTGCATTGCCTTATCTGTTACACTGATGCTAATAGATTGAGGCCAAAATTCCTACACCTGACAACATCCCACTGTTCCCTTTACCTTGAACACTACTAATGTTACAGCTGTAGTACCTTCCACAGGTTCACCCTGCTGTGTTGGAGGAAGAGAAGAACATGCCTTGCTTTTGCAGAGAGTACCTGGAGTTCAGTCCAAATGGACTTAAAATAATACCCAACCCTTCATACCCACTGGAATAAGTTTCTAGAGAGACTATGGAAATACATCATCTTCATTAGGGCTCTTCAAAAGGTGAGAACTGAGAGGACCAGAGAAAGTCTTGCTGGCAGACATATTCTGAAGTGAAAAGAGGTCACCGGGCCCCGGTGTAGGCTAAGAATTGAACATATCTAATAAGACAATCCGTGCACCAGATTTTATCATCTTAGCATGTGAGCAGACACTCCGCAAACCCCTGTGAGATAGGAGTGGGTGGAATATGGTGACACTCACGCCTTTGTTGTGTGGTCTGACAAGAAGCAGCAATTCAGCCTTAAGCTGTTGATCTTGGATGGAAATATTAGCTTGATTAATGCCCTCTTTGCATGTGGACTATGTGAACTGACAGGACTCCGTGTCCAGCTGCAAGCATGCTTTCCGCAAGTGTTAAATCTCTGCATGCTAATGCAAAACCTGACTAGAGCGCTTCATGCATTTTTTACTGGTGACCTATGTACTGAGGCCTCAGCTGTACAAGGAGAATCCCATTTGCAAGCTGCTAGCCCCGTGCAGGACACGGAATTACTCTATTACATCATTGCAAGATCAAAACATGTTAAAATGCACAAGGAAAGTAAGGCAGCTGAAGTTGCTGGTGCAAGCAACTGTGACTGTATAGCTTTGAGATAGATACTGGGGGAGATGATTGTATGAATAAACCATGTATTTTCAGCTTTGTCTGCCAGACAGAACACTACAAGTCAATACAAGAGATTTGTGCAGGCATGTTCTCTCACCACCCCCTTAAACTTCTCTCCAGAGGGAGCTCTGGTGGGCATTCCCTCAGTTCCCTCCGCCTTGAAGTGCCTGGCCAGACATCCTTAGCACTCTTTATCGTAGGTTTTTTCCATGATGCTTCCATAACTGGTTCTAGCTGCTGGAATAGCTGGCTTAGTTAGCTTTGCAAAGGTTTTGGGATGGGGGTTTTTTGTACAGTGTGTCTTGCATGACATATGTAACTGTAGTTTATTGGTCTGTGTGGTGTTCAAAGATTAAATGAAATCCTGCTGCCCAACAAGGGTTGTGTCCTACTGAGTGCAGATGCGGTGTTGTTTACCGCTTGCCTCTGCAGCAGGTGGCACGGCCCTGCTAATCCTGTGACCTCCTGCGGAGTGCGAAATGCGGACCGAGAACTCGGACAGGCAGTGAGTGCCCTTTTCCCCGCAGCAAAGTGTAATTTCGTGCACTGGGCTGGGAAGCACTTGAGACCCTAGACAGACTTATTTACATCTTGTCATATAGTGATTAATGGCTGTGCTCGCATGCTCTATTGCAGCACAGTAGTGATTTAGACCGCTACCTGTCATCACTGCAATTCTGTGTGCTTTAAATTCTTTATATATTTGTCCCAGCAGAGTGCACCTGCTTCCAGCAAGGAGCAGTTTCTTGGCTCTCTTGTGACCGGCTGCCTTCAACTCCATCTTGTTGTGCATCCCCTCGAAGCCCCTTCTTTCTGCCTGCTCCTTGCTCCTGCATGCTGAGACGTCAGGTTATTGGGTCAATACTTCTGCTCATGTCTAAATGTAGGATGCAACTTTGACAAAGAAATAGGGTTGCTCCTTAAGTCTGATTTTAAAATGCAGGCTATGAAAATAACACATGCTCTACAAATGGACAGTGGGAACTGAAATGCTAATCTCACTAACGTGTAGCCTGAAGGCAGTGTCAGTCTCAGGCTGGTATTTCAACCTTTATGGCAACAAAACCAGGTTCAAATAGCTTTTATTAGTGCAGATTTCAATATGTGGACTTACTTGAGGATTTCCTACTCCTGTTTTCTAAAGGTTCAAGAAGAAAAAAGCTGGGATATTTCTATCATTGTTTGGTCTCTTAGCATATGGAAATGCAGTGGATGATTGTATTAATCCAGGACTAATTAATTTACAAATCTATTATCCATATGAGTAGCTGCTTTAAGAGTATTGCTTGTAGTTAATCACTGCACTTGTTTTCAGTAGGTTTTTAAGGGCTTGCCTTTGTAATGTTTGTCTCTGTAATGCATGTAAGAAATCTGACATCTGTCTGGACAGTATCTAAGTGCATTTAGTCTTCTACAATGCTTGAATAAAGCCCTTAAGTTATTAATTAGAATAGAACAGAAGTTCTGGGTTTGTTTTTCAGTCTATGAATGTGTGGTATGTGTTACTACCAAGTATGAGGTTCTTGCCAGTCTCCTGACCTCTGGAAGGATTGAGTTACCCTCCATTTCTCTAATGTCCTGATTTTTCCATTGCTTCTTGCAACTGACTTCATTTCTGCCTAACAAAATGATATTTTTTTTTTGGCACTGCAGCAAGCTGGCACTGCATTTTCTTTACAGCTGTGAGAAGCCATTACCAGAGATGTGCTCTTGGCTATATAAGATGACATTGCTCATATTAATGCAACCAAACCATATTCTAATAAAACTTGCAGAAACACAAATTCTGCTGCTTTGTCCCTTTCTCTGCGAGTCCCTGAAGTGGGGATGGTTGAGACCTTTCAGACAAGTGTTTATTTTGCTCCTGTGAAGTCTCAGACCTGGAGCAGTTGCTGTCACGCTGTCTGGTTGGTTTTGTTGTTTTTTTTTTTTAAACCCCTCTCTGCTTCTCTGAAAGTTTTAGTTAATAGTTAGAAATAAACCCTAGACAAAGCTTTCTTTTGGCTTCTAGCTCTGCTGTCTGATCATAGGGGCAGTTCTGCAGTGATGCACCGGCAGTATTTTTTTGCTATGGAGTAGGTGTCATTAATAAGTGCAAGTGTTTAAATTTACATTTTCCACTGTCAGCTCACTTGTGCCTTATTACTAGGTCTGAGCATGTGCCATCCACACCAGACGGCTTAAGAACAGTGTATTATTTGTGTCCCTCTGTGCTGGGATGTCCTGCATTCCTATGGGAAACAGAAAACTGAGCTAGCTTCCAAGATTTCTCAGTTGTTTTCCCACACTCCTTAGTTAAACTGCTTGCTTGGTGCAAGGGCTGGAGAGGGCAGATCTGGAATAGAGAGTTTCTGCTTTGGGGCTGTCCTGTGTGTGGGACTGGATTGAGTGAGCTGCCCCCCACCTCTCTCCAGTGGAAAACTGTATTAAGTTTCCCTTGTGCTGTACCATCTGAATTCCCAGCAGCCAGCGGACAAGATTTTTGTTCTAATGAACTTCCTTTCTTCCTTTCCTCTTGAGGGGCGATGGAGCTAAAGATTAAATAGCATTGGAAGGCAGCTGCTTCTCTTCTCCTTTGGCAGAAAATGAGTTGTCAAGTCTCGCACATGAAAGTTACTGCCGAGAACTATTTTCACCCCCCCCTCCCCTCCCCCCCGTCTCCTGCAGGAGAGAAATTAAGGTAATTTCCTAAGCACCCGAGTTGTCGCTGCCTGCCTTTTGCAAAAAAAAAAAAAATCTTTTTGATGTGCTGCTTCAAACCTAGTTTCAAAGTTTGCAACCTTCCCCGGCTGTTCTGCCCTAGAAAAAAAAAAGGAAAAAAAAATACACCCAACTAGCGCACCCACGCTCGCCAGCGTCCCCCTTCCCTCGTTCTCGCCCTCCTGGGGGAACCAGCGATCGAATCCCGGCCCCTGAGCGAAGGGGAGCGCCCGCCG